>NW_007577752.1:1484547-1829368 GCF_000690725.1 Stegastes partitus | reverse complement strand
AAAAATAGCTGGATCCAGTGTACACCTAAAAATTTGCATTTGGCAATAACAATAAGATACAAAAGAAAGAAGCACATTGTGATTCATGTGAGATACAATTCTAAAATCATCGATCCATCCATTATCTACACACTGCTTAATCCTCACTAGGGTCGTGAGAGGCTGGAGTCTATCCCAGCTGATTTAGGGCGAAAGCAGGGGACACCCTGGACAGGTCGCCAGTCTGTCACAGGGCTACACTTAGAGACAGACAACCAAGCACACTCACATTCACACCTACGATTAATTTAGAATCACCAATTAACCTCAACATGTTTCTGGACTGTGGGAGGAAGCCAGTGAACCTGGAGTGAACCCACGCTGCATGGGGAGAACACGGAAACTCAAAGATCCCAGGCGTCCTAACTGGGACGTGAACCGAGAATCTTCTGGCTGTGAGGTGACAAAGTATAGCCAATGTTGTTTCAAACTAGGTTTTGCCAACAAACCAAGAGCGTAAAATGGACTTAAGGTTGTATCTAACAATGGCAATGCTCATTATTCCAACAAGTACAAGGGTTTTCTAACACTAAGACAAACAGGAAGTAATTCATCAAATATCTGTTGGACAAGCAGTAATTAACTGTGACGTCTCGGACCAATAACAGCCTCCTGCTCCCACTACATCTAATCTAATACAACTCTTAGGAAAATATTCCAAATCTTTTTTCTTTTTCTTTTTCTTTTTTTTAATGAACACATGGCTGCTCTCACTCTCTGAAGACACAAAGGTTATGTACCATTTCAGCTTTCACATTAAAAGTTTTGCTCCAAGTCCCAAGTTGCATAGCGGGGCTCTATTGGTTAGATGGAGAGTTAAGAGTTTGGGAACAATGCAATTTCACTACAAGTATAATGGGATGAAAATCAACTGAATCATCATATTGGCAGGATTATTGAAAACAGCTTTCTATTTTCCAATTTTTCACCATCCAGAGAAAGGGAAGTCAAATGGCATTTACTGAGCATATAAGGCTAGGCCAGGGATAATGGAAAATTGCTCATGAAAGCAAAGAAAATGCCTTGAATAGAAGGAAAAAAAAAAAAAAATCAAGACTGAATCCGTCTCTAAGCCATTACAATACTGTAGAGGCAGAAAGAAGAGAAAGAATGTGGGGCGAGAAAATGAGCGGGCAAGATTAAAGATTATCTGGGACCTGAAATGGTCGATTCTGCAGGAGGTGGGGGGAAAAGAATGGCGTGCCATCTTGAAATTAACAACTCCATCTGATAGTCTATATTTGGCTGCTCACACACAGTAGGTGGAATTGAATCCAACGTCTCTCTCATCTTCCGCTCGTGCAGCTACTAGCGGCACATGCCCGGTGCTCCAACCTGCGTCCCTGGCAAACAGGGAAGCAACATCCCCTCCTGCCAGCTTCACGGCTGACTGCCCCCCTCTCGCAGCTTCATTTTGTAACCTAATAAATAATGAAGGTTTGATTTCTCAGAGGGGTGTCTGCATGCTGCGCACCTGGACACCCTGCATGTCTGCTGGCAGGCATTGAAAGAGCCTGCCAACAAAACTCAAAGAACCACGACCACTTCCTGCCACCCACTGCATTATGTTCCGATAAGAGAGGCGTTTTGACTAAACTGACACTTTTCCTCATGGGACTTTGCATATACTGGCACATTGAGTATCTTCACAACCTGAAATGCTTGTCAATTGTTAATTAAACCTAAAAATTGCTGCTTTTTACCAAGCAGACACGCAGTTGGTGTCCCAGAAGGGAAAATCCCCAGCAAAGTGTAAAGATGCAAATTGCAGTTTTAGGGACTTGTTAGCGACACAGCAAGTTCATTTGAAAGGATGATGTATCTGTAATACTTGGCATTCTGCTCCTAAGAACAAGATGAGAATGGTTTCACTTGGAAAGGTAAATCTCTTCTGACCTTTACAGTTTTCTTATCTAATGATCAGACTGGAGCCTAAACCTTAATATCAGAATCAATCCTTCATATGGACAAACTACTTCAATCAATACAGACAGCAGTTAATTCATATCCCCATATTGATCCTAAGCCTGAGTTAAAATAAGAAACGTGAACAAGACTGACTCCTGTCTCTAACTAACTGAGTTGCGTTTGGGCAAAGCAGATGCAGTTACATCAGTCTGTGATTTTCAGAGCATTCCAGGTGTTACTTCCAAAGGAAATGGTGTCAATGACTTTTTGGGTGCATGCATTTTCCTTCAACCTTCCTCTCCCACTTCTACTCCAGGAGGCGATTTTCCCACATTCCACAGAATGACTTGAAAATCCCCAAAGAGCAGGCGAGAACATATTGAATTCAGCTGTGGGTTATGCATGCATGTAGGTGGAGAGAGCAAGACTGATAGCAATAGCATAAAAAAAAAAAAAAACCAAGAGCACGAGACCTTTTGCACGCAAGTGGAAACAGCACGGCCAACATAAAATGTAACATTTCCTGCAGCTCCATTGCATTCAAGTTTACTGAGGAGGCTGTCACTGCATACATTTGTATTTTATATCATGGATTTCTGCATGTATGGTGAACATGTGTGGACCAGTGCTGAAAACAAACACGATACAGTCTGAAGAATAGAAAGTACTGCAACAAAAGTAGTTTATTTCGTTTTCTTTTAAAATATACCTGCTTTCCCCACACTTTCACTCCTATATAGAAAATATGAGGTCACACCCAGGCTCTAGTTAGCTCAGCTTGGAGGGACAGCAAGCTACTGAAAACACACAAACAATCTGGCAATGTATAGTTTCATCTAATCCATTTTAGAAACATCATAGTATTAAAAATTTGGTGGTTGGTACCAATATCACTGAAGTTCTACAATTTTTGAAATGTAATACCATATCAAAGATTAAACCAATGAAGTGAATGTATTTCTATCTCATGCATTTGAAAAAAAAAAAAAAAAGGACTTGGATATTCAAGCGATAAAACTCAAAACCTCATCCAGTATTGGGCCAAAAAAAGAAAGTAAAATTTTACTTTTTATGGTGGCATTAGCAGCAGTGCTCAGCTGCCTGATACATGCACACAGAAAAGAAAGAAAGTGCATAATAAACAGCTTCAGTGCTAAAAAATATATGAAAAAAATATTAACATTGCAGAAAATGGTTGTATTTAAGTATTTCAAGTAAACGGTAATGTGAGCTGACTTTTTACAACTCACTCATCTTGTTGGTTTGTAAGAAGGTTTTGGTCATATTTTCTGAGTCTCTGAAAGGCTTTTTAAAATATGTTGTAACTATTTATTTGCTTAATTTCAAACATGCCACAGTATCATAAAGGCAAAAGAGAAAATAAATACACAATACAAATAGAAACAACCACAACAAACAAGCCAAAACTAAAATAATGTCTGAAAACGAGCAGGATGAAGTTTAACTTATTAACTCCTACCCGCTACATACCTGTACATCTCATCTCCTACTGTTTCCTGTTTGCAACAAGCGTTCTACTTTTAGATCTCTTTAGGAACTCCAGAACACATTTACTTTTCCACAATATATTTTTCAAGCAATTGTTTTTTTGTATTCTTTTTTTGTTTGTTTGTTTTATAGTTGTAATCATTTCAAGATCATCATCCGGACTGTTGACTAAGTTTACAAACTGATCTACTTTTTGTTGTGGTATGAGCAAATGAGCAAATGTTTTACATTAAAAATTTCATCTTAAATCATAATTTGCAATTTTACTTCTGAAAAATTGATTTATGTTATCAGGGAATTAGTTGTTGTTTGCTTTAAACATGGTATTTACAGTTACATAGCCTAAAGTATTTACTTTGGAAAACAGTATATTATTGTGTTTATAACATCCTACACTATGTACGGTCCTGATAGCTTTTCTTTTGGGTAATGTTTGTTGGATGCAGTGTAGTATGATATGTGCTACCCCCAGCTATAGTTAGCTATAATTCTTTGTTGGTTGACTTTACATCTTTCTGTCCAGCTCAACATTTTCCTCATGCTGATGTTGTGAAAAGACCATTAGCGAAGTCACAGAGGCTGCTGCACCCAGTGTGTTAACACACACACACACACACAATCTATATGTGAACATATGCCATAACAACCTAATGAAACTCTCTCAGCTTAAATTCTGTGCACAGATCCGGATATCTCTCTTTGATCTATTACAATAAGTTTGGGGTGCTTTCTTCGTTTGTTCCAAATGTGACTAAGTGTGCATTCTGACTTTTGGTTAACTTGTCCCCGATCAGTCAACCTGTAGAGGGAATATCTCCATACACAACTTTTGATGAGTTTCTGTTCCACAGCTCTCAGTGAACCTGCTGCTCCACCTGCATTTGTCGACACCAGTCTGAAGAAATGATACTCTCCAGTAGTCTATGTATGACAGCTGCAGTACTTCTGGTACCATGAAAAAAACAAATGCCATTACATTTTCTGAATTTTGGAAGTATTGCTTCTTGTGACGTCTCTAATCGTTTTTTTTTTTTGTTTGTTTTTTTAAAAAGGCACATCACTGAAAATTCTACCTGAACATCTAAGAGTAAAACAACAATTATTAAAAGAGAAAGTGAAGCAATCAAAAAGGTGAAAAAAGGGTGGGCTTTGGGTTATTGCTCATTTATAATATTCAAATCATGGCATAAATATAGTGTTTTAATGCCACTATTTTTCAAATTTGCATATTCAAATCAGGGGGGGAAGTTGAAGGAAGATATTTGCTCCTCAGATCTCCAAAGAACTCCAGGAAGTTACAGCTCCCAGTCACGACGTCTTTGAGCACATAAACCCCACACGTTTTTTATATGCATTATGTTTTTTTTATACAGATTAAACAAAAGAAGATTGAATGTGTTCATGAGTTGACAGAAGCAGGCTAGCTGTTGTTTGGCATTTCTCGTGGCCTTTGATTTTTTTTTAAAACATCACAATTCGTTTTACACTGTCTGCTGCTGCTGCTGCCGTGGAACGGTGGCCATTTTCTGTTGGTAAACCAAATCGTATTTGATCTTCAAAATGGAATTAATCACAAGTCTAATCGGTTGCCTAAGCTTTTGCTGATTACCAGGTGGAATGCAAACTGGGGCAGGACGGCACAAAGCCTCTGCTAAGTCAGCTTTGCAGGTGTGGTCCAGTCTGGCTATTTCTTCATTTTCCTGCTGACCAGGCATCAGGACTCTTTAATAAGATTCATTCATCTTCCCTTCATGCTCTCTCTGCTTACTTCTTTATTGGATCAGACTGCTGACGGCTATTATTCCCCATGGAATCTATTTACTCACCATTTAGGTAATATTACACTCACTTTGTATCAGTATGAAGCAGCGGGATAGTACATTAAGCCCAGCAACATGTTTTAATAGCTGGATAACAAATAAGCATGTTACTGGGCTGGATAGATTGGCTGCTACATTCCTGGGGGCTAGACGATGAATTATGCAGTGAAATGCAAATCACTATAAGTCACGAAACACAAATATTACAGTTTTTGTTCTGGTACATATTATTGCACTGGATTCATAATGTTTCTAGTTAGACTGCTACAAATTGGATGAAGAAGGCAGCTGATGCGTTTTGTTAGGGCCTTATTATCATTGTTAACCCTTTCCAACTGAGCAGCTGGAAAGGGTTAAATGGCAATAATGATAGAGGAGTGACACCGTTCTGTCATTAAAACACAATGCAGCCACAATTATGAGAAGGTCACCAGCACGTTCTGCCATTTTGAAAAGGTCAGAAGTTTCAAAGCATGTAAACAAAATAAGTGTAGTGTATGATAAGCAGCCCTGCAAAATGATGCTCCTGCATAACTAAACTTTGTTCTCAATTCTGTTTTGAGGAGGACGTTTTTTCTGCCTGTTTATGGTTGTTGTGATGCATCCCAAATACATGTCTGATCAACATATCTCCACCATTTATTTGTAATAAACGTTTTTTTAAACATGTTGCGAAAAGGTCGGATTTTAACCCAAACTATGACATTGTTCTAGTAGTTGTTAAACCTAACTAAACAGCGAGGAAAATTAAAGAAAAATGGTTCCACGTGGGAAACATGGCCGATTTAAGCGTTTCTTACCGCCACACGTGTATCAAAGTGAAGTTAAGTTTATTGTAAAACATGAATGTAAGTGCAGTTTTGTTATATTGAAGGGAAACTTTTGGGAGACAGGGTTGAACTGAGTAGTAATGGTTTTCAATTTTGATGTCCAGTCACATTTACAACATCACTGTATCATATGAGACTATATACAGTATATGTTTGATGTCATAAAAACCCATCCCAGCTCTCTGACCAAATCACAACGTGGGAAACACAACTGCTGAAACCATGGGGAAATTCAAAAATGAAATTTATTGTCTACAGACAATTCTATATTTCGGTTTCTGCATTTTTATTGACAACAGAAAACAATGCCCGAACTTTGTAATATACCAGTCTGGTTCTAAACTAATTTGAGCATTTAGGGTAAAATCCTCACTGAATAAAACAGTTTAATGCTCTCTTCTGCTCAGACTGAAGTTTCCGCCTACAGGAACTTCATGATGGCTCACATTGAGATGTTTCCACTGAGCAGACACGATATGGAAAGAGTGTATTACAGAAGTCTTTGCTGCTTGTCTGCTGTCAGAGCACTCAGAGGTGCATAGCAGAACATAAGAACTGTGGTTCATTTTTGCAAGAAAGATTTCTTTGGCCATTATGCAATTAAAGATATTCCTTTTCAAAATGAAAGTGACATGTTGTCTTACTCATGCATTGTGTGCAGAAAGCCATTAGTATCGCATCGATTTAACAGTTAGGTTATCTGTCAGGAGGCAGAATAGTTGCATGGCAACTTGGCTCCACAAATGGCTAAAATTGAAGCTTTATTGTGCTTCATTTCTGTCGCATCAAATCTAGTAGAGTTGTAGTTCACAATTTTTAGAACAAATTCAATAACTTCACTGTTTACTGACTCATCGTTACAAGGCTGCTCGCGCTCTCATTTTTCAAGTGCGTTTTTCAAATCTCCCTCTGGCCTGTTGATGGGGACAAGAAGATTTAATGTATTTCTAAATTCTCTTAAGTGTCTCTTATTCATAGAGCCCAAGGTTGTTCATTTTGGCCTTAAAATTGTGTGACTATTACTGACTGAATAGAAAATTCTAAATAATAGCCTAGGGCCTAAGGGGTTAAGGCAGCGAGTTCAGCAAGGTGGGTAGTTATATACACGTTTATTGTGAATGCAGGGGAAAAAGAGACATGAAAAACAAAAATAAAGTGCATCAACAAATAAAGCAGCTGCTCTGAGAAAACAAGGTTGAAAAGAACGACATTAGTATGCAACAATGAGCGTACATACTTAGCCTTCTCTTTATGGGATTTGTGAACAATAAGTCTTTTTCATATTTAGCTACCACTTCTTCTAGCTGAAGTTCAAATATCTGAACTAATGCCTCTTGGTTTTTTTTTGTTTTGTTTTGTTTTAATAACACCTCTAAGGACATCGCTGCTTTATAGTGTTTCCCACACTCTTAACTTTCTTCTTCACATTCCTTCACATTTCAGACCAAAGACCCAGTGCATCTCGATATCCTGATTTAACCAGACTCTATTTGATTGATCTGATCTTGAAAATGCTGTCGTATCTCACCATTGTAGACCACAGAAAGCTGTCTGGTTTATATCCTATTGGTGTCAGCTGTAGCTGAAGGCAATGTGATGCATCAAAAAAGCTCTGGGAATCATTACCAATTCTCCTTTCCAAAGAGGGATTAAATATTATTTATAGGGCAGGGGGTAGACTTAAGTTCACTTCAATTGCTTCTGCCCCTGTTGTCAATCTAAATGATACGCTTGCAGGCGTGAGGCCTTTATTGGAGAGCTGGATGCATTGGAGAGTTTAAATTCTTCATTCCACTGCAGGAAGTCTGCATGATGAGCTGCAACCCAAATTACACTGAATGTACTGGGTACAAGAAATTGAAATTGACTGACAACATCAAAACAATTAGAATTCATCTATATATATATTTGGACCTGCAAATAATCCTGTGTATACATGCATACACACACACAGTTAATAGACCACACATTTAATAAAAATTCAATCTTTAAAACAAAACAAAACTAGGGCATCTCTTCAAGAACAAAAAGTGTCCTTCACTTTGTCTGCAATACTCATCTCCGATGGAAAGTCACGTGGAGCAGAGTGTTTTTTTCATTTTTGTGGCACTACCCCACCTCGCCCATTTGTCTGAGGTTATGGTGCACTAAAACACACTCCACTGCCTTCACTGACCCTGTCCAGCATCATAGATCTACATTACAGACTTGGTCCTGCATAGGCTGTCTGTATGACTGATTCTACCATGTCCCCCTCCTCTTCTCTCCACAAGGGCAGAACTCCGAGTTCAGTAAAGTTTTGGGAAGGTGGGGGCACAGCGATGTGCTGCAGCAAAGCCGTGACTCACAACTTCTGATTTGTTTATGTAGATCCGTTGATTAGTTTCCAAAACTTCATCATCTAAGAAATAAAACCTTGGAGATGGCATCTTTTTGGAGATAAACTCCGTCCAACAGTGATTAATGAAATGATACATGGCTTTGCTGTTGCATCTGAAATGTCCAAAGTTCTTTTGTGTCGTCTTAACAGCGGCATTTGTGTTGCAGGGACTGAACGATAAGGACAGCGATGTCCTTCAGCACAGCCAAGAAGCACTGATCTTTTAGATGTTTACTATGTAATCTTTTAATCAGTACAGCTCTGGCAAACGTATTCATTTTGTCTGTCTGTTTGAATGCTGCTCCGGGAGCAGCATGGGATTTAAAACACTTCCCTTTCATTAGGGATTCTGCTCAACACTTAGCTACCCATCTCAGAATTTGTGCATCCATCACCTGCTTTCTCGTTAATGTCCAAATCCTTTGTCGTGGGACCGTGGCTTTATGAGCGGGGAATCTAGTTCAGTTTTTGGATGCTGATTTAATGGCATCGGAGTATATTGATGGGCTGCACCCAGAGTCTGTCGGAATTCATTTAAGTCGAGGGTCTTTTGATGTCTCGTCCTGCAGAGGAGGCGTGGAGTTATTACCTTCTCGTCACGGGCCGCCCCCCTCCTCCCCTCTGTCCCTCCATCTGTCTGTCCTTGTCAATGTGTCTGCTGTCAGAGAAGGTGGGAACGAAGGGGAAGGGAAAACATCTCAATACAAAGTAGCTGTACTGTATCAAAGGTGTCAGCTGAGTGCTTGACACAAGTCATTGGATTTCTGATGGGGTTATTTTTCCACAGATTTATTTGACGGGGTCTATTTTTAAGTTAACATTTGCAACCTAACTGGCACACAAACTCTGGAGTTTTGGTCGGTTGATGTATAGGAGGGTTTTCATATAAACTTGCTCTTCGACTTACTTTTCTGGCAGACCATCTTTGAAAGAGGTCAAAAACAGCAACTGGTAAGCAGAGCTTTGGCCATTTTCATGTGGTGCCTCGGAAAGGCATTCTCCATGTATGTGAAAAATCCCCCCATCAAGGAAACTAAGCTTTAAAAGCAGAATCAATACACAAAATATCTATTTACAATGTGGTAGAAACAAGACAAAGGATCCGTCATTGTTTTGGCCTTGATAAATCCTGTATTCCTCATACTATATGTTACATGTACATATTTCATCCAACTATATAATGGTATAAATATCTGCCTTCATGTCCCAGAAACACTGAGTATGAAATATGAATTCTGTACCAAAAAGTCCTTTAATCAATTTTGCTCTGTGCAGCTCGTGCCTTATATAAACAGACTGACAGAACATATGGCCTGTGTTGTTCAGTCTAATCTTACTGAAGACCATTAAACTGCCTTGTGTACTAGGTCATAGTTGTCCGTCATACTGGATGGAGAGAGAGGAAGAAGGGAAATGAAAAGTCGATGGGAGTGTTCAGGATGACTTAGCCGTCCTTGCCATGATGAAGTGACATTGATTAACTCAGATTAAGACATAGATGCCCGGCCTTCACTTCGCCACTGTCATTTTCCCCAAGAAAGCCCAGACTAAAGCAGGCGGTGTCTGGCGATTCCTTCGCACGTATCGTTGTCTTAGCCCCATCGTTTGATCTGTGTTCTATGCTTTTTTTTTTTTTTTTTTTTTTTAGTATTGTGTTTGGTGGGTATCCATGCAAATATGCTACAGATGCCTTTCTCTATAATCAAATCACGCTGTTGCCCTGAGTAGGCAAATAAATAAATGGAAAGAAAAATCTAAGCTTTACTGCAGGTGACAAACTGCAATAAAGCAGGAGATCACATGACTTAATTAACAGAACTCTGCGCAGTTAAATTGGCACATTAATTTCCACCTTCATAAACCACACTTAATCTTGTGGTTGTTCATATTGTAATTAATAGTGTAGTTAAGATTTGATTTGTGATCAAACTAGTGCACCAAGCTTTGCTGTACAGCATTCTAACATACAACGTAACTGTATGAACTCAACTATTTAAAAAATATATATTTTCTGCAATATACTGGGCACCTTCTTGACTGGCTGTATTTCACACCCAGCAAAGTCTGTTGGTTTGCACTGATGTGTGGCCATAATGAGATGCCATAGTGATGATGGTGCATTTAAAAGATAACACTTTCATTAAGCTTAAATAAATCAATTTAGGAAGGCAAAATTAAAATTACCCAGCTATGAACAATTTGAGGCAGTTGCGTATTAGCAATCTGTAATTAAAGTGAAATGTAAAATCAGTTAGTCATGGCTCATTAAAGGCAAGAAACCCACTTGAAACTTTAGTTCAAGGAGGGTTCAGGAGTTCAGCGACGATACCAGTGTCTAAATACCAAATGTAGACACTGGAGAGGGCATGGCCATGTTTTCAAGCACTAGGTTTTGATCAGGCTAAATGAAGACGATTTGCTGTGATCTTGATGCAGACCTGGCCAAGCAGCTTCACAATTTTCTCTCTCTCTAAAAACCATGAAGCTGTGCTTAATTCCTTTCATGCTCTCTAGTAACTACATCTAATCCTGCACTCTTAATTTCACAAATTCTTGTTTCTCATGAATCACTGGCTGCTTATCCCTCAGAGCCATTTCTTCACCATGAACTATTTAAAGCGCTGTAAACAGAGTGAACCCCGTCTGTGTACTAGGTCATAGTCGTCCATCGTACTGGAGGGTACTGGTCAGACAGGAAATGGAAAAGTCCTGCCAGTGAAGTGTTAGTATAAAAAGGGCATTTGCTTATTTGTAATACCCAGGGTACTGCTCTGACCAGCCATGCTGGAAGGACGAGAGCAGGGCAATAAAATGCAAGGACACCGGGCCCCCTCCCCTCAGTCACTACCACCACTCACCCATCATCCTTCCCTCCCCTCCCCACTCACAATGAGGAAGGAAATGATGCGTTAAACACGGTGGAGCCACTCATTCTATAAAACAGCGCCATGAAGGAGAGGAGATATTGCTGGTTAAAAAAAAAAAAAAAGAGGCAGAAATGACAACTCGTTATTCACAGTTCTCAGACACTGTGCCGGCAGTTTTATGACAAAAGAGCTTCACAACTGGGCACGGTGATGAATCTGCTCTCAAATCCCTCCACACAGCAGATGAGGGCTAAAATCAACAGCTAAGTAGATGGTTAAAAAATCATCATCACTCCAAAACCGACATAGGGATGGTACTGTTAGTTACTACCCGACAATGTAACAACTGCTTCGACAACATCCACTTATTGGCTCATGATGCAAAGTTGTGGATGTTGTCCTAGACTTGTTGGGTCCCCAGCCGCTGAACCCTTTATCGCACCTTTCATTCACATTATCTGATTATTATTTCTGCCTCAGCAAATTAAAAAAAAAACACAAAAAAAACAAGCATTCCAACTTGTGAATAAAATGCACCACTTGCAGGAGGTCACTCACTACAAATGAGGGAACAACACGTTTTGTTGAAATATCTATCGTTCAACACTTTAAGGTTTTTATGACTTGAGAAGAACGAGCATCCAGCCTGTATTTTGTGACCGGACAGATTCTATGACCTGTAACGCTGCAACAAGAAGTTTGACTTTGTGTAAAGTTAAATGAGCAGTTTTGCTAATATTTAGCTGCTACAGCTTCTGCAGCGCAGGCCTCCAGGGAGGGGCAATATGTGGACAAAGCAGAGAGCCAGTGGTTTACCCATACGGTAGCTTTGTTTTTGTATTTTTGCGCTCGTGTCATGCTTGTCTGGTAATTGGTCCTTAAGTTAATATTTAAATTGCCAGTTGTCTTGTTAACATGACTAGAAGAATCAAAATTTGCACTTTTTAACCAACTTTTTTTTTTTTTTTTTTTAAACACAAATGACTTTGAAAGGTTTAATAAGGGATTTCAAAGGATCAAGATTCAATAAATAAGATTCAGTTCTGGATCCAGATTTGATAAAAATAAATTAAAAACCCCAGCTCAGCCTACAATACAACGTGGCGCTCTTAAAGGATTCAACTGTGTAAACAAGCAAATGTAGCTCCTCACCAGTCTAAAGGCACCTGGGAAATGCAGGAGTATCAAGTTAAAATGTTTGCCACTGCGGTTAATCTTTTCGCTCTGCGGACTCAGTAAAGGGATCTCAGGAAGCACCAGGTATATTGCAGAAATCTCTCACGCGCACAAACACACAACACCAATATGCACAACACCCGTAATATAGAGGAAGCACAGCAGAAATAGAAGAGATTGAAGCGAAAATTGAATTGCTAAACCTCATTTGTCAGCAAAGGATGAACAGAGGAGGTGGAAGAAGAAAACAAGAGCAGCGCCAGACTGAGAAACACTGAAATTTTTTCTTCTACTCGTCTTGTTTTAATTACTTTCTGCTCCTTTTACTTCACACACTGGTAGATAACAAGCACTTCCTGTACCTCTGCACTGTTCTGAAATCTGCATTTGTGTATAATTTCTGCAGAGCAAAACTACGACGCTGACGTTATTTCAATTTCTTTCTGGATGTGTATACGTGTTAAATCTGTCCTTGTAAACGTATTGTAGCTGTTCGCCTTGTTAATTATTAAGTATAGTATTAATTTCCTGTTTTTAATGCAAGAATTAAATAAAACAAGTAACCAGAAGTGTTCTGTAATGATTCTAAAGATTATTATCAGGGCCAGCCTGGCATATTTTAAATTATACACACTGTCTGGCTCCTCTCTTTTATAACAGCCAGGCTCTATATTATTTGTACTGCTAAAAAACTAGCAAAAATTAAAGTGTGTGATAATGTTACGCAACATCAATAAGCTCTGACCCTGCATTTCTCACGAGCAAAGAGCAGAGTATAAAGCATTCGGGTTCAGCTGCTCATTTTCAGTCAATGCCGACTGCCTCTGTGGCCTGCACTGAGACAAAGGAAGCAGTTCTTAATGTCATCAATTATACCTGTGCTATCGGACAGCAACGGTGGGTAAAACTAGGGAAAAGAAGGGCCAGATTTTGAAAACTGAATATTCTATTCAAGACACAACACAAGATGAAGTTCAAATGTCTGCAAAACAACCTTTCAGCATTTTTTCCACACAACGTCAGGTTGTCCTTTACTGTTAAATGACAATAAAAAGTCCTGATTGCCCTCAGGACAAAGTAATAAAGATATGTGTCATGTTGTCATTCTGCATTCTGCTCTGTTTTGCCCAAAGGACCTCCAAGTCATCATTCAGCTGTGAACAGACTGCGTTATTAAAATTTTGCTCAACACTTCGGGGCAACTGATGAACCTGGTCATGGCTGAATGCTTGTGCAGAGTCACAGCTCAGTTTTGTGTATTTGTGCAGCCTCCCCCTGACTAGCTGCAACATTTAAGGTAAAATCCACTCGGTCACCAGCAGTCTCTTCCAAAACTGTCCAAACTTAATCCAAACTCATGAAAATGAGCGAATTTGCTGTGACAAATACGCAGACATTTCATTTCAGAGAAGTGCACGTCAGATTGGACGGTCTGTCTGCTGCTTTCAGACAAGACAGGTACATTAAAGCCGGGTGTTTGTTGTGCAGACTGCAATAGCGTCAGGGTCTATTGATTTAGCAGCCAGCTCCTGGCATAATCAAAGCCCATCCCAGAGGCAGCACCGTCACTGCTCTGCTGCACTCCAATCATATTTGCACTTGATCACATCCCAAAGAGCTTGTCATCTCAGTGTTTTGTGACACTTAAAGCCAATATATACACACCCCTCCAACTTGTAAAATGGAAGCTGACCTCTTTCTCCTCAGGTAAACTGCAGGCTCCAGTGCCCTCTGAACGAGATGTTGTTCTACCTCAGCACCATGTAGTGCTTGTTATTACTGCCACTAACCCACTGAAGAAAGCTCGGAACCAGATCCAGTGTGTTCAGTTTTCAGTTTAATGTGGGTATGTGGATTTAAAAAAAAAAAAGGTTAAGGTTAAGATCTTGCACTTGCTGACTTCAACACCATCATTGATTTTCACACAATTTCTAGGCATGCACAAGAAAGGCAAAGTAATCAAAAGTATATGTGCAGATATCTCTCTCTCTCACACACACACACACACTCAGCCTTATTGAGCTCTTGTGGTGGCTAGAAAGTAAAAACAGGAATGCTTTCATGGCAGTTCCACACAGAAAAACTGGTAAATAAGCAGTGTCTTGCTTAAAGCATTGATTTTTTTTCTTTACATTATAGTGTAAACACAGACATGTAAAGGGTGCCAATGCATAGTGGATCTCCAACAAGCTGCATAGCAATATCCTCCAAACCCCACCCACCTCCTAGAATCATCTTGTGACTGCCCTGGTTAGTCTGACCATCATAAGGAAACAACTTGTTTATTGTGTAGGTTAAAACAAACAAGTGTGCAGACAGCGTACACAAGGGAACGGGGCTTTGATGTGCTATGCAGTGCATGCTGTTAACTAGGTCTAAACTATATGATTAATTATTAATGGATGTTTTCTGGATGTTCTGTGTTATTAAAATGTTTACTGAGCAACTGTGCAGTACAGTGCACACTGTAAACCTTTATATGTAACAGTCTCGTGCTCTGAATGCTTTTATTTCCTCGCTGTGTTTGCCAGACTGTAAACATGTTCACACGCTCTCTGGGGAAAATCAAGAATTACCTATATAGAAGACTGCGAGGAACAAGATTTGCTGAGAGTTAGCTCAAGCTGTCTGGAGTGTTCAGCATCAGTGAGCTTCAACCATCGGAAACCCCTCAGAGAGAAAGGAGTATCTCCCTCCTGTCTATCCAACTGCCCCGGACTGACATTATTTAGCTTTTGGTCATTTCAGTCTATACTGTCTCCAAGCTTGCCTTCTGTAATCCTGTGTCTCAAATTTCTGCTGCCTTGTCTCCAAATTTACGAAATAGAAGCTTGAGAATAGTTGTAGAAGTTTGTTGCCATGTCTGGTAAGTCATGATGGTTCTTGGTTTTAGAGGCAAACTGATGTGATGTTTGTAAGACTGGCAGTTTCTCTTCCTGGGGGAAATACAGCCAGTTGGATCAGAAAATATCAATGAAGCAGCGGCACAGCTCCGTACCATCACAGTGAAATCGAGCACATCACATACAGGCTTGACCCTGGAAAAGTAATTGATTGATATATGGTCGAGTGGATTAATGACAGACAGCGTTCCACCAGAGACCGGCTGGCAAAAAGACATCTCCGGTAAACTGTGTACGAATCGCCATTCCAGCCACCATGCCCCTTTCTGTCAACCTGCATCTGGCTGGCAGGGCAAGTGATTGATGACAGCTGTCAGTCTGCTATCCGCTCCACCTCGTCACCCCCGCCGGATGCCACTTCTGCCGCGGTAAGAGTCCATCTCCTTCTCCTGGCAGGTCTGACAGTAGAGCCACATCGAAACTAGGTCTCATTCACCCAGTCAACAACAGCTGCCCTGTCTTTCCCTTCAAAAATCCCCGTGCCAGAAAACCAGGCATGCAGCTTGCAAGAATGATGTGGATATATTCTGATTGAAGTGTGATCAGTTTTCTGGGACATTTACAATGTCCGGACATTCAGACGAGCCTTAACAGCCACCACACTGTAGGGCGACGCAAGTGAGCAACTGAAAGAATCGTGGCTTAAAGTCGAGACAGTAAGACTGAAAGAAAAAAAAAAAAACGTCAGACAGACGACGTCAAGTAAAAACTAGAAAGCTGCTGATCATTACACTACAAACGTGGTTTGGCGCTAAGTAAACCTGCCAGGATGACGACTGAAAGGCTGTGAATGCCATTAATTAGTCTAAGTAAGATCACAGGCTTCAACATCTACATCAAAGAAAGTAGCTTTACTTTCATTTTGCCAGCAGTGCTGAGGATACAGCAAAGTGGAAGCGTTTCTTGCTAGTGGAAGAAGAAAAAAAAGGTTCCCACTAAACATTTCAGCTCACAAATACAAAAGACGTAGAAATAATCAACTTTGGCAACATAATAAGACACAAAGTTGCTCCACAGACTACAGATGGACTGCAGTATATCTTTAATCCGTCACTAGAGGCTAATGAAATCATTACTGACCTGCTGTACGGTCAGCATAAAAAAAGAAATGCATCTGTTTGGGCAATGAACAAGGGTAGACTTTGTACAGCTATATAACTTAGATGGTCTTTACTTATCTTGCATTTTACATACTTTTTAAAACAAATCTGTGTTCCATCAGCATTTGCATTCCCAGGAGGAGATGACATATGCTCTTTCTAATAACAATCTTTATCACGTACCTTTAAAATTTTGCTGGTATGAATCATGGCACTTGGTTTGCCATCTGTTTTGTACCCACATCGACCTCATCAACCGCACAACTCCTTTGGTTGCCAGCTGCCCATTGGCCGAAAGCCACAGATAAACTATTAAAAGCTCAACATCTAACAGCACGACACTGTACATACGTTACACTTTACCATAGAAACAGCGCACCTGAACATGGCGTGCAGGATCTTTTCTCAGAGCATAATGTGACCATGTATGAGCAGAATAATGAAGGTATCACTGCAGTGTCACTCAAAACTGGAACGCTTCAATAAACCCGATGATTCATGAAATCGATGATTGATGATTGACCATAAAATATCTCCATATACCCTTACAGACTGTTACAGGGGCCGACTGCGTCGTGATTAATCTGCCCGTCTGTCAATAACTCACGACCTGTGTGCAGACAAGTCCTATTATGCAGACCTTTATATGGTCACATGACATAAAGCAAACATAACATGATATAAATTTGTGAATCTTCCATTCATCGAAAAAGGATGAGGAAATCACAAAAAGGCTGCAAATATGCTTTCCATGGTGTGTGTTGCATTTGCTTTTTTTTTTTTTAATCCATTCCAGGCGGCTGTATATTGGCAAGACACCACATTGCCATAATAATGTTTATTGGTTTAGTCACTTATATAAAAGGCCTAAAGCTGTACTAGGAAAGATACTCATATGAAAAACAAAAGTCATAAAGAAACACTCCAACAGAGAATAGTGTCTTATCACTATTGATTTAGAGTAACTGCATGGACTCCATTTTTCCAAATTTAATTTAAGGGGCACTGGCAGAAAATCAATTCTGTGCACTGGAAGTGGTAAAACTTAAAAGCAGAAAGGAAAACTGATTCCTGAAGAGAAGAACATTGTTGCTCCTTGAAATAAAGCTGTGCTCGAAATTTAGTTTATTGCCGTGTGTTGAAGTTTTAGAAATTGAAACTTCTGGCCTGCCTACCTTACGGAGGAACCATGTTTTAGAATTCCACTGGTTTAGGTTTGAATGTATTCATGAATGCATAATGATATTCAGCAGCTATGCACAGTACATGATACTAGAAAAGCAACACAAAGCCCTGCCGATGCTATTCCCCATTTTATTAGTATTGGTACATTAGTAATGATGGTGTTTTAATAGGAGCTGTATTTCCTGTGAGTTGTGTTGATTTGCAACAGCAGTGCAGTTTGTACGTGCAGTGCTCTGCCTCCACTCCTTGCAGACGTGCGGTCCTTTCAGCGCTACACCGACTGTCCACAGACTGTCAAAGCAGACACATAAGGCAAAAAAAGGCATACGCACAAGTCTACTGTAGGGGTAGACCGATATAGTTTATTCAGGGAAAATACCAATCTTGATTATTCATGAGTAGGGAGCCAGATATTTGGAACAAAAACACATTTAAGTAAAAATGAAAATTCTGGTATCAAAATTTAGAATAACACAAACTCCAACACAAAACTTCGTTAAAATCCCTTTGTTCATTTATGTTTTAATTATGTTACTTTACCACTGACGAGGTAGTTAATGATAATCGTTTTATTTGGTTGTATATTTTTAACTTAGCAAACATCTCCATATGCAAATGCAGTGTTCACAGCGGCAACATTACCTCATGTTACTAACCGCAGTGTGACAGGCAGAGATTTACAGGTAAGGAACAACTGAAAACCTGAATGGATTCTTAAATTAACCTATTCCAATTTCCAGATATGCGATTATTTTTAAAATAGGGCTTCACAGTTATGGTCAACATGTTAATCATGATTATTTTTGAGATCCCAATTATTAATCATGATTGTTCTTTGATTTGTGGGACAAAGTAATTTTTCTTGCAGTTTCACATAAAACACAACTGTTCCTCAGGGTGCACCATGTTGTGCTACATTCTTGCAAATGGACAAATCTTTGCATCAAAGTAACATTTAAAGCACATCTTCTAGATGCAAAATACGTGTAAAATTGTACCAAAACTTTCACCCAAAACTAAGTTAGCAGAGCTGCTTCCACTTTCACATTGCGGCGACACGCTGTACAACGTTATTATTGTATGGTAGCTAATCTGAGCAGACACTGGACAAGAACATTGTGCCTCTAGGCCTTCATGTGTTCATCGTATTGCAGTTTGTGCTGGTTTCTCAGGTGGCTGAACAATTTAGTTTTGTAGCTTTGCGGCACAGAAACACAACCTTCCTGCACGCTTTGGATTTGATTTGTTCGTGCTCAACATTGCTTGCCCTAAATCCAAAGTACTTCCAAACAACAGATGATGAAGATGTTTGATTTTTGTTTTGCTCCTCGCTCTCTCTTGTACATTGCTCTTCTACTCTTCCACAACATCCAGGAAATATTTGGCACAGGTTACCGCTGCAGGGGTGCATGTGCAGCAGAATGACTGCTCCCCTGAAGAGAAGCCAAATCTTGATCACTCCCTGCTGGCTGGCTGTTAGCTTAAGAAGAGCTTTACTTGATATACAGCAGAGTTTGCTATGAGCTGAGCATTTTAAACATAATCACAATCAGTTGTGTTCATTTAATTGTACGAAGCCAAAATCCTGATTGAGATTGATATTTGATTAACTGTGCAGCCCTATTTCAAATATCAAAAGTTTGTCAGTTCAAGTTCAACATTTGAAGACAGTGACAGTTATATTTGCTGTGATCCATACTCAGGGCCATTTAAAATTAACAGAGTATATCTACTTTTCAGGATGTCAAAACAAACTCATATAGCTATTTATCTCAAGACCTCCAGCTGTAATGCGCTATATATCTGAGGGTAAAATGATGCAGATTCTCAGCGGACTCGGTTGTTAGTAGCAGATATGGCTGGTTTTGTGTTTGTGTTCCCTCTGGTGACTTTTGTCGAAGGGGATTAAAAACATAAATATGGTGGGGGAATCCAATAACCGTGTGCAGTGGAGGGAGAATATGCATCATCTACACCTCGCAAACACAAAATGTCAGCAAGCATAGCAGTAACCTTGACAATGACAATAATGCCTATTAAAAGGGAAATAATGACGGCTTTGCCCGGCGGGATTACCATGTCTGATCCGTCTGTGTAACACTGTTGGAGTCACAAGTGGCTCGAATCATAAACCGTATTACAGTGTGATCATAACACCGGCCCAACCTGAGATTGATTACCTCGTAAACATAGTTTACAGAGTATGATTTTCAGTTTCAACAAAGGTTAACCATGATAACACAAGGCGTGGAAGAATATCGGAACCCACATTACAGCCTCATACGTTACTGAGCAAGACTGCTACTGTTTCAGTGACAAGCTACATAGTTTATCCACATGGAAGTCACGTTTGATTTATACGACTAATTGCAATCCATCTCAACAAAGTCAGCTCACCTCTCTGTTGGCAATAGCAGTAACCTCCTTGATGCTGCTATTGTATTTATTGTCCTAGTAGATCACACGAGATACAAGTCTTCCTTTTTAACCAAAGTGTAGATTTAAGCAACAACAGCAATATCTATACAATAATCAGATTTTTATAAACATCACTGGGCTGCAAGGTGGATCAGTGGTTAGCACTGTTGTCTCGCAGCAAGAAAGTTGCCGGTTCACATCCCGGTGGGGGCACCAGGATCTTTCTGCGTGGAGTTAGCATGTTCTCCCTGTGCAGCGTGGGTTCTCTCCGGGTTCTCCGGATTCCTCCCATACAGTCCAAAAGCATATTGAGGTTAATTGGTGATTCTAAATTGTCCGTAGGTGTGAATGTGAGTGTGCTTGGTTGTCTGTCTCTAAGTGTAGCCCTGTGATAGACTGGCGACCTGTCCAGGGTGTCCCCTGCCTTCACCCTAAGTCAGCTGGGATGGGCTCCAGTCCCCCACGACCCTAGTGAGGATTAAGCGGTGTATAGATAATGGATGGATGGATAAACATCACTGTGCTGTAAATAAATACACTTTGTTGCTGAAGTTGTTCTGAAATAAATAAATACTGTTAGTTTATAAAATGCAAATTAGTTAGGTCTAATCTTTAGCATTATGGACCAAGACATGAAGTAAATAGCTATTGTCTCTGAATTGAACTACACTCATCATATCGGCCTGAAGAAGTGTTCATATCTGAGTGGTAATGTTGATGAAAATTTCGCAGTATGCCAGCAACGCCAGCAATAAAAACAGCTGCTGTGTGAATAAAGAAAACACCACTGAATGATATTTACATTCAGCTCGACTCCATCAGCGCGGTGTATTCATGCGTTGGCCGGCACATGCTACTTGTTCCGCTACCGACGAGCTATTTTCGACTTGGATTATAGAAACTGAAAGCTGATGATTTGTGTGTCTGTGAGGGACCATCTGCTAACCAAGCAACTACTGTGCATCTTGTGGCAAGTTGGATAAAAAAATTCCTGCATCAGTATCTGCGGTTTCCCCCAACTGCTGATCGCTGAGAAGTGTACGCAAAGCATGCAATAAAGCATCCAGTTCCCAAATATAGGTCTGTTGAGGACAAGACTGAAAATGCATGACAGGGGATAGGAGAGCTCTTGGCAGACTCTCCGCTCAAATCAATACAAATGAAGATGTCTTTTTGAAATAGGGCAACGAGCCCCTGCTTCTTCCTGCTAGCGGATCAATCTGACAGGGTCATGTGCGAGGCAGGTCCACGTACACAAGTCACTTAAGCATAAAAACTGACGCTGGCTTTGTTCCATCCCAGAGATTTGTTCATTTAATAGTGTCCTTCATCACGGATCTTAGGTGATTGGACATAAAGCCTTCCCTCTTTATACCTTGTTATTTACACTGAGTAATTCTATTAGATCTTGAAGGCAAGAGAAGGGAGGCTTTGCGTGTTTGTGTGTGTATGTGTGTGTGTTTGTGAAGGGATTTAAGTGCCGGTAGTACAAACAAAGACCAAATGCTGCACACGTTTAATTAAGGGTATCAGCTTTAATAGTAGTAAATATTAAAGTTGATATCAGTTTGAAATTGGATTAGACTCATTATCATGAGAGGATGTATTGTGCTAATCAATAGGAGAACGGCGTTCAAGGTAATTACAACTGCAACATATCACAGAGTTTATTCTGTTAGCAGCGAGAAGCTGGGAGTGCATTTACAGCTTTTCATTGTTTGCCTTAGTTACAACAAATATCACCAAATTGTTATATTAAGAGTGCTCTTTAACAGGAGAAATTGCCTTTGTTCCTGAATTATTTTGTGTTGTTTGGTTCAGACAATTAGCAGTTTTTGTGAGGATGAAAGAACACCCGTCTTGAAATAGAAAAGACTCAGGTCTCATATCACATCGTTCTGTTTTGAAGCTAGAAGTCCTCTGCTGACATCTTTTGTATAATAGCTGGATAAAAAGTGCAGGCAATTAATTTGTTAGCTCTTTAGTAGATCAAATTTGTTGTGGTATTTTGCTCTTGGTGTGTGTGAGTGCCTTTATTTTAAAATACTGCATGACAAGGAAATTTCCCCGCAGGGCGTAATAAAGAAAATGTTATTTCATCTCATTATCAAATCTGAGACAGTTTATACAATATTATGGCAGAACTGAAAAGAGAGCTCTCTATAAAAGGTGAAATGCTGTTTTAAACTGCAAAAATGTTCTGTCGTCTCATCTAACTGCTAATGCAGCAATCTCTTGATGGAATCAAATATGGCTCAGATTCAAACTGTGTCTGGTTTCCAATTGTCTTTATCCAAGTAGCAATTCTCACAAACATATGGCATTACAGGTCAATTTAAAGCAATAATCAGCATTCAGTGGATCAGATGACAACCTGTGACATGCTATGGATTACTCACAGTGAAAAATCCCTAGAAAATTATCAATTGACTCTCCTATCCCTCTTATGTCCATGTGCATTCCCAGTCCTCCAGGTCATGGTAATCCTCGGCGCTCCAGTAGAAATCAGCTGGACCTCTCTTTTAGGTTCTTCAAGATGTTTCACCTCTCATCCAAGAGGCTTCTTCAGATCTAACTGACTGATGGAGAGCAACAGTGACATCAAGTTCACAAGGGAAGATGTATAGGATAACTAACTGCCTTTTTGGACTGTGCTGTGCATGCTGAGGAGGATGGAAGCCTTAACATTGAAGTGTACAGAAGACCTAAACACACAGACCAATATCTGCTGTTTGATTCCCACCACCGACTGGAACAAAAGCTGGGGGTCTTTAGAGTCTTAAAGCACCAGGCTGAGAATGTTACTTCCAATGCAGAAGGGAAGGAGAGTACACTCACATAGTACACTCGTACACTAGTACACTCACATGAAAGTATTGAGAAGCTGTGGCTACCCCAACTGGGCCTTCATCAAATTGGTAAAAATATCTAGAAAACAGCATCAGTACAAACAGCAAAGAAAGGAAAAACAAGAGGAACAACATTGTCATTCCCTGGAGTATCGGAAAAACTCAGAAAGATATCTCCAAACATAACGTACCGGTGCACTTCAGACCCAGTAACACTCAGACAAACACTGGTTCACCCCAAGGACAAAACACCAACACACAAGCAGAGCAACGCTGTATATGCAGTCCAATGCAGCAAAGAGTGTACAGACTTGTACATAGAAGAGACTAAACAACAGCTTCACAAGCACAACACAGGAGAGCAGCTCTTCAGGACATGAATCAGCATCCACCTGCATCTGATGGATATAGGACAATCCTTTGAGGACAGCAATGTACATATTTTGGACAAAGATGGTTTGAGAGAGGAGTAAAGGAAGCCATTTATGTCAAACTGGAACAGCCATCTCTAACTAAAGGAGGAGGCTACAGCACCACTTATCAAGCACCTACAGTGATAAGGTCTCTACCCAGAAGGTTTCACCATCATTAACATCTTGAGTCACCAGTGATGCGGCAGGTTCATATCCTTTGTTGTGTAAACTGGCAGCTTCTGTCGTTGTTGTTGAACCACCTGGTTTCACAACAATTCACACCTTCAGGCAGGTGAGTGCTGGATTGCTAATGGGCCATAAGCCATATGACCTGGAGTGACTATAAAATTGTGAAACTCCTCATCAGTCAGTGAGAACTGAAGAAGACTCTTGGATGAGAGACGAAACACCTTCAAAATCTAAACGACAAGTCCAGTTGATTTCTATTGAAGCTCCAAGGCAGTGCCTCTCAGTTCTACTAAGCCTAGTAGTACTCCTAGACTGTTCTTTTGGTTAAACTATAGACCAAGTTAGTAACTAGCCGGTGAACATGGTTAAGAATTTGACAGTTTAAAACATCCTCTTTGGACAGAAATGCTAATGCTGCTCTCATGTCTGGTGGATGTGTTAGAAAATAATTTGCTGTGTTGGTGTTTACACTTTGTTTTACGGCATCCAAGTGATGTAATTTATCGTGCTTAAACTTGTAAAAATGTGTTTGTATTCAGCTTGAGCTGCTGTCAGTTGCTACACTACACTCTGTAGTGTTCGCATCATTAAAAAAGCTTTAGAGTTTAACCCTATTCAGGACTTGTGGAGTCTTTTGGACCCCAGGTCATTTGGTTTAGGTGACAGGTATTGTTTTTTTTTTTTTTTTTTTGAAGATTTTTTTTAAACATAAAAAGAGAGTTAATGGAATTTGCTATAATGCACATTTCCTGTACAATGTCCTTAAACACAAACATCTAAATCAGGTGAGGCTTTTAAATCCACAGTGGTGGATATGTTTCATTTTAACAGCAGAACAGGTGTATCTGAACAATTTTGCTTCTATAGTGATACACTCACAGCCTGCACTTTGGAGTTTAAGGTTTCAGTCAGTTCTACAGAAACACCTTTCAGCTATTGTTTAGGTTTTCGGGCTCTAAACTCCATCGATTTGTGTCCTCTGGATGGGTAATTGGGGAGCTGTTTGGTGACACAATTCTAATGTGATAATATGTCAGATGCTTTTTTTGTTTGTTTCAATGCACTAAAATGACCTAAAAGAAAAAAAAAAAAGACTACTACTTTAAATACTGGAGGGCTATCTCAAAATTCATGTAGAGATAAACAGGATACCACCGCATTTTGTGCTGAAATGCTGACAATATGGCCGCCATTGTTTTATTTTATGGCTAAATACTGGTAAATAGAGGCAGTTTACAATACAGGAAATACGTTATTGTGAAGCTAATCTTCTAAGAAATGTGTTGTACAGAGCGGATATATAGAAAAGGTGTCACATCACAGCTTAGAAGGCAGGACACGCTTTGTTCTTCTTTCTGGCTGTAAGAGGCAGCAGAAAATGTTCCCTGATACAGGCAGTTTTCTTGGAGCATAAGAGCAACACACAAAGCTAAAAAAAAAAAAAAAAAAATCAGTATTATCCCCCTTTTAAGCCGTTGTCAACTAGAGACATGAAATACTCCATCAAGCTTCAGGGAATTGTAATACTCCCACACAGAGTGTGCAGTATTGAATAACAGCCTGATTTAAGTGCCCATCACTGTCCTAATTGGTTTCCTCTGGCTCCATGTCTACGCTGCTTTCTCAGGCTTTCTCTAACATTCTGGCCATCTTTCTCTCTCCCCCTTCTCTTTCTTCCTACGGCATCAGGCATATCCCTCTTGCTCTCTACAGTACTTCCCTGCTCAGTCTTATGTCTTGCTGGCTTCCTCTCCATCCACAATGTCTTATTAAGGTTGAGTCAGGTAGCGCTCCCATTGATCAGTCCTCACTCTGCCACTTTCGAACACAGACAAGCATTAACCAGCTCTTTCAGGGAACATCTTATTTTAACGCTTGGTTTAATCACGTCGGTTGATGTCTTGGAGAAGTCTTGTATTGACTGTGTTAAAAACTTAAAGCAGCGACAGGAAGTTGGGTTGGGGTTTTGTCATCACTTGGCAACATTTTTTAAAAACTCCTCCCAGATCAGGTGAGATGATATAACGAGCAACACAGTTCACAGTGGAAGTACTTAAATGGAGGACATATACTCTGGAGAGCAGGGGTTGAATCCCACGTGAACCCTGGAGGGAATGTTCACATCCAGCTTGACTATTTTTGTGCATTTCAAGCTTTTGTTTACCTGGTGAGAAGGGTTAGGACAGAGAGGGGAGAGGGAAGAGCAGCAGCAGAAGGGCTGTAAATTCAGCAAATTCTGCTGTTTTCTTTTTAGTTTGCTTTTTGTCCTTTCCACATTTCTGCCTACCTCAGCTTTAACAGTTCTAAACTGTGCTGCCAACACAAGTGTATGCACTTCAAAATATCAGTTTGATAGTTAGCAAATCAATATGTACAGTAACGAAATGAGCATTTTGTGAAATTATAGTTACTGGTTGATTTTCTCAATACACAGTGACATTATGTTAAAAAAAAAAGTAATGCTATGTGAATCTGAATTAATTTCACTGGCCTTACATAGTACATCTATATTTATATGACAAGGCATTTGTATTCCCCTCGAAATGAGAAATATCATCAAATTTTACATATAAATATGAAAATACCGAAATTGATGCATGTATGAGGATGTGTGTAACAACCACCCTCACACTGTTCAAGAGGACACTGTCTGACTCACAATGGACAGCAGACATCACTGTGCCACCACTGTGTGTACTGAGGCAGCATGGCATAGGAAATAAAGCTCATTCAAGTGTAAACCTCAAATAAACCTGTGTGTCCCAAAAGTCAGTCTGCCCTTCATTGTCAGTGGAGCAGCTGCAGGCTTTGCAGAAATAACTACAGCAGGCTAAGTCATAATAACCTGCGGTGCATTTGTAAATGTTAACATTTATTCATCAACTATTATTTCTATCTTTCCCCATATTAGCATTAAAATTTCCGTAGCTGCTGGCATCCTGGGGGGTCCACCTATGGCATTTCTTTGATCATGTATCTGCATTTGCAATGTGTTCAAACCAGCAGTGATTTGTGTCTGCCTGGTTGAAGGTGACTGCTCCATATTTGATGAGTTCGTATTGAGGAACTATGAGCTGATTACATTCAAATGAGTTATTATTTACAATACTGATTAATCTGCTCTTTTCTGGCAATAAAACAGCACAAAAGAGGTTTTTTCTTGCTATTCTTCCTTCTGTTCAGTCTACAATGCAAAGATGGTTAAATTAGATTTAGATAAAGAAAAGTATTACTTCCTTTTTACACATTTCATCATTTGTGTAAAATCCACACCACAAACTTTTTTATTACACCAAGTTTGGAACTAACTGCTGCCCCAACTGACAATGGTGTGCCAGATAAGAAAACATCCATCCATTATCTATACACCGTTTAACCCTCACTAGGGCCGCGGGGGGGCTGGAGCCTATCCCAGCCGACTTAGGGTGAAGGCAGGGGACACCCTGGACAGGTCGTAAGAAAACATGAATGTGTTAATAAAGCACATTGTGTCCACATGCTTGCAGAGACGTCCATTTCTTCCTGTGGGTATCAGGTGATTGACAGGAACTAGAGCGTAACGTAATGTGTGCACTGATGTAAAAACAAACACAAAAAAAACCCCAACTCTCAAGCACAATAAAATAACACGCGAACACTGTGGAACCCAAATTTAGGCGGTGGATTATTTCACCCGGGCGGAGGGTGTTTTTGTTACTGTTCGTACTGTACAAGAATGAATGGCAGCTAATGGAGCGAAACAAGCTCTGCTACATCCAGATAAATATATGCAGAAAGAAAAAAAACATGGGAAATGAGGACAGTGGCAGCCTGAAAAAAAAAAAAGTATCATCACAGTAAAATTATCATCAGGATATAGTACTAAAAAAAGAAGAGTTGGGATTAAATAAAAAAGTACAATATAGTGTCATTTAAACCCTGACGTACAGAATCTGTCACGGTGTGCTGTTTTTGCATCTCATTGTTTAAGTGTCTCCATTGTAGTGCCATGCATTGTCTGATGGATGCTAGTACTTCTTGCCACTGTCGTTTTTTTGTATGCATTTGTGCATGTTCTATTTTAAGATGAACAATTTCTACTTCACTCAGTCTGGTGGATTTTTGAATAACTGCAATTCACTTAAGCATCTTGTCTTTACATATTTCATTGAAGCGAGGTTCCTAAACATCGATAAGAAGCGTTTCTTCATGCTACCACATCTCTTTGTGTCTCTCATTCATTTCTCTGCTTCACATTTGAACTTCTCCCAGTAAGGATGTGAGAGAGAGAGTGTGAGGAAGAGACGCTGAAACTGCCAAAGAGGTGAATTAGCCTTCGCATGGTGTCAGTCTGAAGCGACACCAGTTACTTGCGACGCTGCATCACCTGTCAAAACAAAACGACGTCAACAAAAGTGCAGCGTTTGTATGTCATGACACTTGATAAAACACATCCACGTCGGTTACGCCCGTGTTTCCTCGTTCTCAGCTCCTCCTGAAGCCTATCCTCTCCTCGACGTGCGTTTGAGTAAATGGAAAATCCCCCCACGCTAGAATGATTTCCGGGTCACACGAGGAGAGCGGACACGAGGAAACACAAGTTATCATAATGAAAAGCACCCATAGCATTCTCAGAGACTGCACAGAAGATTATGGTGGCAGTGATAACAAGGAGGAATTCGTCACAGAAAAACAATGAGGTTTATCCAGGGATAAACCAGCACATAAAAGCAACCCAACAGTATTCCATGGCAATATTGTATGACTCCCCCCGGCAAGGTTGATAGCCTCTTTTTGTGCTTCCTACAATATATATTTAAGTTTAACACAGGCAGTTGTGTTCAATAGCCTTTAATCATAAATACAAAAAGTATAGAAAGTGATCCAAGTACAGGGCATGTGAGGGAAGCACAAGTATGCAAAATGAGGGTAATGGAGGACAGCGTGAATGTAAGGAGAGCTACTAGATACTATTATTCAGATCACTGATTAGCAAGTCATGATTGTCTAGAAAGAGTCATGAGTGTGACATTTATTCATGCTGGCACTGCTTTACAAGCGACGCTCAGATTTCTACATGTACAGCACTTCTTTGTTGAGACAATAGATTACTAATCACCTTAAAACAATAATATATGTTGTAAATGTCTCTATGTCCCATCTAAAGATTTTTTTTAACTCATATCTTTTAGTTGAGTGGTAAATTTGGCAAAACCAACATGTAAAATACTAAATCAAAACAATCGCAATTTTATTTAAGTAAAAGCTTTTTAACATTATTAGAAAAATGTGTCCAATGAATGAAAATCACAATATTTTTGAATGCAGAATGGCTACTTTCACACTTATATGAATTTGAATAGTTTTCGGTATGTGTCATCATGATGTTTTTCATGTTGTGTCGGTGGTCAGATTGATCTAATGGGGTGTATTATTGAATGAGTTAATGATGCATCATGTTGTCTGCTGATCATGTGTTTCCCTGAAGGTAAAAGTAACGACAACCTCTTACCTGCAGTAGAGTCAAAGTTATATAAAGTGGTACACACTGGTAAAACACAAGTACAACACCTGAGTACATTCCATTACTGGCAGTCTTCCCAACTGGAACTGAGTGAAAGTCCAACAGACCACCACACAACTCTACCTGACAGATTACATTAATGTTTAGCTATTAAAACTGATATTATACAGCCCTAATTCAGAAACAAGGTCAGAATAAAGCATCCGACTACCGACAACCAGACCTCCACACAGGATGCAATTACTAACCAAACACGGCTGATCAAAGGTGACCTGACAGCTAATAACACACGGCTCCTGTCTGCTGTATCTGCATGTTGACTGTCACGCAACACAAGAGGCCGCATTCAGACAAATGGTACACCGCATCGAGTCCATCACAAGCCTGTAAAACCACAGCAGCAGCAGAGAAAGACATAACTGGATGTGTTTGCCTCACCTACCGGGTGAAGTCCAGCTGATGGAAACGTGCCCAAAAACAGCGCCATGGTTCCCTCTGGACTCAAGGTTTTCCACGACTCCATGTGCACAGGTGCTCCAACTCCATCTTCTGGTTTTTCTGTCTGGGCGACGCTCCAACTTCTGATTAGCTTCAGTTTCTATTCTAAGTCAGTCATGATGAGCAGCTGTAGAAGTGCAGGAGTCAACCCACGGTTACTAGTTTAAGAAAAGTTTGTCACATGCATGGTAGCTAATAGCATTAGCATGATTTGCTAACTTCCCTGGTGGTTTGACATGGCTGGCAGCTTCATGATCCTACAGTGGCTCCCTTCAGGATCACTCTTCCCACATAGTCTTTACAATCCGGTTTCACAGCAGCAGCAAGAAGTTACCAATCGATGGACATCATCATCAAATGGCTTCCCCAGACTACAAAGGTGAGCTACACCTTTGTTTGATACACATTACAGTCAACGGGGGCGCTGTTTCACCTGTTTCCTTACATAATGTGTTTGAATACTTCCTGGATCCACCCACACAGCATCTCCCAGTCTGCTCTAATGGATCTTAAGGATGTCAGTATTGATCTGTCCTCCAGGTTTTTCTGCATATGATTTCTAAATATCTCACTCCAGCCCTAATTGTCATTGCAATGTTTTATTTTTGCCGTATTTTGTATTTTGAATTGTGTGATCACTTTTGTGCACATTACTAGTTTGAAGAGAAGGATTAGTTCCCCCTCTAGTATTTCCTCTTTATAGCAATATGCTGATCACTAATCTCTCCATGATTTTTGGTGTTCTTGATTCAATTATAGTCAAAAGTTGTTCAAGCGCCCCTTCTCAGCTGAGACATCTTGAAACTAAAAATGTAGCAGGAAAGGATAAATTTGGGTTGTTTTGATAATGCATTGGATTTTTCCTGGGTGACCTGTCCTGACCTGTCATTGCAGAACTTGATTTGTGACATTTGTTGTGCACAATTCTGCTAATCAGAGGATGATTCCTGACCCCTCTAATGTTTCCTTCTTCCCACCTACTTTCTAAAGTTTCCAGTGACCACTTTGTGCTGAAAAGTTTGACATACTTTGACATATGCAGTTTTAGGCAAGGATTTCAAATGAAGTAATAAGGGCCGGAAAGCAAAGTGGATTTTCAAAACACATAGTGGAAGGAGAGGAAACAACCAACTAAAATAGAAAGCAAGTGGCAGGCTTACACCTGCAGCCTGCATCTGGTGAGTCGGACCACATCCACAGCCGCAACAACACATCATTTGAAGCCAACGTCACAATACGCATCAGTACATTGTTGTCAGTGATAACAATGTCAAATATCATCCATCCATCCATTATCTATACACCACTTAATCCTCAATAGGGTCGCGGGGGACTGGAGTCTATCCCAGCTGACTCAGGGTGAAGGCAGGGGACACCCTGGACAGGTCACCAGTCTATCACAGGGCTACACTTAGAGACAGACAACCAAGCACACTCACATTCACACCTACAGACAATTTAGAATCACCAATTAACCTCAACATGTTTTTGGACTGTGTGGGAGGAAACTGGAGAACCCGGAGAGAACCCACGCTGCACGGGGAGAACATGCAAACTCCACACAGAAAGATCCTGGGTGTCCTAACCGGCGATCTTCTTGCTGCGAGGCAATGCTGCTAACCACCAAGACTCCTTGCAGTTCATGTCAAATATCGCTCAAATAGAAACAGTTGAACAAATAATGTCAGTGTTAGCTAGCTAAAGATGAAATACTAACCTGACGTGTAAATGCTAAGTTAAGCTAATTTCTTTTTTTTGATTTTGCACTTTTTTTAAACCTTGGACAGAGGAAGATTTATTCACCATATCATAGATTTAAAACATATGATGGAGGATGACCACATGGAGTACCACTAAAATTGGAGGATGGCACAAATTTATAAAACTACTAACACAGTAGTTTAATCCCTGAGTTAAATGTACTGCATAACCTATGTCCTAAATTCCATCCTTTTACTATTTTCTTTTGAAATTGAGCAATTTCTCAGCTTTACTAGCATTCATGCCACCCACAGAAAAAATAAGTAAATAATTTTAGACATTCCACAAGAACACTACAAGGCAAAACTGTCAAACCCTAATGTCTGGATTTATGAACTGTGAGAGAAAACAAAGTTACCTTTCAAGTTTTTGCTCTACAGCAAATCTAAAGACAGATTTTGCATATTTACTCCACCAATTTTTGGGAAAATGATTAATATGTTGGTCATTATTATGTCTGACATTTTTTGCCTGCTTTGGAAGTTTTTGTTATGCTGAAAGAGAAATAAATTGAAAGATATGTTATAAGTTGATTTGGAATTGACTGAAACTGTTCCTTTAGGTACAGGGTGATGAAGTCCTCAGTGTAAACTATCTATAAAATAATCATTTGAATGATAAATAAATGGACACATATAATGCATGTAAAACTGAACAGTCCTCCTCACTGTAATCTTGTACTGAAACACTGCATATAAAATCGGATTATCTGTGATCACTTTCACATTACGACCAATTAAGCCACATGCCCCCAGACTGTGTGTTTTGAATATCCCCTGTTGGCTTTAACATCTAAATGTTGAGTGTTGTTTCATACATCGTGGTATTATCTTAAACACTAATCTGTCAATGTGTTTTTTGTGTTCCTGATGCAATTAAATTATCATCAAAAGGTGTAGCTCGTCCTCCAAGCTGGTGCGTCTTTTTGAAAAAAAGTGGCATTAAAAGATAAATCAGGTTTCTTTTGATGATGAATTTAAGCTGTTTTGTCTGTGCTCTGTGGGTTCCCTCAGCTTTCATTCTCATGCCAAAATCAAACAGTAAAAAATGTACATACACCACCAGTGATCTGCCATATTTGTGGCGGTTAATCTGGCAAATGCAGGGGTGTCTATAGTCTCACAACAATCATCGGAGTGCTTGTTTTTCTTTGGACTTTGTTGAAACGACACACTGGCTTTTCTTTGGCATTTTATCCTTTATTTAGCATTGCATTCGGGGAGAGAGTAGCAGTATGTGGTCTGTGAATGTACCATCAGGCTGCTGGAACACTGATGAGAACATTGTGATCATATCTAATAGATACGATGGCCAAAGATACAAATGAAGCAATACTGACATGTTTATCAGCTTCTGTTGGTAAAAAAAACTTTACTTATTGCATTACTTATTATGTGACAGTTTCATATTAAATTGAAGCCATCTCACTGAAGCAGAAGAAAATGTCAAAGCACAGACTTGATAAGTTCTTTTGAAATCTGAAATGCTATCAATCCTCAGCAGAAATGTTCTCTTGACTTTTATTAATTTCTTCCTTCAACCCTGAAGTTTCCCAACGAGGCTGTTTTTATATAAATGCCCATTTATTTTTCTTCATGGAGAAGTGATATGTTGGAAACGTGTGTCAAATAGTTTACCTGTGTTTGGTCTGCAGCTGGATATGATGCTGCAGCATGTTATTGTTACCCCAGTAGTTCTCTGACAGGAATCAGGCTTCATCTCAAAAAGACAATCTCCGTGAGACTAAGAGATGGCAGCTCCAGGTTTTCACTTGTTCTCTCAGTCTCTTTGAGCTGTGAAAAAAAGTGCAATCTGTTTTAGTGATTACCGGATGACTCACAACAAACCACTAACATTGAAGTGCCGGTGGTGTCTCACCTCCATTTTACAGGAGCTTTTCTCCAAAATGTCTTGTAGCATCTTTAAACGAAGGAAAAAGAAACACTTGTGAGGTACCCAAGGTCTGTTTATGACGGGACTTTTTGTGTGTTACAGCACATAAAGTCATGTAATACTTAACTAATCTTCTCACCATGAAATGGCCCAATAATGTTTACATGAGCTGCAGGAATGAGATGCCTCGCGGCCTGTTAAATACTTGTCAAAGCACCTGTCATGTCGGTGAAATGGCAAACCTGCAGCTCCGTTCCCATGTGCATAAAAAAAAACACAATATGAATTTATATTTATAATCAATTCCCTGGATTTTGACAGCCTCCTGTTCAAATACATCAAGCTGACATGTTACACCAGTGTAACTCATTGCATTCTTTAGAAAAAAAAATAGCTTTAGCTGCTACTACTGAGCACTTCCTACACAAACAAAACCTGGAATAATGACCGGTTTTGATGTATTCTCTGTTAAGAAAACATCATCTGTTCTAATTCAGGGAAACAACTGTTCTCACTGCCACATTTTTTCAGAGAAAGTCACTCGTCATGCTTTGAGCCAGGATTTTTAATTCAGCTTAGTGGATGTGAGGGCCTGGAATCTTTCCATTTACATCTTCACTTGCATTTGACAGTAGATCTGTTGCAGGGTGATTTTGTTCGGTTGCAGTGTCTGTGGTGTCGTTACATACATGCACTGTTTAATGAGAATGTCACTGCCTGCTGAAAAAATGTGTTTCATCATTAGCAAAGATCAGGTGCAATGTTTTTCTCTTCATCCACTAATTCATTTACAGAATTTACCCACTTTGAAAACTAATGTAATGTCAGACCATAACATCTGTTGTTCCGATATTGTATACACGACCTCAAAATATTTTTGAAGTGAACTCCAGAAATAACTCCAGTATGTAAATGATGCCTACATTATAATGTGATTTTTTTTCTCACCATATCAGCATAAAAAGTGAATCAGCAACACGTGTGGCTGATTTTAAATTTGCTACAATATTTTTATTTTTTTTCCCCCATTTTTGTCTATAGCGATGTAACAAATCGTAAAATGAAAACAATGTGATAAAGTGAAAGGTGTTGTCTGGTGATGAACCTACAAAGACTGCAACTGCCTGAGAATGTAGAGAGCTACATGGCAAATTTCAGCTCTTTGCTTTTTTAGTTGTCTGAATTGTAACTTTGACATTTTGGTGCACGCTCATAGCGTTTGTTTTTTAACGTGGTAGGTATTTTCAGCTCAAACAATGCACTCTGGTTGGTGGATGTAAACAGCTATAGAGCTACATATTTTCCTCTGGCATTGGTAGAGACCAAAGATAGAGCTAAAAGAGAGTGAATATTGACCTGTATTGACCAGGTTGACTGTATGGTAAGGTTATGTCCAGTGTTGCCAACTCCTCAGTAATGAAAGTAGCGATTGGCTGTCCTAAAAGTCACTAGAGGTCGCTAAATGACATCATCACCTAATTTGCATAACTGCAATTTGCATGTGATTGTAATGGACACTGTAGGAGAGAGGAATAATGTCGTGGGACAGACAAAAAGTGAATAAGAGAGACCCTAAATATGTTTAGGACTATAAATGAACTGTCATCTGTTGATTCTTTTGCCACTGAAATAGGCCATCATTTCTCACAATAACTACATGACTAATGTTGTGTCTAGACCCACATTAAGTAAATCCATTTTGTCCTGTATTGTTAAATGTTAGAATATCAAATTTAATCAAACGACTGTAATGTGGGGTGAAGCTGCAGCTTTATGTCCATCTCTCCTCCTTTACCTGGACTTGGGACCCAAAGTGACCCAAAGACACTCTGGCAGAGTTACATACGGTTTTTGTTTTTGTTTCTTCGTAGTTGGATTTCTTTTTTGTTTGTTTATTTCTGACAAGGCTGCAAGGTGACGCAGTTGGTTAGCACCGTTGCCTCGCAGCAAGAAGGTCGGCGGTTTGCATCCCGGTAGAGGCACTGGGATCTTTCTGTGTGGAGTTTGCATGTTCTCCTCGTGCAGCGTGGGTTCTCTCTGGGTTCTCTGGCTTCCTCCCACAGTCCAAAAACATGATGAGGTTAATTGGTGATTCTAAATTGTCCGTAGGTGCTTGGTTGTCTGTCTCTAAGTGTAGCCCTGTGATAGACTGGTGACCTGTCCAGGGTGTCCCCTGCCTTTGCCCTAAGTCAGCTGGGATAGACTCCAGCCCCCTGCGACCCTTGTGAGGATTAAGCGGTGTATAGATCATGGATGGATGGATGATGAGCTAGCTAGCTAGATGTTTATCTCATGTCACAGAGAGGCCCACACAGTGATCCATTTGCAGCGGTGCCGTGGAGCGCTGAGGGTCTCCTCTGATCCGACCGCAGCTGCACAGGACTCCTGACCGCCTGGGAGAGCTTCGGGACGGCGAGGAGCTCACGGCAGCACCCACTGCTCATTAAGGACAGTAACGGCACAACAATACATCCTTTTCCCTCATTCTCCAAAACACCAGAAAAGTCTCCAATAACACCAGAAAAAGTCGCTAGATTTGTCACTTGTGGCTTTTGTTAAAAATTTTTTTTTTTTTTAAAAAGTCGCCAAGAGGATTTGGAAAGTTGCCAGATTTAGTGAGTAAGCTGCCAAGCTGGTAGCACTGGTTATGTCAATGTTGTGTTTTTATGTAAAAGATTTTTATGTAATAAAATCTGTTATTACAGAAATTGCTTCAATTTGAATGGTCCACTCAGAATTATCACACAGCTCTTCAAATGTATGAAAACATTCAGCCGTCTTTACAGCAGCAGAAAGCAGTTTTCTGAAAACAAACTCAGCACCTGGTGGTAAAGATCCAACAAATTAAATATCATTTTTATGATACTGCTCACTACCCTGCGGGCAGATGTTTCACAAAGATAATTCCCACATCACCCTTTTTTTTTACAAGGGCACTGTCACTGCATTGTGGGTTTAGCACCACCCAGGACAACTGTGATTAGTTTAAAGGAAGAGAAACACACCAGAACATGTTTCCCTCTATAGCAGGTTAATAATGAGGTGCAGTCAGACCATTCTGCTGCTCTAACACGGTGCTGTGGAGATAGGTCTGGTTACGCAATACCAATGAAGAACACACTCGAGCTTAAAGGCTTGAGTGCATATTGGACTTACATGTGTTAGTTAAACACCAAAGGAATATAATATTTCTCTGCATCTGCAGAATTTGGTAGCTGACAGGTTTTTGCTGACTCATTAGCCTTAAACCGATTAATATACTGTATGTCAGCGCTGCGTGTCTTTCTGCTTGTTGATTCATTCTGTCTTCTAGTGGCCAAAATTGAATTAATGCGCTTGATGTCAGGGATTTACAGCATTAAGAGAGCTGGATTCCTTATTCCAAGAAGTAATCTTCTTTATTCCATTAAAAGTTGCCTATGGCTACAAGGTGCTGGCAGCACATGTACATGACAGGTTGTGGAGACTGCACAATGACATATCGATGTAGCTCTTCGTGTAGTTTTTATTGGTCCTCATTCAGTGAGTAATATCACTTGTGATGTAGTGAAATCCTCATTATTTATTGCCACAATGCCCAACTGCTCTGTGGATTGTCCTACATTACCAGATATTTTTTCTTTCTCATTGTGTCAGATATTTTCTGAAAGTTGGAGAATGTCACAGTTGTCAAAAGACTAGTCTAGTGTCTGTGGAAGCGACAAGGTTTTGTATGTAGATTCTGAAATACCACACAGTGTTACGAGAGCGTCGATCTTACGCTGTATATAGACTCTGTTATAATGGCACTGCCCAACCTTTTCATAACACTAAAAATCATCTCAGAAAAATTGGAATGATTTGGGTGAATGCCTGTCTGCTTTATTATCATGCAAATGATGATAACTAGTGGAAACAGTGAGCCCTGGAGATTAAAACAATTACTACTATTGTGAGAGACAGCTACAAATGAAAGCGGCAAGCCTGCAGCTTTGAATAGGCAGCAGAAAAAGAGGTTAGGAAAGTTGAGCTGTTGAGCCATCTCCATCAGGTTAAGTGAACTCTTGACAATCTGATTGCAAATGAGTTCTGTGAACTCCCATGACAAGCTGTCTCTCAGTAGACTGTAGCTGCCCAACACTGCTGATCAGCTGAATACGAGGTCGGCATATGCTGAGCTTTAAGCAACAGCTCCCCCTTTAGAGTACGGTCAGACCCAAAATTTGTGCTACACTGAATGTAGGAGGAAGTATGGCCAATTAGCGTTACATCTATTGAACTCCACAGTCCAGATGTGCCCTGAGGGAGAGTTTTGACTGTCTCCACTTTCTTTTCTCCTTTCTGAAACAGAGCAGACATCAGTAAAGATCTGAACTCATGCATCTTTATACTGACCACACTGGGTTAGACAAATGGGAGGCTGAGTCTGGGAGCAGACTCTGAGTCTGCAGTCTTTTGACTGTTGTGGGACTCCTTTTTCTTATTGAAGTTGTGTTCAGTTTCATGTGAGTTTTCTCTTTCTGAGATACTTGTTATGCTCAGTCTGCCAGCGATGCGTTCCCTCATACATGCTCTCATCCCCTCTGTCTCTTTGTGTCTCTCTCCCTGTCTTACTCACTCTCTTCAGCTTAGAGTGGAGAATGTTTTGTGTCCTTCCGAGCACCTCTTCTCCAGTATAATTCTCCTAAATATCTCTGTGAATTTGTTCTTTTGCTTTGCTGCATACAGAAATTAAACAGTCTCATTCAAGCATCAAAATTCTCTTACAGAGGGATCATGTCGCTGTCTACCCTGCTTCTCCAGCCAACAGCAACCCTCAGTTGAATACCTTTGCCTGTCCTAATCCTCACCTCCATCTACCTTCACAATACACTCTTTTTTTCTTTCCCACTCTGAGTCCATGTCCTGTGTTTGGGTTCCCCCATTTATCATAACGGACCCATTGTAGCACGAATGGATTTATCTGTCATAGAAGTCTATTTTATTCGTACAATACCTGTGCAAGATGCCCCCCACTTCTACCTTTTGCATGAATAATAAGCTACTGACGCTATACCTGCAGAGGTACAATAAGTACAGCCCTGAGTATGAGGGTACAGGAGGTAAGGATGTGTCTGTGTGTGGGTGTGCAAAGAAACAGGCAGTGGTGATGAAAGCATCCACATCTTTGTCTTTTGTAAAGTAGAAGTAAAACAATGCAAAGCTCATTCCAAGTTAAATCATGCATTTAAACTTTTACTCAAACATAAGGACATAATTGAACAGAGTAAAAATGCTGAAATGTTAGTCTTTTAACCATGTATTCATTATATTAGACCCTATATTTGGTATATTTTTTCAATAAAGGCCATTTAATGTGTCTATATTTACTGATGTAAAATCATGTCGATACACATCAGGAAAATCAGAACGGGGGGAAAACTGACAAAAAAAATGGAGCTACAGCACCAGGCGACATCAGGTTACTCCTGTCTACCAAGAACAGAAATCTGAGTTGATCCAGACTCCACAAAACTAGACAGCTGAGGACTGAACAAATGTAGCTGGGTCTGATGAATTCCCATTTCATCCTTGAGGGACACAGATGGTAGGGTCGGAATTTGGCATCAACAGTGTGAATCCATAGACTCTGGCTGCATTGTCCAGACTTCTGATGGCAGTAAAATGGTTTAAGGAATGTTTTTCTTTTTTAAAACTAAATAATCAGGGTTTCAATGCCACAGTCTATTTAAATGGTGATACAACCTGGAACAATCAGGGATCCTGGAGCAGGATGTGCAGGATTTCCAAAACAGAAAAGAAAGGTATTCCAGTAGCTATATAGGAACCAGTGCTTTTTATTAATCTGTTTATGTCTTTGTTCTGTGATACAAAGGCAGTTTAGGACTTTAATTGTGTATGGAACTTAGATCTCATTTTTTGGACTTTAAATGTGCAGAGAAGCAGCACAGAAATCAAATGTATGAATTATCATATATCTACACATAGCAGAAATTTAAGTGGCTGTTTAATACATCTTTTTGCTTGATAACACAACCAGGCACATCTGTTGCATTGTAAATTATATCAAAACCAAGCAGCATTTTATTATTCAATTTCAGTTTTCCTCTATTGCATACCTTGCATTGTAATGTGATTGCTGTAATTTGTCAGGGCCAGTTGCCAGCTCCGTAAATCAAAGTTTTTGTTGTCTTCTGTTTTTTTTGTTTTTTTTAAACAGCTAATGCGCAATAAGAAAGTAAAGAACAGCGAGTTGAACGGTCTGTTTTCTGTCTAGGTGCCCATGAAGTTGAAAAGCAATGGCCAGCTGTAATCCACATCTCAAAAGCCAAAGGATCAAACTCCTCAATGAACAGAGATGTGTAGGGAGTCTTTAACTTTTGTCTCAACCACTTCCGAAGCTCTTTTAGGAACAAAACTCACTTTTAGCTTGTCGATTGTTTTTCAGAGCTGCCTAGCATTGTATGCAGAAACTTTCATTCTTCTGCTTATCCCTGATTTTTTTTGTCAGAAAGCAGCAACCGGTTAGTTTCCCAGTAGACAAAACATTCTAGCTTTCTTCTTTTGATATCACGCCAGCTTTTGTGCACCCTTCATTCTTCCATTTGTTTTTGTGTCCAACAGTGTAGCTGGTCACTGCCATGGATGGGTACTTTTAGCTGAATGCTTTTCAGTTGCTCTGTATTTAGGGTAGGCCACAAAATATAAACCGTATTGTGCAGTTAACTAGAGAATAATGAGGCACATTTTTAGAACCCTCTAAGATTTCATTTAGATATTTTCAGGGCAGCTATAAAGGTTCTGAGACCCCTCGTATTTTACCAACATGAGAGTGCTCCTTGTCAAGAACCGAAAGTCAGTGTGGTTTCATGGGCATGACAATGAGTTCAGTGGACTTAAGCGGCTCTGAACAGACACCAGAGCTGACTCTGATGGAACACCTTTGGAATATGTTAGAGTGGGTATTTGCAACATGAATGTGCAACTCACAAATCTGCAGATATTATATGACGAACTCATATCAAGTCAAAATAAAGCACAATCTCAAAGGAATGTTTCCAGCATCATAGAGAATTTATGACACCGAAGAACCAAGGTTGGTTTGAGGCCTTACACAGGATTAGTATGGTTGTCGGTCGCTCAAGTTACTGGCGAATTCACAGACAAAATCAACACTGAACCTGATTCAGGAGACCCAACAATCTGCTTAACTTGGGTGTTCACTCACTGACATCTGATAAGTTGACTATGAAAAAAGGATGATGCTAATTTACAACAAAATATGAGCAGTGTTTCAGCTGTGATCAGCTGTTAAAAGAATTACTTCAGCAAAACGTCTGCATGGTATTTTAGCTCATTAGAAAAATAACTGTGCTGGGCAACCCGATTGACAATACTGCACAGGCACAAATGCCATCAGCAGTGAATCTCCAGTCTGATTGATTTACTGCATGTCATTTCCCTTCTCTCTTTCATCACATTTTTATGTGGCTTTTCTGCTCCCACCTAATAAAAGCAAAATGCCACAAATATCAATAATCTGTGAAAGCTAATAAATCCTAACCAATGACCTGTGCCAATACTCACTTTGAAAAGTGCTTGGCCTCACCAAAAAGCACCACATCAGAAAAATGGTTCTTGAATTGCTTTTATACACTGTCTCCTTTAACTTCAATGGACTTAGTCCACCGATGTTCCAGCTTCTGTATCCCTTCTAGAAGAAGGTCACATCTTTAGCCTCCAGATTCTCCTCAACAGCATGCATGGTTTCATCGTCATTCTGAAAATTGCAACTTTCGTGAGTGGGATTCCAGTTTGACAAACAGAAGTCAATTCATGTCAGAACAGGTGAGTAAGGTGCATGAGGCAACAGTTGAAAACCACATTTAGTTGTTTCTACCACCTGTGCTGTGTAGACACGTGCATTGTCCTGGAGCAAAAGGACACAAGCTGGAAGCTTTCTCTTCCTTGCAAAGAAATGACAACAAACATTTGAGTGTTTGTGGACAATAATATGAGGCTTTCGAAATGGCAGTTATGCCCCTTGTTTCCAGTTGAGGCCGAGAACTTTTTGAAGTCCCCTTGTAAAATCAGCCTTCTATTCTATTAACATTTGCCTGAGACATTTTGTTTTTTTGTTCACCGAAAGCCTTTTTGAGAATCAATGTTATAATAAAACCATTTATCTTAAACTTCCAGGTTATTGCAAACCACTTGGGGGGACAACTTGAGCTGTATATTCTTCTGACAATTTGGACTAACCAAACATAGCATAATATTGAAGAAATGTATGCATTTCAGATTGTGTTGTACCAGACACTGTAGCAATACCGAATGTCTTCTTTAGAATATCACAGCTGTAGCCGTGATATATGAAATTAAAGTATAATACTATAAAATCCAATACAACATAGCACATCCTTTCTTGTTTGTAAGCTTTTAGTATTTGTTACATGGGTCTCTCTGATAGTTTTCAGCGTCTCTGAAGGGGAAAAAAAGAAAAAAAGCTTTTCCACTACAGCAACATTTATTGTACAGTAATGGATTGTGGGTGTAAACTGACAAGGATGGAGCTGCAATCACTTTTAAAGCTGAAAAGAATCCTATAAGTACACAGAGCTAATGTGAGTTTGAGCCTGATGTGCCAGGACATACTAAGCAACTGTCCAGGTAGCGTGCGAATGGTTGAGATGTAACAGATATGAGTAAAAAAAAAACCTTCATAACATTGTCACTTGTCCTTTTTATTACTGGAGTGCACCTGCTGACATTCAGACATTAAAATCTGTGAAAACGTCTGGATTGCTGTATGATCCCCATATGACTGCACAGACATATGAAATAGTCATACCTGGAGACACTTCATCTGCTTCAGAGGGATAAAGTCTAGTCAATATAGCGGTGCTTAAGGAAAAACTAAGCAATCAATAGTACTTTGCTGTCATTAGAAAGTAAACAAGTTCTATACAGTAGCCAATAAGCTGTGGATGGATATTGAAACAGTAGACCTTTGCAGGACTGTCTGTTGTTTGACATGTGTACAGAAGAAAGATAAATGTCTAATAACTCACAATCCAAATAAAAGAAGAACACAAAGCAACTATGGAGAGCAATTTCTTTCTGTCTGTTCTCAGGAGAAAATAACGATCCACCTCGTTCCCTCTCCACCTTCTCTTAAACGTCTTTCAAGTCTTTCTTTAGAGATCTCAAAGCAAGGAGAAAGGATTAACAGAGGAATTATTGACTAGTTTTACTTTGAGGCGAAACCATGGAGGCTGCCCATTTGTTTCTGGCTTGGTTTTATCAAGTGCAAAAGTCCAGCAATTACTTCTCCCCTGACCTTAGGGAGATTGGGAAAGTAGGCTTCTGTAATCCTTGCCATTGTGCGATGGAAGTGGTGTCTCGTTACATTTGTACCAGCTTACATTAGAATTCACTGCTCATGTTGATGGAGGCCAGTTAGATCAATCCATTCTGAAAGCCTCCGCATAGAGAATCTCAGTCACAGTGTTGGTGTTATTTAGCCTTCGAGGGCTACATTTAATTAACTGGCAGTGTGTCAATTCCAGAGAGTCTGAAGGATTTAGCATCTGGTCGCATCAGTAGTGCTGTTAAACTGGTGTTCAAGTCCAACTTTGTCATTACTGTTCATTTGCTTCATTCGTCCTCTATATTAGATTACACTTCTTTGTATTAACTGGTTGAAATGCTGGCTCCAGGAGGCTTCATTTAACCGTTTGTAACTGTGTCCAAAACGCAGATCATTTTGTCCAGCGTTATTGCGAGCCTAGAAGGACAGCATGATGATGAGGGGGCAATGGCTGTTCAAGGCACTTGGCAAAGTGCCAAGTGACATTGAGATTCAGAAGTCAGATTCCATTAACGCAATGGTGTTAATGGAATCTGACTTCCATAAAGAGCTAATGTTGGTCAGTCTCTGCCACTAATTTGCATGGAGTAGGCTGTGGCGGCAAAAACACCACAGAGAGCCATCTGGAACTGCAGCCCAATGGCAGTCGCCTGGATGTGCCATTAGCAATGAGTGCTGCTACTGTACCTAAGCCAATCAACATCACTTAAGGAGCCCACTGTGTGGAGGCGGCTGACAGGGACGTGGTCCCAGCCTCAGTCTTGGTTGCTCCATTGTGTCCCCTGTGTCTTATCTTTGTTTCTCACTTTCTGCTAGACTCCAATTAAAATGCCTGTTTTTTTTTCCTGCTGCATACTGATCTGCTCTGTAAATTAACTAAATTACAACTGAAATGTCCCATGCTATTTTGTGAGAGAATAAATCAGTAAGATTATTTTTTATTTAAGACAGTAACCCTGTCAGTACACATACAACTACTCAGAATGCGATTGTTTTCTGCTTGTGTAGATCAAGATATTATTTTTCATACATGCAGCCAATCATATCCTTTTCACTGAAATGTCTTTGCATATGGCAGCAACTGTCACCATTATCTGTCACTTGTTTACATGGAACACACACTGGCAGTGATAAAAACGCCAAAAGTTACTTTACTTCCAGCTTTACTGTCAATCACAAGGTAGACATCCTCTAAAGCATACTTTCTTTATCATCTGTTTCACTGTAAATGAGACCATCATTTATAAAAATGAACATGATATACTGGAGAAGAGGTGAAAGTAGCAACTGAGGAAACTGTTAATGAAGATAATACATCAAGGGAGAAGCCTGAAGTCATTTTCTCATAGATTCTGGTAAAGTCTGATTTCTTGTCAACCAGAGGAGTCGCCCCCTGCTGGTCATTTGAAAGAACGCATAATTAAGGCATTTTCAGACTGGCTTCAATTGTGTTATTTTCACAGAAAATTAGCAAAAATCTGAAAATTTAGTGTATTATATTGTGCCATGAAATAAGAAATAACCTGCAGACCAAGTTGGAGAATCTTGACAAAGCCTGTAGGCAACCAGGAATAAATTATTTAAGACTGCACATGCTTCCATTTTTAAGACTGGCTGTCAGTTTGGTAAAATAAAAACCAAAAGGTAAAAGCTTTCACCATAATGTGCAAGTGAAGGTCGAGTAAGTATCAAACCCACAGTAGTACCAGTGACTGTCCGTTTTTTGCCAGGACTAATGCGTTCTTCCCTTTCCACAAGCTGGGAAACATGTGTTGCATTGCACTTTGGCCTCCTGCACTGACTAAATACACATCCACTAAAGGAAAACACATTTTTATTGTCACTTTGCAAGCTCGATAGCTAATTAGCTAGTCAGTTTACCTGTAAATGTCAGGCGCTGTAGATGCTTAATAGTGTGGTTGTTATTCTTTAGTACCACTGCAAACAAAACGCTGTCTGTCTAAAGCTACAGCCGTCAGCAGAGATTTGTGTGTCTGCTCACTCAGCTGTCAGTCAAACCCCTCAGAAGCTCCGACGCTGAAGGAGCATTTCTGGTTTGACTGCAATCACCATTTTTCACTCATGTTGTCTTTTTACAAAAAAAAAAACTGTTGTTCAATATGGCAGGAGTTTATTTTTTTTATTTCATACCTTCAGATCTGAATAATCTTGAAGTTGTTTTTACATCACTGTCTGCAAGCATCATGTCGAAACTGCAAGCGCTGCTGTTTCCATTCTGCAGACCTACAGCACATACTGTGCCTCTTTAATGCTAAGAGTCATTATCATTTTTCTCCTTTTAAATTTCCCTGTATGTCCTCGCACCCTACTTCCCCCCTCTATCTTTATTGGCTTCAGGATTTGTTTCCGTTTTATTGCGTTTGGCTCACTCTTGCTTTCTGATTCAACCTATTGGCACTCAGCTGAGAGTGCTGAGTGAGTAATAAAGTGCTGGTGAAAAGCAACGTGGGGAACATATGCATCTTTTCTGGGGCAGTTTAGCTGCTCTTGGCATCTACATGTGTAATGTATATGGGCATCGATGTGTTAATGTGCACTGCTGTCAGAATCTTTGCAACAGCCTTTACAGCCTGCGTGCTTAATTAAGGGGTTTCATTTTTAACTGGAAATACTACTGTAGAAATTTTTCAGAATGCTTCTATGTTCATGAAGCAAACTAATCAGGAATTACGTGTCTCTATTGTGCAGCTCTGTTAGGCCAATCTACAAGCATTTTACATTGTTTTTATAAAATTGCCTATTTCATGGCACAGATAGCCTCTTTATGTAAATAATAACGACTCAGCATGATTGCAGGCTATGGAATACACAACATTTAATTTCCCAGTATTTTTTGTGTGTGTGAGATACCAGAGCAGATACGACAAACAAATAAATAAATAGATAAATTATAAGGTGCAAAATGTGGCAACGCACAGCATCTACAGTTGAAACAGTGCAGAGCTTTGCTGCAGTATTTTCTTTTGGCAGTGTGTGAGGCCTTATTATTGCAACAGAAGCCAGGAATCCTTAATCCACAGGGGTCTCAGTGGGAAGGAAAAGCTTCTTGAACAATCCCCGTTCTGGGAGCCTGTGGTGAAATCCAGCGATCAGTCAACCCTGAGCCCCTGAGCCTCCTGAGGGCTTGGGACTCAGGCCAGTGTTTTACAATGGCCCCGGTGCACTGAGGAGAAAGAGAGGAAGAGACAGGGAGAGGGAGAGTAAGAGAAGAGACAGCGATGCAGCGATTGAGAGAGAGAGAGAGACAGCCAAGGTCTGCTGGGAGAAAACACCATAACTCACAAACACATAAAAAATAGGCTCAGCATTGGTGTATTCATAGAGCTGAGTTACAAGGCTGGCGGGACACAGGAGTGGGTGTTGATTTCGCATGAAGCCTACACACATATACACATCTCCCCATAGTGCGTCTGTATTGCGGCAGTGCATTTGTTTCCAGATAGAGGTCGTCGCACAGGGGACTGTTTTTTGGGGGGAACAAAACCAGCCTTTCAAACTTCACCGTCGATATCATTCAAGTCATCAAGGGTCTGACAGAAGCCCTCAGGAGGCCATCGTGTTCATTTTAAAACAGTGATTTAGAAACCATTCATGCTGCACTGTGCATAATCTTGCTATTTTACTTACCAGAACCTCCTCTGTCACTCTGCGATGGCGAATTGTTGAAATGTGAATGGACTGCCACATGGTTTTACACAGCTCGTGAAATAAGAAAGGCAGCTTTTTTTTTTTCTTTCTTTCTTTTCGCAGATTGATTGCTGGCATGAAAATAAAACTCGCTGTTAAATGTCACTGAAATTATAAGCTGTGGTGAGATTTTTTATTAATAAAAGAGCAGGATTTTAAGGAATAGCTCGGCTTTGAAAACAACGAGAAAACAACGTCGCCTGAAAGCGCTCAATTTAGCATGGCTGAACACAGTTTCATACACAACAGTGAGACAAGATCATTTTCTGTGATTCATTCGCTTGCCATTTAATGACAGTAACCTCTGACCATCAGTAACTAATGAAATTACATTCACTTGCATGAGTTGATTTTACAAGCATCCTGTATCGCCTTGTTCTCAGGGACCAAGAGACCGATCCTGCATTTCTGACCATCTCATCACAACGGAAATGACTATTTATACACCACAGTGTTTGTTTACGTGGTTGATTCATTCCATGACTATTTGACGTCACTAAACAACAATAAAAAGAACCTACTCTGTGGCTGGGAAGCATTGATATGAGAATTTTCCCATGGAAGAGACACTATCTGTTAAACTCTTGTAGGAAAAACCTATTCCCTTTGCAACAATCTGTTCGTTACAATGGATGCAATTACGCAGTTGGAGTGTGTGCAGGCACAGAGGCCTGATGGGCAGTCATCAAAGCTCATTTGATCCTCCACCAGAGGGCAGTGCTAAGTGCTCTCTTGACCTCAGAGCTCTGCCTGAGTCCCCGGTGGTGCAGCGGCTGCATCTCATCCCACCTACTACTGTACCTCAGAGCTGTGTTTATCTGCAGTCAGCACACACACACACACACTCACACACACTAGATGATCTCAAGTAGAAGATCAGCCACTAATTATTGCAGTTCTTAATGTTTTCCAAAGGACTGATGCTATTTTATTTTTTTTAGATTCCTGCAACGTGCTGTTCTATTTAGTAGGCATTGTGTAGCTTTAACTTTCCAAGTGCGGGATGAAACTTTTTCTTTCCTTGACTCTGCATGGTATAAAGCATCACTTCTTTCTCACAAAGCATAGATGGGGAGGTGCTTTGGATCTCTGTCAGCACCTCTCAGAAAAAAAGAATACAAGAACAGAGGATGCACAGAAATCAGTGAGAGCGCTGAAATGGAGCTTTTTTAATAATCGCCTCGTCGCACTGTGCTAAGCTTTGTATCCAAGTGTGTCTTTTGTGTCTGAACAAGCCCGACGCAACCACAAAAGGCAGTCAAACATTTTTTTAGGCTCCCAGCTGGTTTCTTTAAATGTTTAAAAACCCAATGATACTCCGTCTCCACATGGCATCCTCAGTCTGCATTACTGAACAGAAGGTAATAAGTCATTTAAGTCTCCAGTGAGCACAGTCAAGTTCATGTGTATTCTTGACAGAAGCATTAAGAAGAGCTAAAACATATATCCTTAGCCTCCAGCCCTTTTTCATAAATATTTGGATTACTGTAAAACAAAACATTTGTCTGAAGCCAGTAGTTTCTTTTGTTTTGAATATTTTAGCTGCATGCTAAGTCTGCATATTCACTGGTATGGGCAAGGCTGTGCACTGACCTCTGCAAAGAATCTCACCACCCACTGCCTGGCATTCTGATTACACAATCAAAACATATTACGTGATATAAACATACTGATACTGATGTTTGTAGCCTTTTTAATTGTTTGCTTATTTCTTTCTGTTGAGCATGTTATAGCTCATTTTGTCTTGATGGCATATAGGGGACTCGGCAGGGCTTTGGAGAGCAAATACATACACTTACGTGTAGAAAGCTATTGCAGAAAGCAAAGATCAACAGTCAACAGAGTGCTCGATCATGGATTCCAACAGTAAATGTACAAATGTGAAAAGAGCAAGCATCTGTAGAGCTGTCAGTCTGTATCAAGGAGATTTTTTATTGGCTGACAGGCATGAATTTTACCAGCATGAAGAGAATGCATCTGTTACATCACTGCATTGTTTTTTTTTTGTTACATCCTTTGTCATATTTTGTTATGATTTTGTGCCTTTTCTTCTTTGTTTACCATATTCACTGCTGTTGCAGTGCCCCAGTACTTCAGTATAGTTTAGTTTGTGTGGTATAGTTTAGTCAAAGAGGGAGCATCTTGATTTCATTTTGAAGTGAGCTTACAAACTGCATGTTCACGTTCACAGTAAATGTAATTATTGTACTAGAAATAATAGTAGAGGTATAGATGAGAAGACTGATACTGCTCTCATTTCTTCAGGGTAAACAAAAAAACTACAGTTAGCAGCCAGTTAGCTTGGCTGAGCATAAAGACTGGAAACAAGGGGGGAAATCAGTCCAAATGTGCAAAATCCATCTGCCAGCACCTCTAAAGCCTTGTACACACTAATATGGATATTTTCCCACATGGTTAGGTTCCTCCACACGACCATCATTTCGTAAGATTTCTCTAAGAACACAGAAACAAACGGTCAAACAAACATGCCAGGCCAGTCTACATCAACACGACATCAAACACCACGGAAGACTGTCAAATCATTGTTTCTTTGGACTTTAAACAAGAGTTCCTCTGGTCAAAATAATATTGGACACAGCAGATGCAGGAGCTTTAGCATGCTAGTAAACTGTAAAGTTCAATTGTAAACTCGTTAGAGGAATGTTAAAAAATTGGCGGCCATTGTTGCTGTTTCAGGCACATGTTCATTACACAAAGCAACAACAGTTACACACAAAGTGGAGTTTTTAAAACGCTTTACTTGAAAGAAATCTCAGTTTGACCTTAAATGCCGTTTCCACCTAAATGATGAGGCCCGAATGTAGAGGAATATGCTGGTTTTTTTTACAAAATATCTGCATTAGCGGGCTGCAGGGTGGCGCAGTTGGTAGCACTGTTGCCTCGCAGCAAGAAGGTAGCCAGTTTGCGTCCCGGTGGGGGCACCGGTGTCTTTCTGCGTGGAGTTTGCATGTTCTCCCCGTGCAGCGTGGGCTCTCTCTGGGTTCTCTGACTTCCTCCCACAAGGTCCCAAAACATTTTGAGGTTAATTGGTGATTCTAAATTGTCCGTAGGTGTGAATGTGAGTGTGCTTGGTTGTCTGTCTCTAAGTGTAGCCCTGTGATAGACTGGCGACCTGTCCAAGGTGTCCCCTGTCTTCGCCCTAAGTCGGCTGGGATAGACTCCAGCCCCCTGTGACCCTAGTGAGGATTAAGCGGTGTATAGATAATGGATGGATGGATCTGCATCAGTCAAATACTAAAACTCCCTAATTAATATGTGATATACATTTTTTTATCTCATGCAAAGCCTGAACAAAAATATACATTTGACACACTGGGGTTATACAGGGAGGGGGTTTGTGCTGGACGATTTCTCAAAAGGGTGCAGTAACTTACACCAGTTGCCTGGCAACCTCATTGTGATAATAGCAGATGTGATGTTTGTTCCTTTAATTTATGTCATTTTAACTTTGTGGTATCGCAGACAAACTCAACTCCTGTGGCTCCTCGGTATAAATTATAAACCCTATTTTTCTTGTTATTCACAGCTTGTTTACTTATAAATCTCCACTGCATATTGAAAAAGCAAGTCTTGTTTGCTTGTAATGCTAACCTTGACTTTGTAGTTTTGTATTCCTTCTCATGTGGAAAGTCCACTCGTGTTGATTATTAATGAATGGCGCTTCCATGACTTCTCTAATACAGCAGTTTCCCTTTACAAACATTCAATTATCCAATCCAATCAATAGGAGACGAATTCTTCTCAGCTCTTAACCTTGTAAGACAAAAGGCCTGTGCGATGAATTTGTAAATTAGTTTACATATTTTGTTCATCGTATGAATTCAGTTTTGTAGAAACATGCAGAGCTTACAGTCCTCTCTTGGAATACGCCTCAGGACATGACTTATTGATTTCAGGTCAGAAATCAAAGGATGTTTTCTTTACCTTCAAATAAATAAAAGAGAAAGTCTTACAGTCTCATGTGCCTGGACTTTTCTTTTTCCAACTGCTTCAATCACTGCCTGACTGTCTCTCCAAAGACAACGAGCAGCTTCACATGTTCCGTCTAAATCATGCTGCATATTTGCTGCTCTAAAGCACCGTGATGTTCCGAGTCCCCCCTGTTCACAGCAGGGGGACTCAGTGTTACAGAAACAATGTTCACCACGCTCCCATCCTTCCTTTCATTTAGCGAGTTCATATGCGGGCAGCTGATCAACTGACATTCCTCTCTTTATCCAGTGACACGGTGCATGAAATTCAGAATTCGGTTCTGTGTATGTGCTGACTCTGGCACACAGTTGATTGTTAGAAAGATTTCTGTCCCACTCTGTCACACTGATGATCTGTTGGCTTTGATGGAGGGAAAATCCAGTTTTAGACAATCAGCTGTGGTGTTACGCCTCATGGTATTAAGCGTGTGTCAAGAAACGAGATTGGCAAAGTTTTTGTCTTTCCTGCAACAAACCGAGTATATTTGTTAGAATGTTAAATTCTAACAAGTTTGCCTGAAATTTTAGCAGCTGAAATTGTTGGTCTTCAATTATTTTCCCTCCCATCTCTGTGTTTCATTTGTTGTTTCTCCAGAGGCATCATTTAATACCTGAGGATCCCCATGTATCTACTGACAATGTACCCAGAGCATCGCATTAGAGACGTGGATTCAAAGTCACAAGGCTGCAAGAGAGGAGATAAACAAACTGGATGTAGGGAGGGTTTAACCAGGAAGCCCAGTGCAGAAAAAAAAACTAAATGCTAACAGAGATTAAGACCCTGAAATTAAGTTTACAGGAAATGTTAAAGCACAATTTAGGCTGAACCACCCGCTATCAAGTTTTATCGCTTTAAATGCCGCGGAATGATGTGATTGGCAAGCTTAATCCTCTTCTGTCCTCTCCTTAAGAAAACATATTACTTAAGTTGAAAAAAGAATGACGCCGACACAAATATAGTCATAGAAATTAGCAACATTAATAAACGTGGGAGACACAACATTACATGTATACACGATGCAAATGAGTCAACCCTTCTCCAGCGGTGTCATGCGTTAGCAGAGGTGAGAAAAGCAAATTAAGTTGACACTGCTGATGGATTGTCAAAAAAAAAAGCAGCGTAATAGGCTTACAGCAGGAAGAAAGTAACTCTGACAACTAACGTCTGCTAATGTCGCGGCACAAAATAGAAGCCTGAAAAATTGTATTCGCCATGCTTTTTTTTTTTTTATTATTATCTGAAAATGATGGCTGTTGGTCATTGGAAATCCTTTGAAAGTTGAAAATGTGTCCTGTGACTGAACTGACTTTATCAGTAGCTGTCAGTCAGGACAGAATATGACTGTGGGTGCAGACTGTGCAGCCTGGATCATTTATTGATTAAAATTCCTTCAGTAATGCTTGGAGCTTTATTTGCCCTGCTTGACATAAACATCAGGCTTCAAGTTCAAAATCTCAGTTCAGCCCGCACCTCTGACAGCGCTAATCACGCCGTAACACCTCCACCTTTGAGGGTTAGGCAGACACGGATTCGCACAGCTTAAAATAAATAAACTGTATCTGAATTGATATTCCACCAGGATTTATCCATATAAGCCCGTTAACATCTCCAGTGCAGGACATATTTAGCGATGTGGCAACGAGCCCATGTACAGAATTATATACAGACTCTGGAATGCTAATCTTATCTTAATACTCCAAGTGACAAATTCCTCTCTGGGCTCCGGGGCTTGTTCCTGGACAGAAACACTTAAGATTCACGAAATCTCTGCAATGCATCAGGTCAGAAGTAGTGAGAGAAAGTTGTTCTGAATAATTTGATCATGATTAATTAGGAATTTAGAAAAAAAAAAAAGGAAAATAAGTTTCCCCCAGTGACAGACTGTAAAGTGCCATGGGCTTATATTCAGAGTGGACACACTGGCTTCATACAAATGCACTTAACATGTTCAGGCAATAGGAATTAGAGAGAATTGCTGCTGTTAATTTGATAATTTAATTTGTTGATATGTCTTTTGGGGCTGCAAGGTGGCACAGTTGGTAGCACTGTTGCCTTGCAGCTAGAAGGTTGCTGGTTCGGGTCGCGGTGGGGGCACCGGGATCTTTCTGCGTGGAGTTTGCATGTTCTCCCCGTGCAGCGTGTCCACAAGTCCAAAAACATGTTGAGGTTAATTAGTGATTCTAAATTGTCCATAGGTGTGAATGTGAATGTGCTTGGTTGTCTGTCTCTAAGTGTAGCCCTGTGATAGACTGGCGACCTGTCTGCCCATGTCTTCGCCCTAAGTCGGCTGGGATAGGCTCCAGCCCCCCCGCGACCCTAATGAGGATTAAGCGGTGTATAGAAAATGGATGGATGGATGTTCAGGCAATAGGAATTAGAGAGAATTGCTGCTGTTAATTTGATAATTTAATTTGTTGATATGTCTTTTGTGGCTGCAAGGTGGCACAGTTGGTAGCACTGTCGCCTTGCAGCTAGAAGGTTGCTGGTTCGCGTCCCGGTGGGGGCACCGGGATCTTTCTGCGTGGAGTTTGCATGTTCTCCCCGTGCAGCGTGTCCACAAGTCCAAAAACATGTTGAGGTTAATTAGTGATTCTAAATTGTCCATAGGTGTGAATGTAAATGTGCTTGGTTGTCTGTCTCTAAGTGTAGCCCTGTGATAGACTGGCGACCTGTCTGCCCATGTCTTCACCCTAAGTCAGCTGGGATAGACTCCAGCCCCCCTGCGATCCTAGTGAGGATTAAGTGGTGTATAGATAATGGATGGATGGATGAATTTTTCATTTGTCCATTGTTTTCAACTGGACACTGTTGAGATATTCTGTTGCATATACCAGAACTAATGCTACTGGTTTTAGCTGTGCACATGGCTTGCTTGTGATATGTACTCTGGTGAGAACTAAACTCCAACTACACACAGCTTTACCTTTGTCCAGAGAGCCGTCAGTCAGAGTTTTGAAATGGATCTTCCCATTCATGAGGGCTTTCTCCATCATTCACCCATTCAAAAAGTGTAGAGTGACTAAAACTACAATCATTCCAGTCTGTTCTCACTTCTAAGGGCGTCAAATACTGCCTTTTTGTCAAAGCCGCATGTGTCTGAGAGATATGCACATGGTGTCTTTTGGTGTCAGTACTATCCACCATCTATGTTCAAGATAGACGTATGGGAGTTTTCCAGTTTAACAGCTGCCTAATTAGGTTGGATCGTCCATTTAAAACAATTTTTTTTTTTACAAAGTTTGGTTGTATTTTGTGACATAGTGGTCATCACTTTGTGTATCGTGGTTTGAGTAAAAATAAGAAAATAAAAAAACTTTTATGACAATAATCCCAACAATATTCTCTGCAAAGCTCCATCACATACATGGCTTTGTCTCATGCGGGTCTAAAAGCTTGAGCCACTCAGAGTGCACAGACAGAGGACAGCTCATTTTGCACAACAGACTGCGATGGTCAAAAAAGTATTTGCATGATAAAGTGGTGTTTTCCAGTTGTGTGCATATTGCATAAAACAGTACGCACTTTGTGAGGGCAGTTGTAGTATGTATTGGAAGTAAAAAGTATTTAATTTCGAAATCAATCGTGTTCTTCTTCATTTTCCTAATGTTTAGCTAACAACAATGTGGTGCATTAGCAAAACCAGCAGGAATGGAGCATGGCTCAGGACTGCAGCTATACTTAGACTATGTCTCATAATAAATAAGAGGAAAGACTACGAGCTGCATTAACAGCATTTTGTATTTTCAAACTACTTCTGAGATTGCATTTTTACCATGCTAACGGTCAACACCAGAAAATCAATTCTGATGAGGAGACTGCTAATGATCTAACAGTAATAGTTATCGATGGAGGTTATTTATTCTCAAAATAGCTCTCGTCATTTGGCATACTCTGTTTTTTTCATTTAAAGCAAGTCTTTTTGTTCACTAACAATCCAAACCCCAAAAACATTCAGTCTACAGAGAAAAGCAGCAACTTCTCACACCGAGGAAAATCATGTTATCAATTTATGGACATGTTCTGTGTTTTTACTTTTTGAAAGAAATATTTCATTTTGCAACAAATGCGTGACATAGTAGAAAAGACTTCCAGCTTGAAAGAGCAACAAAGTCTTTCTAAGGAGCTGTGAGGGGATGATGGAGGCATAAGTCAGCACTTTTGGCCAGTAGACTGTGGTTTCTGCTTCATGTGGGACCGTTATTCTTAGACTTAAGGCTTGTTTTCATTCATTTTTTGGTTAAATTTAGGCACCAAACAATACATGGTTACATGGACAATATAATGGTTTGGATAAAATACAGCCTTTTCACAATGTATTTGAAGCTTCTCCTCTATTTTCTGGGTTACCAGAGTACCAGGCCATCTAATATATGATTGGTTGGTTGAAAATGAGAGGAGTAAAGTGGTGCAATAAATGGATGAGATATGTTTATTTGAATTGTATATGGGATATTTCACAAACGTCATTCAGCAGAATATTATATTTCAAATTTTGGGAGCGAGAGCTGTATAATGACATAATAGTTTCTCCTTTCAGTGTTTCATTTGGGTTTCTACAGCTCACATCTGGAAAATAACCTTCTTAGTTGTGTATAAAATTGATGTAATAATATATAATTTTTACATGTTTTATATAATTATAGAGTTCTAAAGGGAAATGGGTTATTTTATATATTCGGGGTGAAATCTCATTGTCCTGCTTTCTTTCTCTCACAGCCTCAATGTCTTTAAGAGTGCTGTTAACTGACAAAGGTTGCAACCTACAACCTCCTCAAAAAACTTTTCCACTCAGCAAGTCCTGGCCAGACGTGAGGCATGCACCCCACAGAGATCCGTGATGTTATGCAGGTGGTTTCAGTTTATTTTCAACTTGAGTTCCAATGACAAAAAAATGACTGAGTAGTCAAAGATCACTATAATGAACGTATATTTTGAAATTTTTCTTCCTCAAAGTCCCGCTCTGAATGGCCCTCAAAGCACCAAAGAACAAAGGCGATCAAGAGGAAAAGTGAACATTAGTCAAACAATTGAGATAATGAAAAGTGAGCTATTACACTCTACTAAGAAGACAAAAAGTGAGTCAGTTCACATTAGCTCTATAGGCATTGAGAAGTGATATCTCTTGGATGAAATTAAGAATCTCCAATTATGAAACTGTTCTCTTTTTTCCACAGCAGGGTCCTTGCTGCTGCCGGTGCCATTAAAGCTCCACTTGAATATTACAGGGTGTTTTAAAAGCAGTAAATCACGGTGATCAAAACAGGCTGCTGTGATTATCTGGCATTTGGCTCAAGTCTTGACAGTGGAAAAAGAAAGGTTTCGAATAACACTGACATATTTTCTGCGGTTTAATCAAGTCTGGAGTTTTGCGAGCGGAGTGGTGGTCTGGCCAGACGACTGCAGCAACACACAAGGATGATATTTGAAACTGCGCGGCGTAAGTTGAGCTTCTTCCCTTTTGCCCAAGATGGCTTGAGAGATGATATTTCAGCAAAATGTCCCTGGTTGCCGCTGTATGTGAAGATTACATTGACTGGAAGAGAAATGAGATCTGATAACAATCGCTGAACTGACTCTAACCTCAGGAAAGTTAGTGAGATATAACAGTAAAGTAAAATAGTGAGATGGTCAAATCAAATGCTTTGTATTGTTGCACAAGTCCACAAATATTTCTATTTAAAGGTTCGATTCCGATGTGAAAAACCTTATTTTAATGTATATGTGCATTTCTGCTGTACTAGAATAGTCAACACAATCTATTAATTAATGGCTTTAAAGTCATCTCATGATGACAAGTAGAATGTTTTTGTCCAATAATATTTGAAACAGTCCTTGTCTTGTGCTTCACTAGCACAAGGATTCACATGCGCAACATGAGCAGGGGGTTAAAGGAATATAAATTACACCATAAAATATAGCAATGCAGCTGTATAAATAGACACAAAGAAGAGCGCTTTTGATGTAAACAAAACAGATTTCAAAAGGCTAAAAAAAAAAAAAAAAGGCTTGCAGATGTTTTATGAGGTGGGAAATACATTCAACATGTTTTTTAGGCCTTGAGGATACATATAATGTATTTTGGTGAGCATAGTTGAATGTAAACAAAACCCTGTTTGTTTACAAGCCTCCACAGGACACCTTTAATCAAAGCATGTCCATGCATTATTAAGCCAAGGAAATCTCATGAATAGCATCAGCTTACTTTGATAAAGATGGGTTCACACACATCTACTTGCATCATCTGGTGTGCTTATGCTAAGGGGGCCACTGGTGTTGTGGATTGCATAAGCCTGCCTGTGCTCTCACATACAGTGGGAGCCCACTCGAATCAGTGGGTGACATCCCTTAAGGGAAAGTTATGCCTCCCCAGGGAGGTGAGAGCATGTCACTGGCGCAAACGATTGGCTAAGGCTCAGAAGGAGCGTTTTAATTGTAGCTCGTGTCATGCTGAAATAATCAGCGAGGCTCTGGTGTCAGGAAAGGTTGCCTGCAATAAATAGTGTCATGTTACAGGTGCCATGTGTTATTTTACCGGTCTTCTTACAGCCTCAGTTGCTCAAACTGTTTTGTAGTGTACAGAGATGAGAGGTCTGCTTCATCTTCAGTGTGTCTGTTTATTTCCAACAAATTAATGCCACCTGAGCGGGGAGCTGCCAGCTTATTTGCCATTAAAGGTGCTGCTGAATCACTAAGACATATGCCGACATCTGGTTGCGGGAGAGCTTGTTGTTTTCTTCACAGATGTGAGAGAATAATATGAAAGCCAACAAGTCCTAAAAATTGCTATGCTGAATTCAGATTGTGCATTCACACAAGTCTGAGGAAAAAATAAAATATCCCCCATTTATGTAAAACGTGCCCCTCATCGTCACGTGTCATTTGCAATGATTTATTATCTTTCACATGCCAGCTAATTTGGAGATCATTTCTGAGGCGCTGTTTGTTCAGCTGAAAAGAAAAAGTCTAATTAAACTGCATGGGCTGCAGACAACAGCGAATTACTGCTGTAAAGTTATTCTACACCTGAGAGGAAGTGTTAAGAAAATTCTAATTGCATTCCCATTTCCGCTGTCAGTAAGAACAAGGAATAATTTGCCAACCAGCTGACTATGAGACAGGTGAAATTGAACGTTCAGGCTTTGAGAGTGAACTTGAGGTTTAATCTTAGCAACCAACCAGAAAATACTAATCCTTGTGAGGTGTGTATGCATGTTCATTACCAAAAATGAAAGCAAAAGCCAAGTGGAGAACAATCAACGACAGCACTCACCACGATTAAAGTGTTGCTCTGAGTGCCTTAGATAACTTGTGGAGTAAAACTTTTCCATTGTCCCTGCCCTATCAATAGAGAAGCGAGGGTGAATGCAAATCCAACACAACCCACCTCTACTCCTTGCTAAAGTGTGAGCTTAATTAGCTGCGGGAGCAGGTTTGTTGAACAAAAACATAAAGAAGGAGACATTGATCAAGGGAAAGTCTTGGGAGATAAAGCACCAAGAGAGTTGGGCAACCTGATTTGTCTTTAATTAAAAGTAAAAGGTTTATCCTTGCAGACGGCAGCTGCTGGTCTCCAAAGGCCACTCCAATTATAGAGTCAGACAAAAGGAGGGAGTCCTACATATCCAGGAGTGGCACAGCTGAGACATTAATGCAGGCAGTGTTGTTGACAGTGTTGCTGCAACAAGAAGCAGTAAAATGATGCATTTACAGTATATGTGTGTGTGTGTGTGTGTGCATGTGATTTTTTTTTTTTCCACACACAAGTCTATATTTACAGATCTTGCTCTTGTAAATGCACAAGTGCCAGGTCAGCAGGGAGAGGAGGGATATGATTTTTCCAGTTTATGAATATGTGTGTGTGAGAGAGTGTGCTGGAGAAAAGGGAAGGTTGGAAGAGGGCGTCCCTCTCGTGGTCCCTCCCCAGCCCTGCCCCTTCACAAAGAGGAGTATCCTGTAGCAGGTCCCAAAACTGGAAACTCATTCAGTCCCTTCTGAATGGAGTGTCTTTAACGTGAGACTGGAGGACTTAACTTTCAGCAAAGAAAATATGAGAGCCTTGCATTCGGTCCTCGTCGGTGCCTTCCTGACCCTGCTGCTCTGCCTCCCCAGCCCCGGTCATGGAGGTAAGTGCCACTGCAAATCACTCTGTTAGTGTCCTGTTGCCCCCCTCCTCCTCCTCCTGCTCTCCTCTGTCAGAGATGCACGGGAGGAGATCAGATCACCGTCCCTGTCTGACGCTTCCCCTTTACATAAATCAGAGCATGGCAGGCTGATGTGTTAATGCCTCAAAGTTAAACTAAACTAATTTAAACTTTAACCTGCAGCACTGAGTAAAAAGTTTTTAAGTAACTCCACATCAGATCTTCTTCTCTCTTTCTTATTCACCCTCATGGTGCACATGTCACTCCTTGCAGTGAAACCTTCCTTTTTTGAGATGAAACTCAATACATTGGGGGGAAAAATTTGCCATGGTCTGACCCTGGTCCAAGGTCTGAGGCAACATCTGTCGGTTTCACATCTAATGCATTTCTTTTCTTTGCCTTTCAGCCTGTGCCCGGCTGAATGTGTGAGTGCATTTACCTTGAGAATGTTTGCACTGAAAGCGTGTTGCCAAAAGGCAGGAGGTAGAGAAGTCGAAGCCCTCTGAGCTGAGGTCCCTCTGCCGGCAGCAATGAATGGCTCTTTCAGAGAGAAGTGCACAGTTGCAGGCAGAGCTGCTCCTCACCCACCCAGTGAGGAGAGATGAAAGTAAGAGAGGGAGAGTGTGTGTGTAGGGGAGATGGCTACTGGATGGTCAAGGCCCATACAATGGTCCCACACAGCAGCAGGAAAGAGATTCATGTATACCTTTCTCGATATAGTACGAGGCAGCAGTGTTTCATTTTAATTTTGCTTGGTGTAAGTACATTGTGCGTGGTATCTACACGGATGGAAAATTAAAAAACAGTCTCTTCAAATAGCTTAAACAAGTCACCTCAGCACAAAATTGTACATATGGCAAGTTGGCAGGTTCAGCCTTGGACTTAGAGCAGCTGTTGAGCCCATTGTTTTCCCCCCTGCTGTCAGATCTTCAAACTCGCACTGCAAATTCCACTCCAATTAAGTCCGGGCAAACCTCTCCATGAGTGTCTCATTGGCAGCTAAAGTGAAAAAAAAAAAGTGTCTCTTGATCTGAACGGAGGAGTATCGCTTTGTTTCAGTGGCACAGAATCAAAGCTCAGCCAGGGAGCTGGATTCAGTTCTTCTGCACTGTGATCTGTTCACTGCGAGCATGAAAAGAGTCATCTGCCCTTCTGTTTGCTCATTTATAGATAAACCCCACTGACTGGCGTGACGGTGACACCTCCGCTAAAGAAATTAGCTGTACGCTGAGCAAACAGTGAGTGCTGTCTGAATGTGGTCACATTGCATTTGCTGGCAATTTGCAAAGAACCGTTTGCATAACAGTGTGGAGCACCTTTATGCAGATATAGCGCTGACTCGTTAAATGATGCAGTAGATGTAATTTTCCACATATCTAAGACCGAATGCTCCTCTAATCAAAATGATGGCAGAATAAAACAGGAAAAGTGTGTGAGGGAACAATTTCTCCTCATCTAATTATCTGCTGGCACAATCCTGGCTGCCTCAGTGTGAACAGTACTCACCCACTGACCCTGGAGAACTAAATGCTAATGTTGACCAGATGTACCAAGTCGCTGATTAGATTTTGGCCCCCCTTCGCTACACGAAACGCCTGCCACAATCTGTTGGGGGACTCTTCCACAAACTACCTAGAAGGCTTACTGAGGGTTTCATTTCTTCTCAGTGTTTACATCTTCAAATGTCACCGGCCACGCGTCACTTGATGTCCAGATGCCTGGGTGTTCCTCAGGTTTTTGGCACCTTTCTTTATAAAATCCTTGCCATGAGTTTTTTCAAGTTTTGAAGAGGTCAATCTGCACCCGCTCTAGTTTTATTTCTCTATATCCAGGAACACAATAGCAGAAGTGATCCGAGGTAAAACACATCCACCGCTACCAAAATAATCCTGTAATTTTCTCAGCATGTATAAATTCATGTAAGAATGCCAAGATATGAGACAGAGTGTTTCACATTCAATTTATTTTCAGCATATTCTGCCTGTTTAGCTTTCTGGTGATGTCATGGGCCGCAATTTAGCACTGCACCTGTAAATGATAACATCCATCAAAGTCTATTAAATTCTATTTAACAATTTTACATCCTGTTTAACAGTCAATATCATTTCACCGTGGAATTTAAAAGTGACATGTTTTTTGGCATTTGAACAGACAACCAGCATGGCTCTGTATTCAGCAGCCATATGAGAGCACTTCCTCACATCAAGGGATGCTCATTTTATCATGGCTGTATCTGAAATTGGACATGACATGTTCCTGTTCTGAGTCTTTCAAACACCCTGCAGCACTGTGTCTCTTCAGCTGCCATTAAGGCTGCTCTTTAACCATCACTTTATCAAAGTTTGGGAAAAAATTGGCAGGGTAGTTATTTCCAAACCATAAATTGCTCTCCAGCACATACATGTTGCTTTGGTTGGCTTGATAATTGAGCCTTTTCGTCATTTTTTTTCCCCTGTCTGTTGATAGGCACACTGAGTTCAGGGCTGTTTGTTTGCTCCTATGGAGGCCACATCTATAGCCACTCCCTTCCGTTGGCCAAGGAGTGTGAAGATTTAATGATTTTTTTCTTGCCCCATTACCAAGCTTTCTGCAACCTTTCTTGTTTGCTGTCTTGTTATGCTTTTTGGAAATCCATTTATAACATTTTGGCATTTCTAGAATACAAATATGAACAGACAGATGAACAAATTGGGGTGGAAACAAAAACTCCTGCCCATCTCTGCTGGTAGAACTAATGCCGCTCTGTGTAAAATGCCACCAATATGTATGATGTGAAAAAAATACCAGATAACACTGAGAGAGTACTGATTGAATCACCATATAGCAAATTGTGGATGCTTGTCTTAAATTGCTTAAATAACATATAATACAGCAGAACATCTACTACAAACAATGTCTAATGTTTTATGCACATTTGTGAGTGTTTAAGAAATGTCTTGCTACTGAATGTGTTTGCATTTTCAATTGCAAAGCTTAACGAAGGGATTTGCATCCCGAGACCACATATGAGCCCGCTATCTCCTCTTGAGTATAATGTCTCTATGGTAACAAGAGAAAATAAATATGGAATTTGCCTTGGCTTTGTGAAGTGTCCGTGTACAAGGCCTCCATGTGTTCCTTGAGAGTTGGCAGGGAGAATGGTGTACAAGTGTCTGCACAGAAGATTAATAAGTCCAATATTTGCATTGGGAAATTGATGAGATTAGTGTTGTGCTGGTTCCACAGACACACTTTGTGACCCTCCCCTCACCTTTTAGTTTAAACACAGCGTAATGTTAGGACAGAATAGAAATGTGACTTTTGGAGTAAATCCAAACAAGGAAATCAGAGTGTTTATAAATGCGGAGCAGAATGCATGGCTCCTTGTCTGCTTTTTCTCAGTATAGAAATCTCTCCATGTGTCAATGAAGTACTTTTTTGTCTTGAAAAATTGGTGTTCACCTTAATTTTGTTCGACTTGTGAGGAGGAATCTTTATTGTCTATTATTTTTTTAGATCACACAAAGTTTTGCAAAAAAAAAATAAGATTAGATCTGTTTTTAATACACACCCCATGACTAAAAAATAAGCAGAGAGAAGAAATTCACTTCTTCACCGTAACTTTTTTTTTATTTTTTTTTTTTTTTTTTAATAAAACGATAAAATCTGGAGATTTCTGTGTTGCACAACAAGTGTATTTCTTCTAAAAGTGGCAAATGAGTCACTTTTGAAGAAATTCCACTCACTCATGCTCATCCCCTTGGCTTCATGAAAATGAGACCCTTATTGCATCTGTGAGCATGAGAGACAATCAATATTGATAATGTTTCTCATATGATATAACCTCCCTCACTTCTGCCTGCCTGATGTTTCATCCTGCCACTTTCAGAGAGAAAGTTTCAGTGAGTCATGGTTTATTAACTATTTTTTGGGGGGAATTCTGGCCTGAGGCAAACATCATTGCAAGAATTCAAAGTTAGCTGTATGTGCAACCTTCCTCACCCTGCTCGTTTCCTTTCTGTAACTTCATCTTGTTTCTACAGGTAGAATTTTATATCTGATGTGCAGCTACAGAGTGAGCAGCATGTCTGCCCAGTGATTACAGTGCAGGACCCATAATGGAGTTGTTAGTGGTTTGATTCTTGTAACAGCAATAACTCCTGTCAAGGATGTCCTTGAGCAAGACACTGAAGCACTACAGCTCATTCACAGTGAGCTGCTATGGTCAGATCAGTCTGTCAGCTGGAAGCAAGAAATGTACCATGCTAAAGAAGAGCCAGGCTTGTTGGCCATTTTATCCTTTATTTCACTGAACTACAGCCACGGTTACAGGCTTATTCCAGTTTGTACAGCTTGTTTTTATACCCCTCTCATCATTCATATTGGCTGTGATAACATTCCACTTATCAAAGTAACCGTGGAGATCTTGAAACAATTAGCTTTACTTAAGCCAGCAGTTTATCTAGAATATCTAAACAGCTTAGTTTAGACGTCAAACTAAAAACAAATGCGCCCTAAAATGTATAATTACAGAGTATGACAGGTCAAAGTCAAAATATTAAGCAAGTCTGTAAACTTTGAAGGATCTTTACAACCAACATTTGGAAAATAACTCAAAATTTTGCTTTAGTTCCCTCTCCAAATATCATAAATTTAGAGACCCTTGAAGCACAGCTAGATTACCATCTCCCCAGGGCCACAGAAGCTCAGGAATCTCAAAGGTTCCCGGTAATTCAGTGGTCTGGTATATGCAAAAACCTCTATGCAATCATTCCAACTGTTCACTATTCTAATTAATTAAGGCCCAGATTTGTGTCTCAAGTTCAAATCTATTTGAAGACTTTGATTATTTCAGCTTATACTGTGCTTATTTGTTGCATATTCTTAATCATTTTGTGCTTAAATCAGTACAAACAAATCGCTAACACAAACTAATACAGACAAAGTGTAAAGAGATTAGGAGAAACTGGGCTCACTAACTAATTTTTGCCCCAAGGCCCCTGAGTCGGTTAGCTGGACCTTGCCTACAGGTTTCTTCAAAGCCAGCCTTACCATCTGACTGCCTTTGATTCTTCCTCTGCCTGATTTGTTTCACAATGAAGAGCTGCCTGTTTCACACGTTTTAAGCAACTAACACGGTATGTCCGAAGGGATACGTACTGACAGGAATCTATATCTACACACCAAGGATCCAAGCGGGACTAAATCAGAATTTAAAGCAAGAGAAACACAATGAAGCTATCAAGCTATCCTTCACAGGGCTACAGAGGTGCCAGATGAACAATTCCTCTAAAGTAAGGAAGAAATTGTGCCTTCCTTCTGAATGCATTGGCATTGAGTGCTCATTGACTTTAAAAGCACATATGATAGCTCCATTTACTCTCATTGTGTTGCAAAAACCCTGGGGAAAAAAAAAGTCATGTCCCTCATCTTGAGGACTCTATATCTGCTGGCAGATGATCTTTCCCACGAAGCTCAGTTTGAGGTTGCTGATTGTCAATGGCAGGCTGCTCGCATGATATCTTAAGGCTATGATGTGCCCAGAGCAGACTGACAGCCCACACACAGACCTCATTTAGCACGGGGTGTGTACACAAAAGAGTTTCTGTACATAAACACAGGCCCAGATTCTGTCCCAAGGTGGAAGGTCAAAGGCCATCTCATGTGTTGTTCTAACCCCTTTCACGTCAATCAGATAAGTTGGTGGAAGGGGGTTTTGCAGGAGTTTAGTAACGGATGGTCTACACCCAGATTTTCAGGTCTGTAAGTGGCAATTTGGGATTTCAAATTGTTGTTATTACCTTGGTGCCATGCAATTTTAGGCAATTCTAAGGGCACAGTCTTACCTACAGCAGCAGCTGCATCGGTGAACATTTACTTCAAATGAGTGCAGCGTTAAAAAAAAAAAAAGTTATGCAGATAAAGTGGGGTTTTGTTTGTCCAAAACCAGAGCACAACAACCCAAACAGATACCAGCAGGGGTTACTGAAAAGAGAGATATCTTGGTATAAAAGCTGAAGAATGAAGACTTACAATGCAGTAAACCCCCAAATAATTAAGATACATCACTTTAAATGTGTTGCTGTTGCTACCATATCCTTTTTTAAAAAAAATATTTTAGGATTTTCCCATCACTAAAAAGCTTGGTAATGATGGTGACAGTTCCCTTTATGGCATTCTGTTGCCATATTTAGTTATTTAATTATTGGCAAGGTAATGTCCTGTATATGGAATCGCATTCATGCGTACAATAAAATCACTATTATGAACACTGAGAATTAAAATTTTGGCAACAAAACTAAAAAATATTTCCAATAATAAATTTGACAGCAAACAAAAATGACTTCACAGTATGAGTCACACTTTTATTTACAAATAAAAAGTCATACAGAAATGTCTCAAAAGTTCTTTGATCAGCATTGATCAGCATCTTACAACATGCTGTAAACAGGAAAAAGTCATTGAACCAAGTAACCGTTTGGTGTGAATTTTGCCTTTAGAACAGCACCGATTCTCCTTAATGCACGAAAGTTTTTTTTAAGGTACTTGGCAGGTAGGTTGATCCAGGCATCTTAGAGATCTTGTCACAGTTCTTTTGAGAAATAAGGTCGTCTCAGTGTCTTGTGTTGTTTCATGTAATCCCACGCAGACTCTGGGATGCTGAGATCAGGGCTCTGTGGGGGACATACCAAGTTTTGTGGGGCTCATTGTTCTTTTTGTCGCTCAAGATACTTCTTGTTTATGAGCCAATTTTGATACTATAAGTGTAAAAACAATGTTCAAATATTATCCTGTGTGCAGAAAAAAAACAGTTTTACCCATAGATCTATATGTTTCATAGGAGACTAAGGCTTCCTCTTAGTTAGCATCAAGGTTTGTATGAGGCGGAGTGTGAGAGCGTATTTCACGAGACTTGGCAAGTACAACTGAGGCTGATGGTAAAGTCATTGTAGTCATAGTTTGGCAGGTATTAGACCTGTGTGATGGTTAAAAAGGCAAAGTCAGGGGACAGCTAAGAGTCATGTCAGTAAGTTTCATTCTTTGGCGGACCTTTCGTGGCGGTCAGTCCAATAACTGTTATGTTATTTCAGGAAGGCCCACAGTGGTGGACATAACAGTTGCCAGCAGTGGACACAGTCAAAGTATGTGAGATGAAGTCCTATTAATTGTATGTGCTTGACCAAAAGCTGACAGCCCACATTGGGAAATGGCATTGATTACATGTGACTCTAGATTTTCTGTGGAGTACCAGGCAGAAGGATGTGTATAAGAATGAGACTAGTGCTGATTACCAAACATAATGAATAGATGAGCAGAATAGTAATGCAGAAGCCAAGAGTCCTGCACTGGAGGTCCTACAAGGATAGTGTCCTGTGCATTAGGACACCTTGTAGGACCACAGCGGGGCCAAGACCTGAAGTGGAACATTTCTAATCAAAGTGTGTTATGACCCTGAGAAAGACAGGCTTATAGTCGCTCCCCGCTGCAGCAACGGAACTGTGTGTTTATTTTTGATAAGAGCTGTTGGGGAGTTTAGTGCCCAAAATGAAAACTCCAGAGAAAATTCTCATCATCACAGAACTGCCAAGTTTTCAATAAGCAGGAATTATGCATGACCAGATGTCTCGATACGAGCGGCCTCTATGGGTTTTTCTTTTTGACTTTTTTTTCTTTTCTTTTTTTTTAGAGAATAGTCTGTTTTATCATTTGAGTGAAGAGGAATCCATTCTGGTCAGGTTGCCATTGTTCCTCTTATCCATTGAAAATAAATTAAAAGGAAAAAGGAATAACAAAATTCTTACCCCAAGGGGCTTTTATGGAACTACTCATTCAGTTTAGTCCCCAAAATCAGCTCTCCTTGTTTATCATGACTGTTATCAACTGGTAACATCATCAGATCCTGTTATCATACATCATGTGATTTAAATTCATGTCTATATTAGATTGAGGAACAATGCTTGCTTTGTGGAGCGCTCTGCTCTGCGTGTACTCACATGCCCCGATTAGTGGAATCATGCCGATGTAGCCAATGGGGTAACAAAAGGCGCTGGAAAAGCAGAGTGAATCATGGGAAATGTTTCCAGAGTTGGGCTGATTCATCTGAGACGTGTTAGAAAAAGCCTCAGGTTTCCACTCCAACATCTGGAGCTGGCTTGGTCAGTTAGGAACAAGCCAGGGCTGGAGGCTTTAATCAAATTGTCGCCCCGCTTCTCTTACCTAATATAGACAAAGCAACTGTGGAGAAAGAATGTCGGCGTGCCGCAATTAGCTGCGATTTGAGGAAATCTCAGTGTCAGATCTTGCTGTTCATTGTTGAAATGGACTGAATGGCTCGTTTGTTGTAAGATGTAACAAATTTCTCTCAGCAGCTTTCCAACTCATGGGATCTTTTTTTTTTTTTGCAAATTCTGTATTCACACACAGTATCTCAATTAGATCAACCGACAGAAGCCCAACATTGTAAAACATCATCAATATTCATGTGTTGTATGTAGAAGTTCATACGTGTGAAGCTATATTCTGTTAAGGGATTGTTTTGTTCCCACTATCCCTCTGAGACTTTTGTCTGCTATTTTTACAAGTCCTGCAGTGGTAGCTTGCACATGAATATGACTCACCAATTTAAATATAGAGAAATCCACTGTGAGTGTGGGGACTCCCTCCAGCCCAGAGGGTGTATGACTCATAAGCACAAGGCCGCAGTGGTTAATCATGAGACATCAGACTCCAGACTAATAGTTTTGTGCTTCTAATTAGTTCTTGACTCTGAGATGTTATTAGCCTTTGCCCCAAGATGACGGGATTGAGCTTTAGTCGCAAGGTACTATGATATGTGAACCTCCAGGGAAAAATAAAACATCCCTTTTTGCATGTATTTGGTTACCGACATAGTTCTGGCAATGTTTAGAGTTTCTGGCAAATATCTGATGGACAACATGGAAAATGTGACATAACTGCTTGTATTTTCCACAGGGACTATATTCAGTGATGTAAAGTAAATATGATAATTCCTTTTCCACCGGTCTCCTGTTCTGTCATTCCCACTACATGGCAGTGGGAGGCTGCAGTTAGGAGAGACGCTTTTCACAGCATGCTGACATGAAGGCAGATCAGCGCCAGCTCGGGTCCCGTTGAAAATCTTCATCAACACCGCTAAGGGACCACGAAGGACTCTGAGTAATTTGAAGCCAGACGGCCTCATTACAGGCTGGGTTCAGACAGAATCAAGGGGCTGGGGATAGCACCAGGCCTGGGATCTGGCAGACGACACTCTGGAATAGCATGCACCAGATAAATATAGCTAGAAGGTAGAGCCAACAGACAGAAAGAGCATGTTGCTTCACATGAGGCTGACGAAAGAGGGAAGGCAGAAAGAAAGAAAGGAGATCCAGGGTGTGGATTTTGTGTGCGTGTACACAATTGTGTTTATGTGCATGAGCGAGGGCGTGTGTTCTTTAAGCGCCGCAGTTCACACAGATCCCAGTGTGAGGGGGCCAGAGCAAATGCTGTCACCCCTCTCGTTATAAAGACTTAAAATAACCAGAGGAAATAATGTGTCCCACGGAGTTTGGTTTGACTGACTGTACAGCCGCCTGCAGTAGCATGAAGCAGAGAACAGCTGCATAACGGGCCCAAACACACGTCACTGGTTTGCCAAGTCACACAACCAGGCTCTTTGTGCAGTCATGTGTTGAATCTTTCACACAGTTCTGGCAAAACAGATGCTGAAAACTTCAGCACAGTTACATAAAATGTTGTGAAGTGTTCAAGACACTGAGTTGGGTGTGAATGTGCAGAAAATGTATATGTTGTTACAGCAAATGTATACAATGATTGAGATTGGGGAAGGGAAATAGTTGCGGTTGACACAGGAATCTGAAGATTTTTGTTAAGATAGAACACCATTAAGAATTTAAAAGTAGCAGATATGATTCTAATGTAGTACACTTTTGTCATATTCAGTGAATACCTCCTAACGGCCCACAGGCTGTAGCCATTTAGACGTATTACATTGGAAAAACTTAATGTAAATGCAAACTTTTTGTAAAAAAGAGTTTTGCACTTGAAGTTATTAGACACATTTAAGTTTTTGTTTTGTTTTGTTTTGTTTTTTGACATATTTAAAGAAGAGTTTATGCACCTCACAGGAGAAGGGAACACCATTTATAAATGTTAAAACAGGAGGTTTTCTTTCATTTATTCTTCTTTCATTCCTTAAGATTTGTCGTCCTTCTTTTTTTTTTTCTAAATTTTGTTTGTTTCTTCCTGTTTGTCACGGTTTTTTTTTAGTGGAAAACAACCAAAGATAATTGCATTTTCTACTCTAAATGGGACCAAATTGGAAAAGTAATGACTGAGACCATAATCTCATTAGCAAATGAGTAAATCAGTATCAACAGTCTGTCTCCAGAATCGCAGACTTTACCTTGAATCTGAATTGGTGTTGAATTTACACATAATAGATTATTTCAAAACCAGTGTAGGGATGAGTTGAAGGACGTCAAAACAATCACCGACAAGGGGGAGAACAATATATATCATAAGTGTTTTTATAATTAGATATCTAAAAATTAAAGGAATAATTCCTAAAAAAAGTAGAAAGAACTTTTATACCACTCTCGTGTTTTTTATGATAAGCAAACATAAAGTGAGCCTAACTTAGCATAAGGGCTAGAGGAAACAATTAGCTGTGCTCTATCTGAAGGTAACAACATTTGCCCACCAGCACCTTTAAAGCTCCTTAGATCATGTTTGTTCATGGCATTATTTTTGTAAGGCGTCCTCACTTTATAATGGTCATAATAACAGTAATAATTATTATTCTAAACTGTATTGATACAAAGAGTTACAAGGTGATCTTCAAAACACATGAAACATTAAAAAAGCAATGATAAAACATTAAAACTGAATAAAACTTGAGATAAGACAGTAAAATATTAAAGAAGGGCAACAACAACAACAAAAAAGTCATTATTAAATATTGTAAAAATGCCAGTCTGTGCAGGTGAAAACTTTTTAAGCTGAGTAACTGCTTCCAAAGAGGGAGTTTGGTCCATAGTGTTGAGGGCTAAAGCAGTAGCTTTGATTAAGCCTGGACTGAAGAATCATGTAAAAATGTACTAATAGTGGTTTAATGTTTTGCACATTACCACACATCCAGCCATCGCCCTCATCACAAGACACTTATTTCTACCTGTTACCCAGAACCAACCCTTTACCTGCTAAGTGTCCCTCTTGCATTCTGCCCTTCCAGAAAACATTGTTCATGCTCCGCCACCAAGCTCACATTGGCATTTGCAGACATTACTCACATTTCATAAAATTTAGGTCGGCAAAGCTCAAAAACAATTATGTGCTTGATCAAACAAAGAAATAAAGTCAATAGTTTTCGTCTACCACCTTGTGAATAGCAAGAATAAAGACTGTGAGAGAAGAATCCAGATCTCTGAGCTACTGACAGCAGCAGCTGAACGTACCGAAGTCAACAAAAGATCAGCCAAACCGAAAAAAATGCAGATGGCAGGAGGGATCAGCTCGCGCTAAGAACAACTAGTATTTTTGTGGCCAACTATGCACTCTGATGTACGAAATTGCGTCCGAGCGGGCCATGGATATAGGCCTCTTGGGAATGTGAAGATGCAGAGCGTGGAAGCTGACCATGTGTGACCCTCGAGCATCCTGTCACTTCACAGCCAAAACTGCATTCCCAGGCTTCCACTCAGGACAAATCTCCATTATATAAAGGACCGCAGTCGCAGACACTCTGGATGTTTTAAACATTGTTGACTTCAGTTGAGATTCGGTGAGCTTAATTGCTATGCTCTGTCCTTTTGTGTCTCGTGGTCCTCTGAAGGGGAACATAAAGTAGGTGTAAACATCGCAGAGATGCTGCCACCACAAGAAAGCTTGCTTTTCATGTCTTAAAGCAAACCACTGATACATGCAACCCAATCAGATCTAACGGCAATGTGGTCCAGTCTTTGCTCAATAACCCCCAGAGGCTATGTAGTTAATTTGCAGTGGGAGAGAGCATTTTGTAACACATAAGGGTACCAATAACCGTTGGATGCCAATTAGCTTAAGGCCAGTCTAAGGGGGGAAAACTAAACTTGCTTTTTCTCGCTGCCTGATTCTCTAATGCACATAAATTTATTAAAAAACATGATTAAGCTCCTGATGTTTCTTTGCCTTGTTTCCAGTAAACACACAAGCTAATCTTGTAGATGTATGGACGGGGAATATGGTCAAGCAAAAACAAAAATGTGTTATGTAACCAGATGGCCATTTAGTCAAAGTAGACTGCGGGGAAAGTCTGGCGTGTGGTTTTTACTGTAAGTCTTAAATACTTTAAAATGGATTAGATCTTTGAGGTGTTGAATGAACACTTTAGATTGCTGGTTTGTATCTGGGAAAGTCCTTGTGTTCTTAATATTAGGGCCTGCAGCTCTTTCTACCTCCGCAGGTATAAGCTATTATCACTTAATGAGTTGACTAATTAGCCTGAGATCTGTTTGGGAGATGCAGATTCAAGTTAGAGTCAATTGAGACATCATGGATGAGGAAGGAGAGTGGGTCTGAGGTTTTACAGACAGGGTTTTACTCTGCTTTAGCAAACAGTGACAGAGAGATCAGCAGTTTAAAATAGAAATATCTGATTACTGGAAAGTGTGTTCCAAACAGGAATGAGATTTCATCCTCATCTAAAAACCAGTTTTACAGCCTCTGCAAACTTTCTCTAGACAAAATTAATGTTTCCCACTTTGCAACAGACATTATCAAACCAGACAGCACATCAGTTTGTCCAGGGGTGATAGGTTCGGAGAACTGATAGGACAGAAATGGAGTTTGATACAATCAATCATAGTTAGAGAAATATGCCAAGTTCCAAAATATAAAAATAACACCAAGTCTTTTTCCTATCTCTGCAGGAGTAAAGATTCTCTTCCTGTAATTTGTTATATTGTGAATTTTGGGGGAAGTCTCAACACCCACTTGCTCAGCAGCTGTTGTTGCAGTGAAATACTGTCATCCAACATGCAGCTACTTGTGAGGACAAATGTTTTTTCTGGCAAGTAAAAGTGGAATAAACCGGGTTCACTGCCTTGCCAAATTTTGCATTTTGTTTTGAGATGTAATTGAACGTGGTTGTCATTGCTAGAGGAGACTTTTTCCTGATGCTTTCACATGACACGAAAATAGCAGTGATTGCAATTATATAAGTAATTCAAACATCTCATGTCAGTAAAATTAAGCAGCTTAATAACAGTGATTGAAATTGCACATAATCAAGAAAATAATCCAAATAATGGATCACTGATGAGACGTAGTAATGAACATCCTTATTAGTGGCTGCACAGTCTAGCCAGACCCACTGCAGATCCCCACTTCTGCTTTCAGCCTATAAAAAAAATACAGTATGTGCTTGTTAAACACATGTGGCATTGATATAACCTTCTCCTCAATTGGGAAACCTTCAGTCTCTCATAATTGACTGACTTTTTGAACAGGCTCTGCTGAGCAGCCAACTCTCCCTCTCCAAAAATGTCTTCTCAGTGTTTTACTGGGAATAGTCGCCTCCAGATATCCACTACAGAAGAGGTTGCTCTCAACATGACATCTGTAGTCCTGCACTGAAAGGTGAAATCCAGTCCACATTCTAATAAAAACATGATTCGGTACAGTCTCTGGATATCCTAAATACTGCAGTATTGCCGGGGAATGTTCAACCATTACCTGACAGCTGTCTTTGTGCATGTAGGTCAGCATTCCTGAGCCTGTCGATGGGCTGCGTGGACACAGTTTGGGAGCTGATGTAGGGAATTAGCTTTGCACTACCTACCAGTACGAATGAAATGGAAAACAGCTGCATAGAAGGGTCAGCAAAGTTTGCTTTCGTTGTGCACAGCACTTAAGCTGCTCCTCCTGATGTAGAAAATGGACAAATACAAAACTGAGAATATCTGTGTCGCACACACACACATACACACACACAAGGTTTTCATTTATTTGAATCCCAAGAGAATTATTAACTTCAAATGATTGAAATAGTGTTTATGTATCTCCCTAATGCCTACGTTTCTACATCATTACATTAGGCTCAAAATGTAATCAAATGGTCCAGTGAGTCGGTGATGTTTTCATTGATCTTTCTCCTTTTGTAACCATCAGATAAAAGGGGTCATATTATATCCCTTTCTATGAAGTTAATGTTGGTCTCACAGGTCCTCAGGATGCGCATTACTGCCTGCACACCTACTTCTGCCTCTGCTCTGTTAAATAAGTGGCAATGAGGACACCAGAGGAGGAGCAGGAGGAGGAGGAGGAGGAGCCAGCCAGGGGGCAGAGCTTATCCTCTTGTGACATCACAACAGGCGGCAAATCTCATTCAGAGACACACTTGCCATTCTATGGAAAAACAAAACAAATGAAAGGATGGTGTTTACCCAGATTTTATGGGTCTGTAGACACACTTTGAGAGACTTAATTATATCCAAAAATAATGAAAGACTTGAAACAAAGACTACCAAAGTCTAAAGGACGAGTTTAATAAATGCATTGATTCTCACAGGTAGATAGATCCCTTTGATTTTAACATCAGAACTCTTTCTTGTAGCGCAACTTGAAGAACAAATGTTAAATTTTTTTGTTGTTGTTTGTTCAATCACTTTCATACTGTGATTTAGAATGAACGTTGCAGACAACTGGGGTATCTAGCAGTGCATTAGTCTTTTTTCTTTTGTTGCCACCTAAACTGTTGTGTATGCTATCATTCCATTTCAACCTCTTGCATACTGATCTAATAGTGACCCCCTCACTATCAGGTGGCTTTTTTTCCGAAGCACATGGGTTCAGCACTGTGTGGGGGCTTGTGTTTAGACTTACTATCGGACCTATGACTCGTTCGCAGACGATAATGGTTTTACCTTGACCGGAACAGGCCTCTTTTTTAAATACAAGTCATAAACTATTGATGGTGGTCTACATTCGAACTCACCGCTGACTCCTGAATCACATCATTCCAGAGTGAGGTCATTTGGAAACAAACTTAGTGGCCCCGAAATAGTCTGCGTGGAGAAATGGGGGAGTTGGATAATATGTACTGCAACAGGCTGTTGTGCTGGATTTATGAATGAGGCTTTAACTGTGAGCAGGTGTCCAGTGTTACAGATATAACACACATCCTTCCTGTCATTCTTGAGGTATGAAAATATATTGTTGGGGGGAAAAAAGGGCTGCCATGCTTTGTTAAGAAAAATAGCGATAAGTAGTACCAGAGGAGTGGCTAGGTCTCGTATGGGCATATGGTACGATTTTAGTGAATTATTGCAAAGACTTGAAGCGGACACTGCGTGAGGAGGATGCGGTGGTGGTGCAGAGTTGGATATTTTAATGCCAAATCCAACAGGAGCGGCCCTGTGCAGCCTGGCCTCACCCAGCCTCGCCCTGCTGTTTGAGCTGTAGTCTGAGGCGTCCTCACACTAAAGACAAATCGCAAAATATAGGACAAAAACTGAGGACTGCATTAATGTTTTTTTTGGTTTTTTTTCATGTATTAATCATCATGACTTACATGACGAAATTTGGATCAGATAGTAAAGGCCGCTTGGATAACAGATAGATTGCAGTTTTCCAGTTAAAAGAGGCTGAGAGAGGCAGTCTTCATAAACCTCTTCTTTCATCTGTTGGCTTTTTGACTACGCTTCAGTCCGCCAATCGCTGTGGTTTCGTGGCCTCATCCATTGACATTCCATTCTGCAAACTAAAATTACTTCTGCCTGGGTCCCACAACTGTTTACAAAACTAGCATCTGAAACTTACCTATGAACACATTTTCTCAAGTTACGGTTAAGTCAGTGTACAGCTGCACATCTTTATGCATTTGTACAGTATGTGGATGTTTTATGGAGAGATTATATTGTGTAGCTGAAAAAAATACAGCATTCTATATTCTATCAATATATGTGACATGTTTAAAACCACTAGTCACCTCAGTTGACTTGCATTTGGCTTTAGTGTGCAGCGTGAGCCATGCTCAACAACAAACGGACTATTGTGTTTCCACAGTGTTGCTCGTATCCACAAAGTTGGCTTGAAAGCTTCAAAGTATTAAAAAGCATCATTCGCATTTTGTGCTTTGCAGTTCAGTGTTCTGGATGCATTTATTTCCATGGGCCTTACTCTTGGTGAACAACATCTGAATAACATCTGAATGCCAGCTGGATGGTAGTGGATGCCTTTGGCAGGATTATCGAGAATCAGTGCATTTTGGAGCAGCATTCATTAGTAGTCAGAAATATATAGGCTGCTTCATTTGGCCTGTGGAATTCAATTCCTCAACCTCATTTAAATTCTAATAAACAACTGTAAATATATTCATAACTAAAGGCCAGAACTCATTTACATTGGATTCACAGGACCAGTGTTATGAATTTTGAAAAGCTTCGACATATGCTGTGTTACATGCATGTTTCAGACCCATTATAATATCTGGGATGCTAACGCTGGAGATGAATTAAACAGCGGACATTAATGGCTTAACCTAGATAAGTTTTACAATAATATAAAGAAGAAATGTGAGACCTCTGAGTGAACTGTATTTTAAAGTGAATGACATTCATTTTCAGATGCACGTGTGTGTTGTGTTATATGGTGAGTCTGCATCTGTTCTTTACTGCATCTGTTCTTTACTGCAGCAATCTTTTACTGTGCACTTTCAGTTGGGAGGATGTTTTATAATATGTTCCTCACAGCTCTGAGAGTGTAGCATGTTGTTTAGTGCTCAGAACACCAGTGGCCTCAAGTTACATGTATAAAAATGTGTTGTAAACAGCCAGAATTATTGAAATGGGTTTCCTGTCACATGGCAACAGCCAGAAGCATCAGTGTCCATTAGCAGTTCTTTATCTCTGCTCCAAAAAAGGCGTCCAGTGTACACTGGTGTTTTCTTTGTGGACGAACAGTGCGACCCATTTTTCCACTAAGTTGTCTGTCAAGATAGAGCAGCGCTCCATAGTGTGTGTGTGCCACAGTTTAACCGCAGCCTCACACTGAACATGAGTGTTGCAGGGCTGCCACATCACATCACTGAAGCAGTTAAAAATAAAACGCATTATTAAGGTCTTATGAAGCTGCTATCACTCTGAAAAGGCACGATTGGAAATCAGACCAACACCCTGACACTCCGCCAAGGCCTTCTGGTGAAACAGCAGATCAGAAGCCTCCAGAAGGTGCTCTTTTCCCCAAAATACATTTCTTGCTGCTCACCAGAAAATCCCCTCCTCCCACTGGTACATTGCGTACTTTCTCTTTGAGTCTTTCTTTCCATTTGTCCTTTCCTTTGCTGCTCTTAGTCAAGTGTCGGTTGGAGCAGATTTTTGAGGACACAAAGGCTCCTTTTACAGTAGCCATCTGAAAAATAACTTTTTCTGCCATTTGTTTGGTTTGCTTTTTTGGGGGAGGCAGTTTCCTCCACAGCCTGGGTTGGACGGCCCCTCCCTTTTCGCAACAGAGTCGCCCTGCAGCTTATAAATGTTTAAAAAAGAGCCTTCTTCTGCTCCATCCAAAACCACCTCAAAGCTTGGCAGAGTTAAAGGACGAAAGCAGTAAAAAAAAAAAAAAAAAAAAAACGTAGCAAACACATTCCATGTCATCAGCTACACAGCACAGCGCTGGTTGCGCAGGCAAGGTTGTACGTTTTTCAACTTAATCCTTTTGTGCAATTCAATTTTCCAACGTTCTGTCAAATCACAACAAGTCTCAGTTTGTGTTTGTTCACCACAGCCCACACAAAGCAGCCACTCGGTGTTCAACAGCTACATAGTACAGTGATTCTGAAAAATTCCTGTAGATTTATGGGCTCCATGTTCACAACAGTTAGTTTTTAGTGTGGCAGGACCATAAACGCTGCTATATTCTCCATATGGCAGGTGTGCAGAGGCTGATGAGAGCTTCAAAGATAAGGAATTTTTCAACACTTAGCTACACTCCACTTCACATTCATGTCATTAGGCACATTCACACTGGGGAGCCACCACTGTTAACTGCCGCTTATGTGTCTTGCTCAAGGGCACCTCTTTGGACCTTTTTATAGTGGGAGGAAATGGCATTACTCAACCTCGAGCTCGTTTGGGGATTCAAACTGTCATCCCCGCAGTCATAAACCCTCCTCTACAACCTTCATGCCACCAGCACATGCATATGCTTTCTCTTAATCAGGAGGTCCTTTATCTGCATCAAAAGCTGCGCATTTGTGTGTGTGTGTGTGTGTTTTAGCCTGAGTGGATTGAATTGAGCGTGTCTGTGGCTCATCGGGAGGATTCTGTGAGAGCAGGAAATGAGGGATCCTTGTGCGTGTTTATGTGTGTTTGTGTGAGTTTTCATGTGTGTGGCCATCTGAAGCATGAAGACAGATGAATGAGTCATCCATTTAAAGCTTCTCACTTTTGTGGCTGCCAATATATTCGCTTCCGTTGTTTTATTTTTATCCCCATTTATGCTCTTTGTGAAGAACTTCAACAAAAAAAACAAACCTCTGGGCCAGAAATATGGTCTAGAAATAAATTGAATGTAGATTTCTCTCAATAATGACTATCATTACATATTGTGGGGAAGCATATATGTCCTCTCAACCAAATCATACCAAAAGAGTTCTGTGTATCTGAGCACATGTGATGAAAACCACTGCAGCAACACACCAGGTGATGTTTAGACAAAGTTACTGTGCAGTTGACATTAACGTTACAAAATGGGACTCTGACTTCATGCCGCATTAACAATATAGTGAAACAAGGAACTTACTGAGAATTATCTGTGCCAGCACCACACCCTTCAAGTGGCTCAAAGAACGGAAACAAAATGTCATGCAGCTTTTACAAAACTGCTGACCCAAGTGCATTAAAAGCAGCCTAAAACACAGAGCCTCATTTGTTTGAGAAATACTCACACAAAGCCAACTCTTTGCAGCAATGCCTTGTTAACCATTAATTAAGCTGCCATTGCTGAGTGCTTGCACATTATTCAATTAAGTCAAATGTAAACTATCTCTGCAGGTGGGCTGCCAATATTCAATAAAGAAAAGGGGGGACTCTTTATTTTTAGCAGTTTTATTGAAAAGAGAGCACGAAGCAGCAGTGAATTACCTGTAGTAACCTCACTGAGAATGGGAGGACATGCTGTTGTTGTCACAAATTACTATAATTTTTCAGTGGTGCCAGGTTTTCTGAGGCTGAAGGCGGTGAGCTGGCTTTTCCAACCTTTGCCTACTTCCTGTTGTCAGAACATGTTGCTTGGGACGTTCTTCGCCTAAAACAGCAGCAGCCTGTCCAAAAATGGTGGTTTTTAATTTGTTGGAGAGCTAACCATCTCGTGATCCCGTAAAGCCAGTTAAAACCAAACGATCTGAACACTGGCAACATCAAACCAGCCAAAGAGAGGCTTTTAGCCTTTTTGTGTTAAGTCTGGGTTAAGTTTGGGTGCATCTTAGTACTCAGTGGCTTACAAATTGGTTCAAAGGGATTGAGTCACTGGAATCAAAGCAGGAAGGGCTGCACACACCAAAAGAGATAGAAATGATATCACCCACATGCATGATGGGAAAAATTGCTAATGAGTCTTTATGAATGTCTGACCCTAATAAGAGTATAATCGCATTGGGAGCTGTGAAATCATGTGTTCACCCATTAGCAAAAGGAAGACACTTCTCCCTCTCTCCGATTAGTCCAAGAAGCTCCCAAAAGGGCCGTTAGCATGCGCACTCGAGAATGTATTTAAATCCAGAGGAATTTTAATTACAGTCGGATAGCTTTCAACTGGGTTAGCTTGTGATGTTGGGACGGTAAATTAATGGTTTTGTAAGCTGTTTTTCTTTAATCTGCAAACTCAAACAGGAGTAACCAAGCAGACAACAACATCACAGGTGATGTAAATGACTACTTTTAATCATAAAAACCAGAATAAAAAAATATATATCAGCCAGGCATGTGGCTTTAATCCAATCTCCATTTCACAGACTAGTTTCAGATTTTCTTAGTCTCCGATTGATTAATTGTTGATTTGATCGTGTCCCTGTATGTTTCTGTTTCTTCAAGCTGGGAGGGGTCCATTTGACAAGAGTGAAATATTTTAATTTAAATCAACAAAGGAGAATCTTATTTTAAAAAACATCAAATTTCTCCATTCATCAGCGTTTAGGAATGTTGTGACAGATGTGTTTTATATGATAAAGTAAAGATGGTGATTTGTATGTCTGATCTTTGAGACAGACGCTTTAGAGAGCTGCGACAGGAAGCGTGTTGCCAGCTTGACAGATCATCCAGATCTGTGAAATACTCAAAAAGCTAATCCTCAGATTTGTGATTATCATATCCACTGGCATACAATTTGATCTCCCTGTGAGGTATGAGATGTAATGTGTGCACGCTCAGACCATGTCGCACATCAGTTCTCAAACATATTGACAGTCTGCGAGGTTTGCTTACCTAGCGGATAAGCACTGGTGAACACATCTGCAGATGGTTTAGAGTTTGGGTTTGTACTGCAGGAGGCCTCCTGTCCCATTTTCCCCACCGTGTTTTAAAGGTGAACATATATCATTTTCCCCTTCACGAGCCAAACAGAGAACGGAAAAGTTTAATCCTCACAATCTCTCCCTTCTCTCAAAAGACCCAGATGGAACACAATGCATGATGATTCCTTTTGTGGAAAAAAAAGGAGTTTTAATGGCTAAGATTCAAGTAACAACTAATGAATCACAATGGATGTTCCAGATACAGGTGTGCAGCGAGGGTTTCTGCAGGAGGTCAAAAAATGAGTGAGTGTACGAGAAATCCTGAAACCTTAAATGGGGATTATTACCATTTTTCAGTTTCAAAATCTGACTCCATGATTGGGATGACGGTGTTTTAAAGGTCCCATATTGTGCTGCTTTTCAGCAAATTAATCAATTAGGAAGAAGATGCTCTCTGTAGCCAGAGCTGTCAATCACAGATGAGCTGGACAACTATTGGTTAGTGGAGTGTTACATCTCATATGGGTCAGATTCTTACTTCCTTGTATAACTGGGAGGCTAACTAGTTATAGGGGGCTTTAGGAAAGACAGAAGAAAATGTCTTTATATGCTCATAGTTTTAAGTTTAAACTTCCAAGTTTATAACCACAAAACACAAAAAAAATGGATTTTCACCCTATAAGACCTTTAAGCACGTGCTCCCCTGTCTACTGGGCAAAGGAATTCAGTGGCACCATTTGATCAAGAATAAGCCTAAACATTAGCAGATATTCACTGCAAAAGTTGTGTATTTCAAAGAGTTATACAAATGACATTTGGAAAACAAAGGCATGGATATGATGTGTTTTTTGTTGTTGGTGAGTCCTGGAAGACCTGTCAACTGAGTCAACACACCCAGAATCCCTGATATGTGGTTTAATGCAACCTTGTCTCCACAAAATTACATTTCTTTACCACTAAACAACAGTTTCAACTAGCTTACATTTTGAAGGATACATGTTTTCTCCCAGTAAGGTAACAGTATGATTTAGTGGGAAATAATGTCACTTTCAAACAGCCACAAAGTTAACGTTAAGAGGACTCGTGGTGGCACAAATCCAACACAGGACTCTCAGCTGACACAGTGAGCATTCATGTCCTCTGTGGGACCTAAGTCTAATTTTCTTTCACTGTTTGCTTGTGTTTTCACCCATTGTTTGGTTAGGTTAACCCTATTCAGGACTTTCATGTTGCCATACATAGAAGGTTTTTCAGAGTCCATTGGACCCCAAGAAAAAATATGTGCAAAATATTTGTTGGTATTCCTTACAGATTTTTATACTATATTAAATCAACTTTCTGATAACTTGATGTATTTTGGTTCCAAATGAATGACAAATGCCCCTCTCTTTATATTGAAAAAAATAAATAAATAAACTTCAAAAATTAAAAAACTATCAAGAAAGAAAGACGTGGTTTTTATTTTTTATTTTTTTGAATCCTACAAGATTTGATTAAGTCAACACACCCAGACACATAGTCATCTTTATATCCTAATTTCAGCTTAATGTAACAATTGTCAAAATCGACATTATGACAAGACATTTCCTTTCATCATTTCTTGTAAAAAGACATGCATCAACGCAGCATTTCTAGATGCGAGTCTGCTTTTGAGACAGCAGTGAGCGGTCTGTCCAGAAAGAAAGTCACATTTAGCAACACTAGATCTTTGATATAAAGCTCAGCCACAGATTGGCTGATAAAGCCAAGATGAATGGTTTGAGCAGCTGACTGATCTCTGGATATCAAAGTTACACCTTTAGTCTCAAGCCCCTCTTGTTATCATTTATGGCTGCCGGTCAACATTCAAAGTCAATGTAGCTTTAAATATAAAGTAGAAATGCTACATCAGAAAGTAAAAGTCAGGTTCTCACTACTAAAGGTGATTCAGTGCACATGCAGGCCTGTAGAACTGATGTGCAAAACCATTAAACATGTAAGAAATGTGGCCAGGGAGCCAGTGTGTGCCAAATGACAGCATGTTGCACACATGTCCATAAAACATCAGAAGAGATATGTAGAAGAAAGAAGGTGAAGGACAGAGCATTTGCTCCACGAGGAGCCATTATCTGCTGTAGCACAATCATGACATACTTTCACTGGTCCTTGGGGAGAAAGAGCAAGAAGACTCTTTAATGAAACCCATTTACATATTTTAAACAAGGCGCACTATTTGTTCTTGCTGGATACTGATATTCTGTATTTTATGACATTGTGTGCATGTAACAGACTGATCAGGTGATGACATTTCACAGCATGCTAACATTTGTATTCCTTCTCTGCAGTGGACAACTCCTACTGCCTTCTGCCTTTCCACATTATTACAAGTTATAGTTTTTTAAGGGTTCTCCATTTACAAATATGTAAAATCTCCAGTTATTAATGTAAACAGTAAGCGTGTGCATACGTTTATAAACCTGCTGCAGTAGATGCCGTATTAAAAGCTAAAGATATATCTGTGTTAAGAAGCAGCCCTGGACAGATTTGAATTACAGAGTCAAAGTTAACAAGTAAACCCTTTCATACAATCAATACTTGGAATCACCAGCTCTCCGGATAGATTTTTAAACCCTCGGGGGTTTTTTGTTTATTTTTTTCTCCACCCTGTCAAAGATAACAACGGTTGCCTCTATCAGATTCTGTTTTCGGCTACAGGGTTCCGTGAAGGCAAGCATTGATTTTAAACATGGGCTTTGTTTTAGTCTTCAGTCAAGACAGTGACTCTGTCTCAACGGAGCTTTTGCCTCCAGCAGTGAATAAAAAACACATTTCTCACTTTCCCTTTTCGCGCATGCTCGCTCACTCGGTTCTGTTGATGATCTCTCTCTCTCTCTCGCTCGCTCTCATTGACTCCATGTTTCAAACATTGCACCTCTCCAACCCTTGGATTCATCAAAGTCTGACAGCCTTGTCAATATTCACCTCCCAAACTGCGAAAAAAAAAAAAAAAAAAAAAAGCCATCCAGTGCCTCGATGAGATGAACAAATGTGCTCATAAATCTAAATATAGCCACGAAGCTGTCAGCATTGTATGTAAAACTATGTGTAGCGATGGGGGTACTATGCGCAAAATCTGTGCAAGCCATCTGTGCCCAGGCATGTCTTATGCCATCAAATTACTCACCCGTGTGTGGCACTTTCATCAGTACACGTAATTATGCTGTGACAGGATTAAAGATTCGTCTACCTGATGATGGATGAAAGGCTCACAAGATGCACCAGATTTGGATTAGCAGATACATTTCCAGCACAGTGTACAGAAGACTGAAGAACATGTGCTCTGAAGGTTATTGGTAACATTTTTTTATTGGCTTTTTTTTTTGAAGAATTCTTTAAAAAAAAACAAAAAAAAAACATGTTGAATGTGTGTTAAGATATAAAACCATTGAAACTGTTGAGATGTAATGGAGCAGAATATTACAAGTCAACAGATTCTAGTATTGAAAGCAGCTGATGAACCAGGAGCTTTTGGAATTCTTTCATTTGTCTCTACAAAAAGCTGAAACTTGTCGCAATTTTTTCCTCATAATTCTAAGCTAAATGGATATGGACTAAAGTATCAGACAGTAAAATACGAACACCTCATTTTAAGGAAAAATAAGACAACTTTGTTCATAACACTTCAACAACAGCCCCCACAAGCCTTTAAGAAGCACCTTTGAAGTGGCTAAATGCTAACAAAATGAATACGGTCTGGTCAAAAATTACACAAATTAGGTTTGTTATAATGTCTTGAACAGAAAAGCAAACTTCCCCTGCTGTTTTGTGGAAAAATAATCATCATTTAATTTCGTTTATTTAGTTGCTTTGTTCTAGAGCTGCAACAATTCAATTTATCGATTAGTCGCTCATCTGAAAAAGCTGCAATTTATTCCGCAGCCCAGTCTGACATCAAAATGTGTAACAGCTACACGTTCAACACCACAAAACATATTTATTTTCACAGAAGTGGCTGTAAAAGTGTGAGATGTTAAAGTTTTTTAGGAGCTATTCTTCTGGTAGAACTATTTACCCTTGTAACTTAGAAGCCATTATTGTTCGCGCGGGTGTATGTTAATACTAACTATGATGTTTTTCTAAACTTATCCGAGGAGTTTTGCATCATAAACCAAAGCAAATAGCGTCAGATAACATCAACTAAAGTAACCAGGGACTGAGAAGGCAGCGAATTGTAAAAATAATATGAAAAAAGAATGGACCCACACAGGACTCCTGAGTGAAAGTCATGTGTTTGGTTAATGTCACCGCCACCCTGCAGCCTCCTAAAGCCCACTTTGTTACTGTTTTTATGTGAAAAAGCAAAAGACGCTTGAGCCACATGACATGGATGCAGCCTAATAGAAAAGAATAGGACAAAAAACACAGACATATCACACTTTTACAGCTTTGTTTTTTGGGGTTTTTTTTGCAAAATTATAATGTTTTATGTTGTTTTCCAAAGTAACTATTACACATTTTGGTGCGAGGCTGTTTTGTATTTTGATAAATTATTATTCATTATGAGCTTTGGGGAACTGCAGGCATTTTCTGACGTCGCTTAGATAAAGCAATAAATCATGAAAAATGATTTGCAGACTAATTGATAATGACAATAATCAATGATTGAGCCTCACTGAATTTATTTCACATTTACTCAAAGACCCAAAAGTTAACTGATTAAAACTGTTTCAAGACTTTTGTTTGGCTTCAGCTATGGAGTTTTAAGTTCCCTGAATGAATGTTTTTATACCAAAATGTTTCACAGAAGTCATAGCTGACATTTTGTTTGTTGACTGTTTGTCAGAGCACCTGGTTTTCTACTAAATGTGCTCATCTTCTACACTGATGATGTGCTTAAACTGTCGTTTTCTAAGCAGAAATATAAAGGACTTGCATCTAGCGATAAGAACTCCCTCCACTTCACTAATCCACTCTTTGATCAATGCTTTCATGAGCTGCAGACTTACAAAAGGTGCAGTATGTCCCCACTGCACACTATAACCAACAGAGCAGTTGTTGTTCTTCCTTTTAAGATCATGGTTATTCTCTTCATAGCTTCTGAGAATACCTGGGGCTATGTTCGGCTGTCGCAGACTAAAAGTCTTTGTATCTTGTGCTCTGGCAATTTAGACAGATCTTTGACTGCGGTACAATAGTTTCACTTTCAGGACGCACACCTCCCTAGATCAGTTCTGGAGTTAAGAAGCAGTCAACCTCCAACAATAGCTGCCCTGATCTGCTGTCATCCAGAGGTGGGTGGTACAGTACTGGTGGGAGTCTGATTTCTCCTCAGTCGTCTGCAGTACATATGGTCGTTTCAAACACAGTGATGAGCATTTAGCTCAATCAACCATGCACGTTTGGGGGTTACACAAAGGAGGATTATGAGCAGCGTCTCTCAGATGAAATGAAGAAATAACGCTGTAATCAGTCAGAGGCAATGAGGTGCATTACTCGTAATTACATCTGTTGGATCCACAGAGAAGATGTTGGAACAACAGCCCATTCAAACTCCCTGCTCTTGTTATCATCTAAATGCAAATTGTATGTAATAAGGACCTCTGTCGTTCTGCTGAAGTTCTGTGCCAACTTGTAGAAACAGCAAAAAGAAAAAAGGCTCTCTGATGTAGCTCTCAATCTTTCTGTAGTCACTCTTTGTATTTCTCAAGATTTTTTTCCCCCTCCACCACAAGCATGCTTTCCAGTTTCTGTCTGTGTTTTTCATCATAGTCTTTCTCTCTGAACTTTTTGTCTTTCTAAATTCTTCTAAAGTTTTTTGTGCCTTCTGTCTTCAAGACATCCCTGAGGTTCAGCAAGCGTTGCTGCACATGAACTCGTGGCACTGTGGCATCACTTCTGACTCATGACCCTTGTCACAAGTTAGGACACACAAACCACGGAGACTGTCTTCACAAGAAAAAAAGACAGCAGTGGCCAGTTGTTCAAATGCTTAGGACAAACTATAATCATGTTTTCCTAACAGGCAACCTCTTGCGATAATGAATATACTGATCGTCCTCTGTCGGTAACAAAAGTGGATGTAGATGCGCTTTGTACACAACAACAGACATCTTGGATTTTGTTTGATAATCTGGCTCACGAAGCAACTTCAGCATGTATCTGCTATCAACAGACAGCTTTACTTTGGTGTCGTTTGACAAAGGTTGGCTAAACTTAGCTAAACTAATCATCTTGTGATGGACCCACATTTCAACCTGTCTGCTGTCTGACATCACATTGCATTGTCTAATTATGAGAACTTATTTAAGAATAAGGTTGTTGTTTCACAGTATCTGCTGTCTCAAGTATCACTTTTGGATTATGAGGAGGATTATAGATAGAAAGTAAAACTTTCCCACCCTGCTTTTTACCCTGCATTGTAGTAGCCAAGGCAAATGTTGCAGACTATGAAATGAACAAAGTGCTTGCAGGTGAAGAAATGACTGACAGTCATTTTGGAGGTATTCAGACTATTCGGGGGAAGACTGGTTGTTCATATCAGCAGGCTTGCTGAGTTTTTGTGTGTTTTTCCACCTGGAACAAATATCGAAAGAATCTGTTATCAAAAACTGTAAAGCCTTTGTTTTGAGAGGCAGATGGCTGTAAGAGTAAAGCTTTTAATTTTTCCTTTCTACCGGCAAGGTGAAAGTTGGTGTAATCACAGATTTCAGTGTCACTCCTCTACTGCGGCTACATCCTCACACAGCACAGCTGCCAAAGGGCGTGAGTTATGGACTGTAAACAGTGGCTTGACTTAGAGGACGCATGTTGCCACGACGTCCCCTCAGGCCCACTGCGGTGTGCAGAGTGGCCGCTGTCATTGAATGATTTGGCAGGACGCAGAGTCAGTTTCCCCCTTGGGCGACTTTGTCACCACATGTTTAAACCGTTACCACAGATGTGGCATGAGCGTTTAGGTCCAACAAAACCAGTGTTGACTTTAAGTGTGTATCCTATGTTGAAGCCTGATGTGTCTTGTGTAGGCAGACGTGCCTCAAATGGGCAGATGGCACGATTCGTTTTGTGGACTGAGAGAATGAAGATGACTCGTGGTGACAGGGTTGCTGGTTTGATCCCCACAGCAACTGGACAAATCTGGGAAAGAGCAGAGCTTTGTTATTACTGCTGCTAAAGAGCATTATTAGCTTCCAGATGAGTAACTGTGCAGAGCAGGGCGTTCCTGGAAAACAGTATTCATGCACACTAAATCTAGTCTGTTTAAAAAAAAAAGGTTCAATAAACAAAGAACCAATTTCCACAATGACTCCACTTGTGCTACTCAGCTGCTTTACAAATAACGATTACTGTTGTGACTGGTTTGTTCTGAGTCATATATTACATCAGAACAGAGTAGTAAAATCAAAAAAAGAGTAAGACGACAAATCTTTATTAATGCTGCAGTAGGGAAATTTGCAGTAAATTTGCAATAATAAGAAACAATTAATCCCACAATCATAAATAACAAAACGAAAAAAATCTGTATTTTTTGACTGAGCTTTTATTTGCTGTGAAATGCAATAGCTTGTGGTAAAGATGAATAGAGGAGAGTTCCTAGTTCAAATCCCCAGAGGACTCTTCCCCGTCTACTCCTGACTACCAACATTTTCCACTGAAATCATCTATCCATCTTCTAGTCAGTACTTCAATAATGAAAGCAAACCATGCAAAACTGTGGAAAAACCAAATAGATGTATAAGTTGGAGCTGGAACATTAGAGTGCTGTTTAAGTTGTTACGCAGTGTTCCCGGGCTTTCCATGTTGAACGCTGTTTATTTTGGGCCGAAAGCGGCGGGTAGAGCAAGAGTGAGCGCGGCAAAGAGGGATGGGAAAGAAAGGTTGAGGCGGGCAGGCGGGCAGGCGGGGGGAGGAGGGGGTTTGGGATAGCTGCTCCTGACATTTCCCCGAATGAGAGAATAACGGCTGGACGGGCTGGGTGGAGCAGGGCGGGCCTCTTCAACGGTAGCCCGGTGGAAAACTGTTGTGTGAATGGCGGGAGACGGTGGGCTGAGTCAGCCAGAGTGACTGTCAGGTTTGCGAGACGTTTAAGGAAGCTGGAGGGAGAGAGAGATGGCGTGTGTGTGTGTGTGTCTGTGTATGTTCACGGGCCGCTAATAAGTGCAAGGCTGAAATACGTGGGTGTTTATGTTTGCACCGTGTACTTCTGTCTTTGGGCGTGTGCACTGGAACGGTTTAAAGTAACGCCGGCTGATGGAAGGGTTTGAGAGAAAGCATCTGGATAAAGCATTTATCTGGGGGTGAGGTGGTGAGAGGGTGGGAGGGGAGTGAAGGGGAGGGGAGGGGGGTCAGTCTGAGCTGGAAAAGGGTCAGTCTGGTGGTGTGTACCTTCAGCTGGTTCTCATTATGGAGCTAATGTGACGCTCTGATCTCAAACACACACTGACTTTGCAGACCCAGGTTAAAGCCGGATATGGGTTTTGAGAGGCCCCCTTCACTGCAGCTTCTGTATCACTGTTTCCCTCCTCGGAGCGCGACGAGACTGGGGGCCTCTTTTATAGAAAGGACTCACTATCAGGTTCGGTCATGGAAAAGTGTGCAGCTATGAGGCTTGAAACTGATGTGACAGAGGTTCCTGTAGACATGAGATCAGTGTGGGGAGAAGAAGGATGACGCATGCAACTGTTTGATTTATTCAAAATCAGTTTTAGGTGTTTTGTTTATTCGATTGAAATCTGTCCAGTCAAACTGAATTTTTGATTTCGGATGATATGTTAACAAAATCTTTGAACCCTTTGAGAAGTTTGGCTTTTTTTGAATAAAAGGATTCTGCAAAAATCATGTTTGAAAACCTGAGAGAAAGTGACTGAATAAAGTATAGTCTTAGTGCAGCGCTTTTATCATCCTTGTTCTGCCTCACTTATCATTGGAATTTAAAGAAATAATTTCAATCAATACCTGCGCCTATATAAAATACAAGGAATCTTTCAGTATTTTTAATAAATGAGACACCAGTGAGAGAGAGATGAAGACAAGCAGAGAAAAAAAGAAGTCTGGTGAATTTACGAGATCTGTCTGGGAAATATTTAGAAGTCCTACACCAGCCAAGCCCAACTTAAACCCCGTCTCTATCAAGTGTTCCCCTGTGCTGGACCCCAGCTGAGCGAGGTTTCTCAGGGTCTGGGCGCTAAATCTCCTCTCTTGTGCTGACATCTAAGTGGAATGATTTATGACAGTGAACCGCTACTCAGCAAAGTGTGTTCCAGCCCACTGAAAAGCCAATGTCATGCTGATAATTAGCGGTGGAGTGACTGATGCGTGCACTCGTACTCATAACTGCAGTCGTAAGGGCACTCTGAGCGAAGGCTGAATGGAGCTATTGATATCATGTCAGAAATGACTGTTAACAATGAATGAGGCAGATCTGGACAGAAATGGGCTGAGAGATAACGCATAGATGTACGTTTTCAATACCCCAAAAAAGTGCGACTATGGAAACAACCAAACTATAGTGCTGTCAAGTGCTCTCTGCTTATTCGTACTTGAATTGTGACGGTTAAAACCTCAGACGCTCACAGTGGTGTGCAGTGTATACGTGATGGAGACAATAAAACTCACAGTATAAGCGAGGACATAAATCTGAAGGGTGCAGTTTGCTGATAATAAGTTGTAGGAATTTTAGAGAGGTGTTTGAGCTATGACGCAGGGACACCGACTGTGTCAAAGATAAATTCAGAGAGGAATGCTTAACTGAAAGTGTAGCATTTTGGCATATACATCTACTGGAATTCCTGCCAAGAGGTAGATGAGATGATCGATACTCACTCTCATGTCTGGGTGCTAAGTATGGAGCTGTAACCAAGAGGTGTTCAGCTTCGCCCACTCTGCTGCTGTTCACACAAAAATAGTTAAAGCCCAGAAGTCCCTACAAGAACCCCAACGTGTTGCATTCATGAGGTATTGGGCCTATATAAAATAGCTGGGGCACAGCTAGGTTTTTCTTCTTTGTTCTAGTTTTTATGCTAAGTGAAGCTAATTACTATCACTGACTGTGAATAAAAGTTTGATGGAGCTACCATGATGTCACACATTGGCAATCGACTACTGTTTTGAACCCTCGAGTTTGGTACTTTTGTACCATTTTGGTATTCTAAAATCAGTATTACATCTGAAGGGGGCTAGATCCGACCGAGAACTCAAGGATGTTACACGTGCCCATACAATAGCAACTTATAAATTAAACGGTTTCTATGTACTGATTTATATTACGTTTTATACAATTAGATTTCTTTTTTGCGACCAGAGAAGTTGCCCCTGCTGGCTCTTACTTCAAGGCATTTATGCAATAGCTTCGTTTTTCAGGCTCAGAGGCTACATCCATCCATTATATACATTCTGATTATTTTCTGACTCCAGCTCTAAACTTAATGCACAGGCATTTTGTCTGTTTTTGGGTAGTAATTGACTTGGGTAGCTAAATAGCAATGCAATAATAATCCAGAATTAGGTGAAAAGAAGTCAAAAGATTGTAAAAAAAAAAAAAAAAATCCACTGAAACTTCTTAACCACTCCTGCATTTCTTGACTTGTGGTCAAGCTTTGTAGCTTTAGCTCAACACAAAAGTTTTGTTTGATGCTATGTTAAGTATAAATTAGGGTGCTGCTACCAGTGTTGCCAATTACTTTCAGTGGAAAGTAGCTAACCCCTGATTAAATGTCTGTTAAAATGACATCATACATTCATGAGTATATTCATGATGTCACTGTGTCATAACATCTGCTTCTCTCCTGCTCTCTGTGCTCACGTATGTCACATAATAATACAGCCGAATTCTACATAAAGCTCATTTACATATTTTTCAGTTTCTTTTGTCAGACAACAGAATGAGCATGAAACTATGAAACTCAGCCCATAAAGTTACACGTTAACCTGCACTCACTCCTAATTCCTGATTCTTTGACTGCAGTGTCGTCTGATGAAATCACCATACAGTTTAGTTAAAGACACTGGCTGTGAATTTGGCTATATATACATGTTAAAACGATCACCCAGAGAGAAAATTAAAAGTAACAGAATGTCTTATTTTGCCTCACACAGCGCATAGCCTCCATCTGGGTCCTTGGCAACACTGTTTGCACATGTGCAGCTTATTCGCGTCTGTGTCAGCTGCTGTGCGGTCGGCTGAATGTGCTGCTCCTCCCTGTCACTCAGCGGATGGAGCAGACGCAGGGAGAGGTGTGTCTGTGGCCGGACAGCCGAAGGAAAATAGCTAAGGCTTGACCAAAAAGTTGCCTAATTTGTTATTTCTTTGGAAAAAAATGAAAGTTGCAAAAAGGGTCTGAAGCATGTGTAAAAAAGCGAGATATAGAAACTTAACCACATCAGACCTACTTGGGAGTATTTTTCAGTGAATTACACATTTATTATAAGACTCATTTGCACATGTAATACTTCTCCTGTAGATATGTTCACCTTTCAATTAATAACATATTGTTGAAAAGGCACTTGACAAAGTATGTTGGGCAGAACTTTTTGAAACTGCTGTTAAAAACACTGACAAAACAATGAAATGTGTTCACAACATCACAGTGCTATGAAAAAATCCCTTGAACGAACCTGCATCGTAGGAAAACGAGAGGGTGATGATGTCGATTAATTAAATCCTGAGTTTAACGCTGGCATGATGAGGTATCACACTTCACACTGGTGGCCTAAAACAACCAACATTAAAATAATTTGGTTTAATTATCCATACTAATCAGGATGTAGCAACAGGACGCAGAACCTCTTTGCGCCCCTCTTTTTGTGTTGACATTGTAAATGTTACATACTTAAGTGGCTGTACTTAACTGCTTGCTAATTTCCTGCTGCTATTACTCTTTGGACCATCAGTGCTGTGGAACAAAGCCAAAGCAGTCTAGCCATCCATGCGTTACGTGCTGCGCTCTCAGTTTGTTCTTTCACCTTTAAGCTTTTTTTTTCGAATCCACTACTGTAGGATAATGAAAGTACTTTACTGACCTTTAATTAGATCTGAAAGGATAAGTCAGGTGTAAAGGTGCAGAAAGACAGCACACTTTCTATTCAGCAGGATGAGAAATGTATAAGTCTTAAGTTTAATAGTCTGTACGTGATTCCCATTGCTATTTGGCTCTACTTTCTTCCTTCCTGTCCTCTCCCTTGACACCCTGTTCTACCCACTTTTCACATGGTGAGATTTCACACTGGAATTCATTACTGGTGTGTTAAAATGTCCTTCAGCTCAAGACTATAAACAGCTTCACTTCTAGCTGAGGGAAAACAGAAAAAGTCACAGCTACATGTATAAACAATCACTTGTTGGAACGCTTCTTTGCGATACATTTGGCAAAACAAAGTGTGTGTGACTGGCTATAGAGAGGGTCATTTGGTGTGAGGAGGAATATAGGCTGAAACCCTATGAAGTGGAGGAGGGGGTTTGGTCCTCTGATGTCACGGGGGGATTATTTTAACAGGACCCACCCACTGGGACCTTTGGCGGTTGATGGCTTCCGTAGCTTGGCTGGCCTGACAGAGGCACGCTTTGTATTAGTCAGCCATAAACTACAGCAGAGCCCTGAGCCACTACAATGCTTCTGTTCACGGCTGTGTTTGTCTTATAATGTTGTTAGGTGAGTGAGATCATCAGTCCAAAGTCATTATGACCAACGAGTCCGTTAGTCAAGTCTGATGAGCCAACAAACGCCTTATTTGGTTGGACTATTGCGTTCAGGGAAAGATGTTTACCTTGTACCCGAAGACTGGCTTGAAATTGGGCCCATTGCAGACCCCACTGTGTGTTTTTAAACAGTATTTCTTTTGTTCGCTCTTGCCTTGACACACAGTACAGCAAAGTTAACATGCATCTGAAACACAGCCAACATGTGATGGAAATATTTTCACTGGCAGCCGTGCAAGAAAGCGTACAGATTGTAAAGAAGAGTTCATGGCATCTCCAAAGTATTAAACAAGGCCGGTCCTTCTTTTTCCATCATTTTGATTGGTCCGTATACAGTCTTGCGCCTCTATAGCCTCTGATCCTCATGATTTTCTCTCCTCCATCTCTCTCAATCCAGTGATAAAAAAAAGAAAATAGGTGCAAATACTTTTTTTTTTTTTCGGCGAAGTCATTAGTCCAAATAGAGAAAAGGCTGCCATTTTTATTAATATCCCTCCAAAGAGACTACGCTTCCTTTTCATTTGGTATAGAAACCCAGCCTTTCAGACCCCCTCTTACATTAACAGCACAAACCCAGACAACACTGAGTCTTTCACGTCCTCCTTTCCATGCTTTCCCTCCCTTTTCTCACAGGTCCATTTTCCTAAGCTAAAATTACATTACACTGCCATTCTCCTTTCACAGAGAAAGGTCATAATTTTTCGTCGCCGCCGCCACCCCTTGTCTGTTGTGTAAGTGTGAGTTTTACGGAGAGAGAGCCTGAAAAGTTGTACTTATTGCCAGGGAGGGAAAGGCCTCATGCTGTGGCTCCACAAGCCTGTTTTTTTGGTTTTGTTTTGTTTTTTTGTTTTGTTTTGTTTTGCAGTATTGTACCTCTTCACTCACGGTAGCATTGGGGTGTCTCAGAGGGACGCAGAGGTAGATGGGGATTTGAAAAGGGGGCTAAAATTATGCAGCTTTCTTTCACACTGACATAGTCGGGTCTGAGAAATGGCTCCATAAAGCCTATAAAAGTGTGTCCCTGGTGACTTCTGAAAAGTCTGTGGGGAAGGAAGGGGTCCTAATAAAGCAGCTCTGTCAAGGTATGTGGAGTTGTGGCTCAGCTCTCTGCTGTTTAACAGCGCTGCAGTTAGCAGTATTTCCTTATACAGACTGCTGTATTCAGAGTCAGGCCTGTAAACATGTTGCCAACATGATCACTTCCTTTTAAGAGCAGTTACTGCGCTGTAATTAGTTTGAGAATATTATTCGTGTCCATATGTATATGATCTGAATATTTGAGTGGCAAGTGTTTATCATTAAGCGGTTCCCCAACATAAATCACTGAATGTTTTATTTACACACAGGAATGCTTTGGCAGCTTAGTTACTGAGATGTATATACTACACAACAATTTTGATAAATACATAATTTCTGTCTGATTACGTTCATCAGCTGCATTTTTTTGGTTGCTTATTTAAAGCACTAGAACCAGAGGGAGGTGGTGGGGGTGGATGGTGGGCACACAAAACCCAGGATCCCTGAGTATCGTTAGGTTAGGGTTACTTAGATTTAGGTTACAAAAGTACTTTGGTACTTATGTGTCAAAAATAGTAACACATCCTGTCTTATAAGCTGAATATTTCTACACAACCAAAGAAAAAATTTATTCATATTACAGTTAAATGAGGATGATGTTTCATTGTAAAATAAAAAAGATACTGTACAAAGACAAGTTATTTTCTGTGAAAGTTTTGCAAATGCATTCAGAAGAAGCATTTTGCAGTTTATCATGTATATATATATATATATATTGTACAAAAACAAGTTATTTTCTGTGAAAGTTTTGCAAATGCATTCAGAAGAAGCATTTTGCAGTTTATCATGTTGACAAAAATTTAAGTGGTATTGTCTTTCGGCAAAGAAGTATTTGTTCTTGTAAATTATTACTATATAGGAATCATTTGTAAAAGTCCCACCCACCACTGACAAATCATAATGAATTACATTAAAAGTGGAGTCAGTGATTTTATTAAAATTACCTTCTTATCAGTCATCGAACATCTCCTTGTGGTAAGATAGCTGTAGATTCTGTTGTGCACTAACAAAAAAAAAATTGTGGTTGTCATACATCCCTTAATCTGTAAATGGAAAACAAAGACACAAAACGATAACAAACAAAAACAGAAACTTACCATCAAATGTGATTTGTGATGTGTCTGTTAATGTCTGCAGCTCCTTTCATTACTGATTCCTCTGTTGAGTCTAATCTTGCTTAACTGATTGATTGAATTTCCAAATGACTTTCACAGAGAAATGCAGCAAGTTAGTTGAAACTACAATGTTTTGGAGCTTTTTAGATAAGTATCAAGAGTGTCGATTGGTTTTCAATCAACCAATCAGTCAACTGGTTCTACCATTAGATTTGTGATGTACGAAACTGCAATATCACAGTCCACGTCTTCACAGTCCATCGAATTGTTAACTGCAGACATAATTGGAAAATGAGCGTTTATCACAAACACAAGTGCCATTGACCCTTGTGAGAGTTGTAATTGCTGATCATGGTAATGACCATGTTGCCATATGGTAAACGACGTTACACACTTAAAAGCACTCCAGTTTTATCTATGGTTAACAACACCCTATCCTTCACGTAATTATATCCTGAGGCCATTATGCCCTGTTGTAGTAGGCACAGCCCAGCAAAGGAAAGCAATGACCAACATAACCTCTATTTTTAGTCAGGCTAACCATGCTTTAACCATGGGTTACGCAAGTAGGTGGTTTGTTTGGATTCCAGGCGGTGTTACCATGGCAAAGTGTAAAAGAGAAACACACATTAGGTAGGCTAAACTTACTCCTGTTTCTGAAACGTTTTAACCACACTCAGTTAATGCTGACATGAGTCAAGTCAATTAGACACCATCTTCAAGACACTTAGGAGGATTTTCTTTAGCAACCAATATAATCAGAGCAGCAAAAAAAATCTGCATCTCAAAGCTCATATTCTGTCCAGCACATCTTCATGCTGACTTTACAGATGACTGAAGTGACTCTGACTCATAGGCACAGATAAGTCACAGGACACAAAGCCGACTGAATGTCTCCAATCTTCCTGCACTTGTGGTCAGCGAGTCGCTCTTCCCCATAGCTTTTCCGGACATGTGTTACTAGATAGAAAACCAAAAGAGGATGGAGAAGAGGAGGAAAGGGAGAGGAAGACAACAGGGTAATTCATTCGGTCGTTCGTGAAAGAGAGAAGGACTCAGTTTCCTCTAAGCATTATAAATACAAGTGCAGTCAGTCATCAAATTATAGCCATCTGCATTGGCCTGAGACCAGGATTCTGCTTGACACAATAAAGTAGTGTGAGGAGGGGTGTGGTTGCTGAAGGGGATCAGAGACTGTCCTCTTAGGTGGTTAAACCTCCACACACAGACCGACACCAAGTGTGGCAGCAGCCTCACAGCTCCAGCTTACGCTCTTAAGGAGCAAGAATGATCCTTTACAGATAATGATGCCGTGTCAGCGAAATCACCTCAGCTAGATCCTATCTACTACCACCCACATGCCTAGAAGATGGAGAATGTAGCTTAGTGTTATGTTGCGGCAGAAAACAGGCAGTTTGTGATGCACTGACCCATTCTAAAAACTCTTTCATGGCTACGCTTTTCTTTCATTCTGTAGGTAGGGTTCCCTCTTGGCACCCCTAATAGAAAGTATGAGCACAGAACAGGTTTAAGCAAGGGTGCAGAAACAATAGAAGTGTCATAGAGCAGTGCATTTATACAGATAGCATGTTGAAAATGTGCTTTTCCTACATGAAGCCTATTCTACACAGAGCTTTACACAGCTTAGCTGGAAAACTAATGAATTCCAGGTACACTGCAGAGAGTAAAGCTTTTGTGTGTATCATTAGAAAATGTGCTCCTTTTCCTGAAGGCAACAGCAGCAAGCTGAATTTGAACCAGAAAATCCCCAGGCAGAATTGTCTTGGCATCGCTCTCTCCTTCAGCTTTTTATCCCCATGCTCAGTGAACAATCCAACAAAAGCTTGGGTTTAAGAACCATGGAGCTCATTGCGATTTTCTTTGTTAATGCAATTGCCTGTAAGAAAAGATTCTGTTCCCCCATTTTTCAGTTTCAGCCTGGAGGCTCCTGTGCAATTAGCACCAGTCTTTCATTTAGAATACCTTAGCCTTAGCAGAAACTCTCAGAACTGTACTCTAATAGCTTCTGGCACAGAGAGTAGCAGCTAACGACAATAGCCTCCGAAAAGTGACATTTTGAAAATGAATGATGTGTAACTGTGATAATTTCATGTGATCAGCAATACAAATGATATTTGCATGTTCAGCTCTATTTGCATTCTGAATAACCAGGCTCGGTTTCATTGTCTTTCACTAGTTTTTTTCTAATTTCTTTCCATTTTCTTTTTTTTGTTCGATAAAGTCAAAAGCAGTTTCCGTTGACATTTATTTCTGAGACAGCAAAATGGTGTTTCTTTGACTGCAGAAGACCAGTGTTTTTCCATAGTGCCGAGTCGAAAGTCTCTGTGTGTATTTGGCCCCGTGCTGAGACCGTTCATCACTGACTTTGTTCATGACAAGGCAGCCTTGGAACCAAAAGCAAATGCCGCTTAGTGACATCACAAAAGCATGGGCGTGATGATAAAAGCTTTGCTTTCGTCCTTGCTGACATCAAAATGATTGTCTTTGTTCACATTTCCGATGTTTGTTGCAGATCTGAGATGGAAGGGTTCATTTACGGGATGAGAAACCAAAGGACAAATGTACCCTTCAGTGTTTGAAGTTGGCAGCATGGCATTAATGTAGATGCAACACAGACACAGACTGCCCTTTAAAGGCGCACACTCACACACTCACACACACACACACACATACACACACATTTGCTCCCGTCTTGAGAAAATACTTTTTCCATTTATAGCTATGAATGTGAATGTTTGGTATCTTTTTTTTTTGTTCCTCTTTTTTTTGACTCAGTTATGTCTGAGAGTTTATTCTGTGCGATTTCTTGCCTTATGGCAGTAAGCCCACCATCCTGCTAGACTACTGACTGCTACTTTTGATTTTGAAGGAATATTTTGGCCCTGGTAATCCTGAAGGAATGTTCTTGCTTTGCCACAGCACTGTCTCTTTCTGCTTCACTATTCTAAATATGCCAAAGCATTAGCATTGCATGATCAGAAGACTGCCTTCTTCGCTGTGTTCCAGTGAGCTTCTGTGTCTTGAACTATCACCCCTGTGAGGGCGAGTGGGTGACTAATGGAAAGCCCCTTTCTCTATCTTCTGGCTAAGGCCATGGAAAACCCATGCTGAGGAAACAGGGTCTTGGAGGTGGTCCAGTTTAATTTCAGAGCATGTGCACTGGGAAATAATTGACTTCCTCCCTGGTTTACATTTTGTCAAGGGCTCCAGAGAGCACAGTCTGAGGCAGGTGGCTGAATTTGCATATCATTGAAAATGAGACAGCTCAAGCCTAGGAAATCCTGCACCCCAAGACTCTATATGCCCGGAAAACCTCCGCAGGGGTAATGAGTGATGTCTCAGTGAGAGAATCCCTTTGAGGCCAGAGGAGCTCCTCTTCAGCCAGGAGCAGCTGGAGGACACCTGATAATATAGAAATCAGTTCATGAGAAAGTTTCACTGGATTGTGAGACTCTAAAAAATGCTCATCTAATTGGTTTCTCCAAACTTCCACACTGGAATTCATTGAGTTGGCAGTCAGCAGTTGTAGGATGAGTGTATACTGTGGCATCTCCAGCAGGTGTCTTTTTATGTTATTTCATTGTAGCCCTGTAACGTTGTCACAGTGTAGAGAATTCAAATGATCAAATCAGGCTGTCTTAGGTTCCCTACCAGAATTTGGTGTTTTTCCTGTTAAAATTACCCCCTAAAAAATGGTACAAAGTCAAAGAAAAGATGGCTGTGTGTGTCTGTGTGTAGGGAGACACATACAAAAATGCAGATTGTGGCATTCCTTTGATGTCTAGGCAAACATGATGTCTCTTTCTTACCTTTACATGTTATAACCTATATTCACTCTTCACAGAATCCTACTTCGGGGACAGCTTCTGCAGTTTACAAGCCGTTCAAGATGTCTCCACCTTCCACCTGTCACTACAGATCAAAACAAGTCGGCGAAGTGGGCTGCTGTTCCTGGCTGCAGGGATGGAGGACTACCTGTTCCTTGAGCTCCAAAATGGGAAAGTACAGGTGAGTAGTTGACCATTTTATATCTTTTTTTAAAGAAAGGCTGGGATGACACCCATGTTAATGTAAACTAAAAGATAATCAGACTTTAATAAAAAATATTTTTTAAAAACAACAACATAAAACTTAAAATACAATCATTTTGCTCAGTCTCTCTTATTGACCTACAACTTGAACAAATTGAAGATTTCTCATTAGAAGGGTTTGAATTACACACTAGAAAAGTGAGTCAATGGTTTTGCATATTTTTCCCCATAATTAGCCTAATTAGCACATATAGCTTTTTAAATAGCTAAACGTTTATGTAAACTCAGTGTAAAAAAAAACAAAAAACATCTCCATTTCCTTGTTATCACAAGTGCATTAGGTGTAAAGCAACGGTTTCCGTATTGTTTTGGAATAGAATAATTTAAAGCAGTTATAATGCCTAACACATAGAAATGACACCATTTTTATTATTACAGCTGGATAGTGATTCATTCCTCACTAAATCCTCCCTACAGACATTGCAAATGAAATTAGCAGCGGAAACATGTAGATGTGGGAGAACAGGTTACGAACGGTGTGACTCTGAATGTAGTTTTGAGATCCTTTCAGCTTCAAGGGAAGTGACACGTTTCATGAGGTGTCACTCGACAAACTGTCTAAATTGATTCGATTTTTCTGTTGTCTTCTCGAGATGTCTCACTGGAACATGAACCATGACAGTTTACATCTATAATTAATTGCTTGACAGCCTTGAAAAGCAGCAGAATTAGCATCAAGTATGCTATACCAGTGATTTATGTAGATTCTCCCCAGAAAGGACAATATAGCTGCATTTCCAATGAGGTGAACTCTCAGGGTATGTTTCTTAAAAGAAAACATTACTGTTGTTAGTGTTCTTTTAGTAATATGAGATTACACAAAACAAACAGACTCAAGGCTTTGCAAAAATTAAACTGTTCTATCTGTCAGGTGTGTGTTGGAATTATGTAGCTCAACATTATTGAAAGAAAAGATCAGATCTCTGATGTTATCGGTGAAACTTCTGGGAACACAATCATTTTTAAAATATAGCTTAGTTACCACTGAGAATATACCTGAGCAATTTTCTGGGGGTGTATATACACTGCCTGGATGATAAATGTTATGATAAAAATTAAACTTAAATTCTAGAGTTTTATGAGTCAAGGAATTAAACCACCATAAATGGTAAATGAGAGATTCAGACTGAGCGCATTGTAGCATTTCAGCAGATGTTTGTGCATTCAAAAGAAAGTTTTTTGTTTATAACATAACTAATTGGGCTGTTGTAACCCATAATAACCATTCCATTTTATGGAAGGTGTTACCTTTAGTTATTTTCTCAGAATCTATCCTGTGTGTTCTCCAAATGTAGATAATTTTATATGACAACACTACCAAATAAATATACATAAATAAATAAATACCCTGTGCACCACAATGCACATGTTGAACAGTTCCAAAGCAATGTAAGTTTTGACTAAAATACAATACTTTTGTTTTTTCATAGGCACGGATGAACATGGGGGCTGGTGAGATAACACTGTCTTCATCTCAAGGAGTACAGCTGAACAACCTTCTGTACCACAAAGTCTTACTGACACTGCAAGATGGCAAGCTCACCATGATCATTGATGATATCTTCCCAACATATGTACCTGTAGACGATGATGGGGAACAGCTCAACATTGACCGTGGTATTTGGATTGGAGGAACAGGAGATCTGGACGCTTCCTACCTCAGCACTGCTATTCCCCCTTTCCGCGGCTGCATGACTGAGGTCAAATTTGAATCCCATCAGTTTGATATCCTTAGCTCAGCATTTAAGCAATGCCACGACACGAAGGAATCCTGCAGTAGTGAATTTGAGGCTGGGGATGGGGAGGCAACGAGTTTCAGCACGCCTGATTCCTTTGTGTCTTTCCCCACCTGGAGCAGAGCTAGTGGTGCTCCAAGGACCTTGGAGTTCCTAATGAAAACCACCATTGAGGATGCTTTGCTTGTTTTCCACCCTGGCCGAGACTCAGACTTCATTGCTATTGGTGTTTTGAAAGGCCATCTCAAAGGTATGCTGAACCTCGGAAGTAGTGTGGAGGTACTGGAGAATACCCAGGTGCAGCTGGATGATGATCAGTGGCATAGAGTTAAGGTTCAGGTCAGTCAGGATTCTTTTGTTCTTAATGTAGACAGCCAGTCTTCCTCCCTTCCCCTTGACTCATCACAAAGTCTGGACTTGGTTGGAAATCTGTACTTAGGAGGCATCCAGGGGAAAATGAAGGAAGTCTTCCGTGACAGCGGTTCCTTAAACCACGTAGAGGAGGACATGACAGCTGAATCCTTCATTGGATGCTTGGGGGAAATTAAAGTAAATCAGAAGGACAGGAGCCTGCAGGACGCTTTGGTCACTAAAGATGTTCATGTGAAATGTGAAGGAGAGGACTATGACTACTCAAGTTATTACGACACAGAATCAACTACAACTTCCCCACCTGTCCGCATTCGATATGTCGATATTGACTTGAATGAACAACATTGCTACCCGACAGATGACATGCCAGAGATATTCAGAAATGTAACAAAACTTCTTGATGTCACCCCATTGTTTGTGACAGAAGGTGGAGAAGCTATTCTTGATATCAACAACTTAAGCCCTACATTTGACCTTAGTGCTGCAGGAATGCGTCAGTCTCAGATAATCTTCACTCTCCAGAATGATCCTTGGTATGGCTTGATTGACATGAACATCAACACAAGACGCACACAAAAATTCACTCTTTTGGATGTTGTCAATAAGAAAATCAAGTACATGCATGATGGAAATGAAAGGCATGCAGATCAAATCCAGCTAGAGGTAGTTGCTCACAGTAACAGCTACCTTCCAGAATGTTTGAAAACTCCTCGTGACTATGTCCTCCCAGTTGAAATTCTTCCTGTCAATGATATACCACAACTTGGTGGAGGAGAAATCACCATCACAGCAAATGGCCGGACACGTTTGAGTCCCAGCCTCATCAAAATCATGGATTCTGACACCCGCTGTGATGAATTAGTAGTAACTGTAACCTCTGAGCCTTCCGTGGATGCAGGTTACTTGGAAAATGGTCAGCAACCAGGAAGAAGCATTTCAGAGTTCACTTGCAGGGAACTGAAAGATGGACACATCTATTTTGTACACAGAGGAGTTGGTGCTGCTGAAATCACCTTGAAAGTGTCTGATGGACAGTCAGTAAGCCATTCAACAACTTTTAAGCTGTCTGTGACACAGCCACATATGACTATTGTCACCAACACTGGCCTTCTTTTGTCTCAAGGAAGCAATGCGTCCATAGGTGTTCAAAATCTGGCTGTTCTCGCTCATCCTCGTAATGGAGATATAATGTATAACATCACACAACCTCTGTTATATGGAGAACTGCAAATTATGACAAGTGATGGCATGTACAGGCAAGTTACAACTTTTCATCAATCTGATCTGGATAAAGAGCGCCTTAGATACTTCAGCACAGACTCAAGTGACCAGGAAGATACTGTGGTGGAACGGATTCAGTTCAATACCCACCTGGGGCAGTTCTCTCTCTGGAACAACACCTTTTTAGTGAAAATCATACCTGCCCAAGTGAAAGTTTCTAACCTGGTGCCGTTGGAGTTGGAGGGTGGTGAAGAGCAAACAATTGGACTCTCAGAGCTTCAGGCAGAAGTAAAAGGTAAAAATCCAGCTTCAGAAACTGTGAAGTACATCCTCGTCAAGCCTCCAACACTGGGTATTCTCCAGTTGTCAGACAAAGAGTTGGTTGAGGGGGACATTTTCACCCAGAAGGACATTTTGGACAATACTGTCAGCTACAAGGTCCGGGTGCAAAGAGCTGTGGATAGCATAGACCAGTTTCAGTTCAGAGTCTTTGCTGAGGATCAGTACTCTCCTCTGTACACCTTCCCAATTAACATCCTTGCCAATGCAGATGCTGCTGTTTTGACCATTGAGAGGCTGGTTGTCTTGCAGGGTGGTGAGGAAACTCTAAACAAGAACTACCTCTGGATGCAGTCTCCAAGTTCTTCAGATTTTGTGTATCGGGTCATACAAGAACCTAAGTTTGGGCGACTGATAAGGGACTCCCCACCTGGAATGCCGAGATTTGAGGGAGCAATCAGAGTTTTTAGTAATGAAGATCTCCAGCTTGATAGGCTTATTTACAAGCACGATGGCTCCAAGACAAGCAGTGATGAGTTCCATTTCACAGTAACTGATCAAGGAGCAGAAGGTTCAGACAATCAGCAAACAATAACGGATGTTTTCAAAATATCTATCCAGTCCAAGAACGAGCATGCTCCTGTGAGGGTTGTGGATAAAGTCTTCAATGTGGTCCGCCACGGTCAGCGCCTGCTAACAACTGATGTCATTCAGTTTAAAGATGATGACTCAGGCTTCAATGACTCTCAAATTGTCTACGCTCGAGAGGGAATCCTCTCAGGCACTATCGCCGCAACATCTAATCCATCACGGCCCCTTTTCCGTTTTACACAAGCTGACCTGCGAGATAAAAAGATCCTGTTCATTCACCACGGAGCAGATCGGGAACGCTTCTCACTCCAGGTGTCAGATGGCATCCACAAGACCACTGCGCTGCTCCAGATCCAGGCAGGTGAGCCCTATCTGAGAGTAGTGAACAACACAATCATTGTCATCGACCACGGAAGCACCAAGACCCTTAACACTAGCCTGTTGAGCGCTGATTCCAACATTGACATCAGAGATGACAGCGAGATCAAGTTCCAGGTTACGTCACCACCCAGCGATGGCAGGATTATTGTCAGTGGAATTGAGGCTACAACATTCACGCAGGAGGACTTGAAGAAAGGAGTTGTGTCGTACGAGCACAATTATGAGAGTCTGAGATCCAAGGACTCTTTCAGCTTCACTGTCCAAGCAAGAGGACATTCTGAAGAGGGCACATTCAGGATTAAAATATTTAAGCAAGGTTACCTCTCTGAGCCTGAGGTCATAACCAATGAGGTCATCATTTCCTATGAGGGAGAGCACACTATTATCAACCAGGATCATCTCAAGGTAATGTTTGCTTACTACAATATGTTGAGAGACAGTTTTTTTTTTACATGAGTGTAGACTTTTTCATATGATCTTAAGTCATCAAATTTAAATTAATTCGCTTGGCTGACATTCAATCTGTGCTGCAAACATTTGTTTTTATTCAACAGGATAGATAATATTTATACAATTTGGCAATAATTTCCTGACAGAGCTATCATTGTCTTTTTTAAGTTTATTTTCTTCTTTGTGGAGATGCCCTTTCACATGACTTGCCAGGCATACTTTGCTGTTTTGTAACGCTGCCTCTAATCTACATCCTAACCACATGAAAGCAGGGCTAAATACGACTGTAGAGATGCTGCTTTTAATTTGGTTTATGTACTAAATTATACTCTATTAAGTGTGGAAAACAGAGCACCAAGTATCCCCTGAGGAGCTTCCTGAAGCCCACTGTAATTTATAAGATGAGCCTGCCTGCACTTCATCTTGAAAGCAATTAATGAGGTTTAAATTGTTGGTCCATTCATAACATATACACTCTGTGTATATATCTAAACATTCAAAATAATGAGGAACTTCTCAGACAGCAAAACATTCTTTCTTTTAAAACTTTTGTTTCACAACAGTGTATTCATGGTAAATGTGCAGCATTGACTGCTCAGTACACATACTACTGAAATATGAACTGAACAAAGCCTTGACAGTATGGCCTTTACGAGAAGTAAAATATTGACTTGGCTTCTAGGAGCTGTTCCAATATGTGTCCTGTGAGAAGTAGTATGATCTTCTGAAATATTTTCAAACACAAGCATGACTGCTAAACACTACAAGGCTTCAGGCTCCAGGGAGCTGAATAAAACTTCTTAAAGTGGGATGACCATAAATCTGTCTGTGTGTAAATCTGCAGCTTTGCCCTTAAATGTTCCCAAATGTCACAAATGTCTTTTTCAGTCTCTGTTCCCAGTGCTGTCTGACATTGTGTCTCAACTCTATACCATACATCATAGCAGGGCCATTAAGTATACGCACTACATTCATGTACTAAAGTTAACACTATAAAATACTGTTTTATTAGATTTAGTGTACATTCATGTAGCACAATGTACATGTTCAAACAAAAAATGATGAAGGCAAGTCAGTCTGAATGCAGCTTTGAAGGAGCCAGTTTGAAATGAAAACTGTTTTCCAACGTTTTATTAGTAAGTTTGACTTGTTTTGCCAACTGTTGCTGGAGAAGTTGTGCAATCTTCTGCTATTTTTGTCAGCAGCTCTGAGCACTTTTCCGAGAGAAGAGAGGGGTGGGTGGGCCACAGTGGCTATGTAGTCATGTTCACAGGATACTACAAATTTAGCAGTTGTATTATATGTGCCAGCAACTTCAGGTATACTTAAATATGGAGGGAAAACTATGTGTAATTTTCCTACAAGAGCAAGCTTGTTTTTCTACAAAGCAGTAATGAAACGATGTAAATTAACAGCATGTATCTTTGCCTTTTAGGTGGACCAAGTTGATATTCTGCCTACAGAAATGGTGTTCACTATTAAAGCACCTCCTCGACTCGGCCATGTGGTCAAGCTGACAAACAGTTCAGACAGCACAGCCTCACCTGTCCTCGACTACATTCACTCCTTCACCCAGGAAGACATTGATCAGGGGCGCATTCTCTACGTGTCTGCATCCATCCAGGTTTATTGGCATTTAATGTATTCTGCTGTAATAAATCAGATGTGGCATCTTGTTCTCTTTCATATTCACAGTGAGAATAAAATCAGACAGCAGACAGCCACAGTCTCTGATGGCTCTAAGGCACAAGTATTATTTTTATCATGTCCATAACTTGTTTTAACATCCATCTCTTTCAGGGCAACGATGCCTTCACGGTGGACGTCAGTAATGGTTTTACCACAGTGGAGGACCTGGACATCACTGTGAACATCGTGCCCCGGCTCATCCCCATCCAGGCCTTCAACTTTACTGTGAGGGAGGGCTTCAGCAGAGTAATTAATACAGACATTATAAACATTTCGCATCCCTTCTACAGCTCAGCAAATATCGAATTTGTTGTGGAGGAGCCACCGCAGCACGGCGACATCCGCTACCAGGATGGAGATGAACTTGCTTACTTTACATGGGAAGAGGTACGTGGACAAAATGTGTGTAGAGAAATTAGAAATATGCTTACAGATTCCAACAACAGATGTCATCATAGACACGTGAACAATTATGTCTCACTGTCACTTTGTTGTTCTTCACTCCCCCCCTCCCCCCATATATCACTTGACATAAATGTTTGCATGAGCCAACTAAAAGTAAAGTCGCTTCTGGTATTGGCATGATTAGCTGTTGGCTAATAAACAAAGTCACTGGCTATTTGCTGATGCCTAATGAAGCAGCTCTTCTGCCCTGTGCATGTTATTTTGGCATACTTTATTCCCAGTACCAATGCTGTGCTTCTTTTAAAAACACATATTTGCCAAAAATGTCTGAGCTGCCAGTACCTGCAGAAATTAAATCTTAGATTTTTTAAAAAGTCTGTTTTGTCATTTGGCTTCTGCTGCAGTTTTCTAAGTTCCATTCAAAATTCTGACATTTGTTTTAGCCCTGCTTCTTGGCGGATAGACGCCGTGTAACTGAAGACTTTATTTACCAAATGACTGGTTCCACCAAATGGTTAGCGTATGTGTGCCACATGTATTGCCAAGTCCACCAAAACAAATGTGATTCTCAGTCTAACGTTGTAAGGATTAAGTTGATTATATTTCTTTCAAAGAAGAGTGTTCAAGAAAAGCACCTGATTTTTATTTGGGCAAAGATTCATAACATTCCAAAATTCAAAAACATCCCAGAAGAAGAAGAAAAAATAATCCATGATTTATCCCCATCTCAATACCTCCAGGGAGTCTAACACCTTCCTCTCACGACTAGATGACGGTGGTTGTTCAGGAGGATTACCACAGTGAGGTGTCACCGTGGAACTTTCCCCCGGTTACTACTCAGCGCTGTTTTGGATTTGTGGTGTTGTAGCAGATGGAGAGGGGTGGGGGAATGTGGGAGCTGCTGCAGCACAGCTATCTGGTCTCCCTCCATGTGCTCCAGCTTTAGGAAAATATGAAAAATGCATGAGTACTTACCGGTGGAAAAACCTCATGCATTCTGAATGGACCACATAGTTTAGTGGAGCTAGTTAGACACATATCTTATAGCTCCTACATCTAGCCCCGGTCTGCCCGTGCGCTGCTCTGCTTTGCTGAACCATTGTGGAAAAACTGACGAGGCCATTGGACCGCCTGAAGCCAAAATAAACTGGCCTGGTGTATTCCTATAATAATGTGAGAGTGCAGACAAACCTCCCGCGCTTTGCTACTGCCAGACTCATTCAAACTGTCTCTTAAAGATTCGAATGCACAACTCGAATGAGTTTAGTGAATACGTTTATTGACTGGAGACAAAAATGAGCACCAATATCGTCATGAGCATGGAAATGTCAAAGAGAAAAAAAATCTTTTCTTTACATTGCTTTCTATGACTTTTTGCGTGCACTGTCTGCATTCTTTACTGTTAGACTCAGACAATGAGACACAGTTAGTTGTCCTAAATGAGAAACACAGTGAAGAATAAATGTCCAATAAATGTCCAGAGTTGAAGAAACACTGGAACCAGGCCACATATGTTCCAAAATTAGGGTTGAGTGTATGTGTACTTTTCTGTACTTGTGTGTGTTTCCCCCTAAACTCAATGCTGTTTCAAGCTTGACTGGGCCAGTTCCCCCTTCCCCTGGGAGTGGACACTGGACTTACTGGTGTTTGTGTGTGTACAGATCTACATGAATGCCAACCGCAAGAATGTTAAGTAACTCAATTACCCATGTGGCGCAGATGTGTAGTATAAACACAGAACCTGTGTCAGACAATAAAGTCGTGTATACATCCAATAATATGAGACACTTTGTTCTAATACGCCTTTGTTTTAATCAGGTTCAGCTCTCCATCAGGTCTCCATTAAGTCCTCCATCTGTGGTAACCTATTAAAGTCCACACTGTCCTCTTTATTTGTTCGCCAAGTACCAAAGGTTTTTTTAAAGTGAGCAAGCTTGTGCGGTTTATATAAGCAATTTTCAAAAATACAGTAGCCACACAGAGCCTGGCATTTTTTCATCAATCAAAACTGAAAGTAAATCAATTATGCAGCTTGCTAACACACACATCAGTCTTTCTCTGAGTTGGCCACGTGTCCAACAACCACCCACTGTTTATTGTCCCAGCTAGCAGACTGATTGTCTCGCTGACTTTCCCTGATCAGTAATGATGATGGGGGTTGTTATTCCAGAAGGATGCCAGTCATATGGGATCCATTTGGCACTTCCTGCCCTCTGAAGCAGGTCCCCTCATCCCAGTGGTTTACTGGTATTTGTCTAAAAACAGTTCTCACTGTCTTCTTTGCAGAGAAGCAGCCTGACTCTTTTGCAAATTTGTCAGAAAGAATCAGGAGAAAAGATTATGTAGGTTGATTATTTGATCCAGCCAGGACTCAAGGACTTAGAAAACACAAGGTGCTGGGTGCAGAGTTTTCTTTTCTGTATGCAGAGAGTCAACAGACTTAGATAGGCCCAGCCGCAAGTTGCTGTTTTCCATCGAGCTCGCTTGACAATGGATGACTGACTCCTTTGTGCATCTGGTTTCTCTCAAGGTTTCATCCCACAAGGGAGATTCTCCTTGTTCCTGTGCTGCTGTCAGACTTCCAGACCTGATTATAGTCTTTGTTTCAAAACTTTGAAAAGCTATATTATATTATCTACTTAGAATAGCAAAACAAAAGATACAGTGTATGCCATACCAAGATACAGCAGCAGTTTTTTCTCTTCTTCTGGAAGCATAGAACCCTTTAAAGTAATAGTTTGGGAAAATAGTTTTATCTGCCTTCATGCCAAAAATCTGACTCTCATATCTGTTCATTAAATATTAGGCTATGGTGAGGAGAAGAGAGTTTAGCTCAACATTAACATTGGAAGCAGGGAAACCAGCTAGCCTAAGCAGGTCCAAAAGAAAAATCCAATTACCAGCACTTCAGACGCCCACTAACATGCTGTATGTTGCTTGTTTATTCTATGCAAAAGACTTTCAAAGCCTTCATACAAAGCCAGGTGAAGTGTCTCTTGGCTAATCTGACATATTTAACATGCAACCCTGACTGTTGTGTTTATCTTCTGATCTCGCTCTAGGCAAGACAGGGGAAGGGCATATTTACAGACTACTTTTCAAAACCAAAAATCACAAAGTGAAGTGTGACAGAATGCAGTTATGAGTAGTTCTATCAGTATCAGCTTACATTATTGCATTATTCATGACTATATTGGTTCCTCAGCTGCCCTGAGCTTATAAAGATCAGGCAAGGTAAAAGTTCAAGTGGACTGACTTTGCTATGAGGAATAAGCCTTCTGCTGTATATAGACACCATTTGGAATTGAAAAGGATATAAGGACTTCTCTGGCTATTTAGTGCTGCATTCCATAAGCTGGAGGTCTCACAAGAAATTGACTTTCAAAGATCAAAGCAGCAGAGGTCAGGATATTCAGATTTAAGTTGCCTAAAGTTCCTTTTCCAGTCAGTGATTCAACCCTAAAAACTCTATCTTGTAGATCACAGTTACACTTTTAAAGCTTTTTCCCCCCACAAAAATAGTCTCTTAATGCCTTAAACTACAGAGCAGCTTCCTCTGAAATGTGCAGATGTATGAACTCTGCCTCTGTCTCCATCCACTGCTTCACTACTCGCTGCAGCTCAGGCACACCAGCTCACCTACCACTCTGATCAAACACCATAAAACTATGCTACACAACGACAAGTTGTAATGTTGGAGTAATTCAGACATACATGTTTAAACAAGAAAACAGTTCTAAGGAAGAATAACAATACAGCAAATTGACAGGATTGGTTCCTCAGATTTGTTACGTATGAAGGTCGTAACGAACGTCATTGGCACATTGCAATTTCAAAGTGGAAATGCACAGCCATGGTGTCGACTGCTCATTTTGCTTATCATGTGTCTTCTACCATATAAATAATTCCATATGGGCATGTTAACGATGCTAAAGACTTGTTTTTCACTGAAGGAGGTCTTTATAGGTCAGACTCCAAACTCAGTGGTTCCTGCATTTCCCATAATGCAACCAACAGCATCTTGTTGTTACACGTTCCCAGTCGAGTTAGCGCCCACATGTTCAGTTTGCAAAACAGGCTTCCTGCTATAAATGTGAAGCCTCCAAGCCAAAGTCGTGATAATTCAGGTCCTCCAGAGCCACAGGAGACATTAGACAACTGTTTTCACAGGCTGAGTAATAATTCAAATGAATTGTGAACTGATTGTTGTGGCTATAATTTCAAGTGTTCCCCTTATAAGGGAAACGGCGTTCATCTGAAAAAGAAAATCACGCTAATTAGGGAAATAAGTTATGGAAAATTTGAGGTAGGAACTATGCCATGAACTTGAGTTTCTTCTAGATATCAGAGTTTATCCAAGTTTACTAGGATACAGTCACTCCCTGGTTTCTTAAAAGTAGACTGTCCCTTGTGCTCAGAGACACAGGCACACTGTAAAATTTTATTCCACCTCTTAGGTTCTCCGTTTTATGATGTTTCCTAACACAGGTGTGATTCAAAATTGAGTGACAGCTGAATCCTTTTTGTCTCCTGCAGATGAAACTTGGACACATCTACTACATGCATGACAGCACAGAGAGCACAGAGGACGGTTTTACACTCTCTGCCTCGGCTTATGAGATCGAGCGGCGGAGCCTCCCTGTCACCATCTCAGTTACTGTCATCCCGCTGAACGACGAGCCCCCAAAACTCACACGTAACACAGGACTGGAGGTAAGGCTTTGCTCTCTGAAAGTGCAGTAGCTGTTACTTAGAGCTTTTCCTCCAGCATACTCGATGCTAAATGAGCTGGAAAATGTTGCTGGAGGAAACCTTTTCATACCTGTAAAATGTAAACATTTGTTAGTTGGCTGCTGTTTTCCCTTTAGTATATTTCACCTGATGAGAATTCAAGTGGACCACCTCCTTTGAAATTAGCGTAAAGGAGGAGAGAAACTTTTTTTATTGTAGTTTCAAAACACTGAAATGAGAAGAAATTGTGAAGAAGAAAAAAAAAACTTGCCTTCCTACAGTTTATTTCAGGTTACTTTTGTTTTTTTGTTCACTGCTGCAATATGCTGGGAAAGAGACCTCATTTGACTCGTGCATGTGTGATTGACAGACTGTAGACATTCCCACCTGCTCCAGACTTTGCATGATTGGTCTGATGCCCAAACCACACAAAAAACTGAAAGAATGTCAGATTAATGGCTTTATAACAATTGATGAGATTCTCATGTGTTGAAAGGAGGTCAAGTTATAAAACTTTACCCCCTAGTGCTTTATGCTTTGCTTTAGTTTGATTTTCTGACAAAATAGCATGTGGATTTCCCATAAGAGAGAGATAAGATGAAGACACAAAAGGTGCTCTGATAGCATCAATCTAAGCTGATATGGAATCACAGTTCTAGGACTTAATGAACTCCGAATGAACTCAGTAGGCTTTACTGATCTTTCTCACATCTATACTGGATAGTTTCAGCTGCAGCAACAGTCCAAAGTCATGAATCCTGTATGAACTGAGGATTAAATTCACTTCACGCAGTCAGTAAAATAAATGCGGAGAATTTTTACATAGACACACACCTCACATACGATGACGCATTCTACGCAGTTGCCTGCACAGTACATTTATCTTTTAGAAAGAGCATCGAAGTAATTTAGCATCATCTCAGCTTGACTGTTTGGAAAGTAAAGATGCAGGAAGTGAATCATGTAAGTCACGTAACGATAAAAGGGCAATGATTCACTACTGTGTGCAGGCAATTAAATGTCAGGCAGAATTTCAGGTATATAGCATCTGTATGCGTTCAATGCAGTTTCAGATTTGCTGATATATCAGTGTGCTTTGGAGCAAGCAACTAAGAAACATAATATCACACTTGGACTATCTCTCCCTGCATTCAAAGGACTTTTATTTAGGCAATTCTGTAAAAGCAAAGTCCAATATTAACCAGTCAAATTTGATTAAGCCATTACATTTTGAATTTTCAGACATGTCTCAGATCGGTAATATTTTGTCTAATTTTGGTGCAAAACTTGAGAGTATTATTCGTCACAATGGGATTCTGTTAAAAGATTGTAATTGATGTGTTTTAATAACTGCCCCTCCCTGATTTAGCATAGTCATGAAAAGAAATACATTTGATCATTGGGTTTCAAGTAAAGTCAAGGTTTCAAGGTTGTTACACATGCAACCCGACTCCGTAAAAAGGATTTCTGAAAAGGTATATGTTTAACTGCATCCTTATCTAAGACAATCTGCATTGGGCTCACGGTGTTTGTGTGTCATGAAAGAAAAGTTTTGAAGGATAAATAGAGTAGATTCTACTGTAAGAGTTGTCAGGCAGTTGGAAAAAGCCAGCAGTAATCAGCTCACAGAACTGGAAACAAACTGTGTCATTCAGCCCTCCCTGCTCTGCCTGCGGCTCCTCGTCTCCCTGGCAACCCGTATTTTTGGAAAACCAAGATGGTCGACGAGACCGCGGCTTTTCTGGCAGAGTGAGGGCGGCTTCCAATCCCTGTGACTCCTCCGCTGCGGCTGCAGAATGTAACATAATAATATGTGGATGTCTAACCCACACAGAGCCGGGGCTGGCCCAGCGGCACTTGGATTGATTTAAAGCAGGAAGTGTGTGTGTGTGTGTAGTGACCTCTGCAGCAGATGATCAGACATGATGGCTAACATCGCCGTGATCGGGCTCTGCTCGAGCTCACCATTGATCCCATTTGGCCCAGTGTATATGGTACAGCTGCTCATAATTAGAGTTTACAGTCTGTCTCTGTTTGTGTCTGCCTGTTTGTAACTTTGCTATATTCCTCTCGTACTGGGCAGGATTACTATTGCAACCACACATCATCAGTAGGGTAAAGCTAACCTGTCTCACAATGGTCTAAACCCAGCTCACGTTCCATATTAGTGGCTATCGATCTATCTATCTATCTATCTATCTATCTATCTATCTATCTATCTATCTATCTATCTATCTATCTATCTATCTATCTATCTATTAGCCTTTGTACCCATTTACATTCTTTTTTTTTTTTGCATCTTTCTCACTTGTATCACTATTTAAATATCTCTTCTTTCAACGTTACCTTCATCCCCTTTCCTAATTTTAGTGATTTTGTTTCATCTTTCATCAAAACACAAAGCAGGAGTGAAGACCTGTGGCTAATCTCTGTCTCTGAGAGAAATGTCACGGCTGCACATGGGAGCTGAAATCAAAATGGATTTCATAATATCACCAGCTTCTGTCTAGTTGGTGCTTTTTCTTGTAGTCCGTCCAGCTTTAGCTCCCACTCCCCGGTACAGACTTAGCAAACACACTGGTGGACCTTGTACATATATCGGCCAAGATTTCAGATCGTTTTGGATGCAGCCTCAGACATCTGGCGCCCCTCACAGTCTCAAACATTTAAGAGATAATGGTATCCCGTTGAGTCACCAGCAAACTAAGTCATTTGCCTATGGCTGCTACTTCATTACGGCCTCCAAATGAAATATCAGCCATTGTGTCCAATCAAATTGAATTTGCAGTCCATCCTCTTAGGTGCTAACTGCATTGATTGTTATATAAACTATCAATTTGCAAGGCCATTTTCAGATTACCTGCCCTAGATTGTCTGCTGCTTCGCTGAAGTAGAGAGTGAGCTAATGTGGCCATCTAGTGTTAAGCACCGAGGATTGCACCATAAAAAACCCATCTGAACTGGTGGCAGCAATACCTTGAAATCACATCACCCTTTTCAGTTTTCATGAAAGCAGTTTTATGAAGTAAATTCTGTATCCTGTTGGGGTTTTAAATAACTTTTTAATATGTCTTTCAAAAATAAGAAGCAACACATTTCAGCAGAGTATAATTATTGCCGCATTAGCCGCTCAGTGAAATTCCTCACAGTAAGGTCAATTTTCGTCTATTTGGAAATGAATGGTAAAGGCACAGAAAGCCCTGACAACATGCTACAAAATCAGTCTAAGGCCCTTAACTGAACTTCTTCAGGCATTTAAACATCTCACACAGGACCAGACCTTCTGTCATTAAAAGCTAATTAGCACTATTTTGTATACTTTTTAACTGTAGCAGTTTTTCTGTTTAAAAAAAAAAAGTCCAGATCTTTGCTAGATGTGTAATTAACAGATAAGATGCAATGAGGAGAATTTAAAATAAAACTCAATGTTGTTTCTCGCATGTTCCAGGAAGGAGATTCTAAAATCATCTCTGTGTGCTTCAGGCTATTCAGCTCTTATTGGCAAAGTATCATGAACTCGATCAATCTGTCTCTTTGCAAATCCCCATTCCAGACCAATGGGAGAGTTTCTCATCTACCTCTATGCTCAGAACTTGTTGGTGCCCGAGGTTCCTCAGATTAGCATTCAGCTAGGAAATGCTGCTTTTTCATTTCTTTGCTCCATATACCCTGAACAAATTGCAGTATACTCTTAACTTTTACTGCAACACCCCCTGAAAAAAAATTGTGTTTACTAACCTGCAGTGGTTTAATTTCTCACCCTGCTGCAGTGATGTTATATGACCACATGACATTTCCACTAGAAGTGGTTACAGGCGCTACAAAGCACACTTCTGACCACACTCATCAGGGACACTGCATGTGGTCAAAGGAGAAACAGGCTTGAAACTGAGTGTTAAGTTGGTCTTTAAAACATGGTGCTTTCTTGGAATCTAAAAATAAGGTTTGTGATGGATTTTACAGTTGGGATTTAATTGTGAAACTTTTGTAAAGGTAGTACGAGCCTGAGGTGACTAAAACCTTTTGTCTTGTGGCTGCGGTATTGTTAGCACAAACCATTCCCAATATTAACATCATATCTCCTGTTGCTTCTTGCCAGAAGCTTCTTCCCTCTAAATCTGGAGCAGCACGAGCTCTGTTAGTAGTTTTTGCCTGCAACAGTGTTTCTTAATGCTCAGAAATTGGCCAGGTGGGTGGTGCTATTATCGGCTGAGTCATCTCTGCATACTGTACCGTTTCAGGACGACCAGAAGGTCTATATCTGAAGGTTTCTGAGAGGAGAGAAATAAAACAGAGGGGTGGGCATGCTCTGAGCAGCTGTCTTGTCCTTGGTGGACGGGGGAAAGTGGGTGTTCTGCCTGAAGGCAAACAGATCTGCTTCCACCCTCTCTAACAGAGTCCAGATTTGGCTCAGAATGTTTGGGTTAGTCTCCACTCACCCACCATCGGTGCACCCCGGAACAAACTATCAGGCCCTGCTTTCTGCAGGCCTGAGAAACAAACCACCCTCGAGAGATAGAGATTCTCCGAAGCCTCATATCACAGGATCTCTGCAGGCTCGAACAAGAAGGTGGATAAAATGCTGCCCTGTTTGTTGATGTAGGCTGATACGATGCTGTTTTCAGTCCAACCAAAAATATTCTCGCGCATTTGCTTGCTCATCTGGCCAGGTTACCCTCCATCCTGTCACGGAGGTATCAGACACATCAGAGGATATCGTTCTCAGAGGTGTTCCTTTGGACATGACCAGGCCCAGATTGATGATGGCTAAACAATCATCAGTCACAATGTGATAAACAGTCTCTGTAGGTATTTCAGGTGCAATAGTGTTGGTGGAGCCACAGGGTGAGTTACATGCTAAGTAGACTCAACTCTTTAAGCAGTCTGCAAATCCAAGAAGCAGATCTCTTCAAGTTGGAGGTCTAGGGATCATCTATAAGACTAGTCACCTGCCTACTCCCAGACTTGAGCACCTCCATGAGCAACCCTCACTTCCAATTATAAATCTAAATTACTGTAAATTTTGTGTGAAACAGAGATAAGTAGACGTTTATGCAGGTTAAACAATGGTTGGATGTCTAAAAAATTCAAATAAATACATTTCAAACATGGATGTCTGGTCGTCTTTTGGCAAATAACCAAATTAGTGCTTATCCTGATTGACTAAGCCTGAGCACCTTTCATTGCAGAGATCCATCCAACATTTATATTATAACTTCACATGTGCCCCATCTGCACAAAATCAGTCACATTGCGCCTTGGGCTATTATGCGTAGCGTTGTGGAGCGTAATATTACTACGCTCTGTAATATAATAATAATACTATGTTACCTACATGTAGAAAACCACTAAATGGACCCATCCAAGTAATAAACCCAAATCAATATTTTATCCCGTGTTAACGTAATTCGGATTGTATGTCAGATGTAGCCCAAGGTGCAATGAGACTGACTTCATGCAGATGGGCCACATATGTTCTGTAAAGCAACACTGGAGATTTCCTGCTACCTGTTGCAACCAGACACCTTCTTCTTCTCTGTAATGACGCAGTATGTTCACAATACAATTCTACGTATTGTATTAAATTAATTTCACTCCTATGACGTTGTTTCGTTCAGTTTTTTTTTTCTTATGTGTTACAACTCAGCTCACACAAATACCCAGGTTTTGCAGTGAAACAGGACTGTTGATTTCACTTCAGCTCAAAGCCGACTTGTCTTTGAACTCGTCACCAGCTATAAAAGTTATTTGTGAGGAACAAAGACACTACCGAGCAGCAAAAAAAAAAAAAAAAAAAGGCACAGAGAGAGTAATGATGGATTACAGCTTTGAACTGTTGATGCTGTGTGTTGCAGTGATAGAGCTTTGATGGAGTGTCAAACTGAATGGGATGTTATAAGCAGTGGACTGTAAGGCAACTAAATTATACACTTCACAACCCATTTGTTATACTGGACAAGTTCTCAAGGAGTCTGAAATACTAGAAATGACATAGAGAACTTAAAAAGACAAAATTTTTTATGGTTTTACAAGAGCTACAGAATGTAAAGATTAAAATCACTTTGAAAGTGTAAAACATGAGGAGATGGAGTGTAGCGTGGCTCTGGGGATGCTGGTTAGTCGATCAGTCGCTTCGTTCAAGGCTGAAATCCCCAGATCTTTCCAGTAGCGCCACTTTAAGATGAATATTTTTTGAGGAAATGTGTCAACAAATACAAAATCAATAGCTATAAAAATTTGGTACAGGCATTCATGGCCACCTCAAGATAGCAATTTATTGTAGCTGATCCCTTAAACTCTGTTAAGTTTTAAATTGTTCTCTGCTTTCTTTCATGGACAAACACTGAACACACTAAACTAAGGTGCACAGATAAAGATCTGCAATTCAGCCTTTTCATTATGAGCATGTTAACATGAAGACATTAGCATTTAGCTTAAAGCAACCCAGTCTCTAAACCCAGTCTCACGGAGCTTTATATTTAAGTGGCTAGGCACTTACAGCCATAGCACTATAGTGTGTCTAGATATATCTTTTAATTACATACAGAGTAACTTAAATAATAACTTAAACATTTAGAGTGCCATTACAGTAAATTAAATAATAAATCCCACCTTAAAGCACTTAACAGCTGCAGCTGGTAATGCACCGTGCCTAACTTGTATTATTTAGTGGTCCATTTTCAAATTCCCATGAAAAACTTGGCACATGTAGACCGTTTAACGCTAAGATTTTAATAGCACAGCTATGCAAGTGGCAGAAATAGAAGCAACAGTTTCCTCAATTTAGATAACAACAATAAACATCAGGGTTATTAAAAAGCAGCAAGCGTTCATCTTTTTTTTTTTTTTTTTTCTCGCTGGCCAAGATACTTATTAGAGCAGAATGCTACAACCGCTACTGTAGGTTAAGTTCTGATTCAGCTGGAAAAACCTCTCAGTTTCTATGTCTCTTGTTTTGCCCGTCCACCCGCTCTATTCTGAAAGTCAGAGCAGGCCACTGGCTCAGAGGTAAATGAGGCGAGATCAGAGGAACTGGGCAAAAAGTTTGCCACAGCAGTATTTCAGCAACATATGTATTCTAAATGGATCCAATGCATTTGTGAGCGCTTTATAGCATATTCACCTCTAAATATAACCGATACTCACTGAGTGACACTTGAAACATTAACGCCTGAGACTGAGGTGTCTTCTCTCCTCTTCCTGCTCCCGGAGGCTTCTTGCTCTTCATCCATAGTCTGGAGAAAGAGGGAAAGAGGTATTGGAGGGCGAATGGCTTTCCAGATCGATATGTACCTCTTACTGCAGGGCACCCTCAGCTCACTCTCCCAACTGATTCCAGCTATTTAAGAATGTCTTTCGAGGGATCTGGCCCATTTCTTTCAATTAATGCTCCTTTCAGGCAGCCAACCATTAGAAGTCCATTAAAGACCCTCCACCCAGAGAGAGTCATTCAGCCTGCACTGCTGTGCTCCATCTTCTGATAACAGGAACGTCTAGACTGCCATGGAGGAATAATTAACCTTTTAAAATTGTAACTTTGGCGCTAGCCATTTGTGGGACAGGCTTGGTCTTAAGTTTATACTTGTGTTTGTACTATCTATTCATCTATCCATCTTGGGCTGGTTAATCTGTGGGGTTTTTCATCTCTGTTTCTCTCTCTCTTTCTCCCACTGTCTTTGATATTTCACAGGTTCTCGCCGGTGAGGAAGCTGACATCACTGCCAGCATGCTGAGCACTGAGGACGCTGATACCCCTGCAGAGGAACTGGTTTACCAAGTCGAAATGCCAACCAATGGGATGGTAGCGTTGAAAGAGGCGCCTGAGGAGGGCATCCTAAATTTCACACAGGCTCATATAAACAAAGGAGAGGTCATCTTTATTCACGAAGGTAAGAGCACAGGAATGAGAGGATGAGTCAGACTTTATTCTTACATTAGTATATTGCCTGTTAATCTGTTAGTGTTTCCAGAATCTGCCTTAGACTGCTGCTGCAATTACAACAAACGTAAACATGCTTAAACACTCCATGTGTCTCCATGTTTATCTGAGAAGAAATTTCAATACTTTGTAAAGTAATCAGTATGTCACTGGTATTGATCAATAAGCCAATTAAACCCTGCAGATATACTGCGGCCATGTTGTGTAAACAAACAAAAAAAAGGTGGATTTAAACACATCCTTTATTTTCCCCTTTACTGTGACAAATAAATGTTTTTTTTTATCAAGGCAACAAAGGTATCGCAGGCTTTAAATTATGTTCTGCCTTTATAGTTGTAGTGACTATAAATCCTGATTTCAGAGAGACAAAAAAAAGAAAGAATAACTAAGAATAGCAGAAACAGAGATTTAACTAAACCAATCATCAGTAACAAATATCTAATCTCTTCTCCTCCTCAGGTGAAGAGTCTGGTGGTTTCAGTTTCACTGTGACAGACGGAGAGCACACATCTCCTCTCTACCAATTTGTCGTCACTGCCAGACCTCTCACCATCACCATGGTAACGCAGGAGGAGCTCATGGTATTTCCAGGTAAGTTGCCAAATTCCTCCAGATTTTAAGCCGCAAAGACGGCAGTGATGGCAGGATGACCACAGCGGCGAGTGTGCTGTCATTTGCTCAACACTCGTTACAGCAACGTAACAGTCATTTTTAATAACTGCATTCACTCACCTCACTCAAGTCCTTCCTCTGTAGCAAACAGAGTTCAGAGAGCACACTTAGGTCAGAGTGACGTTTTTGTCAGGTGGCGACTTTGCTTGAGTGATGCTCTGCTACAGTCTGAGTCAGCATGACACAGACAGTTGTTGAGATCATGACCCCCCTCAGCAGAGCCTGAGATTCCCAACATTTAAATGAATGAACATAATACGAGCAAAGAAGACAGGTCTTGCTAATGCAGGAGGAGACTGGAAGGTGAGCAGCAGATCTGTAGTCGGCTGATATGAGAGCAATATGGTGAGCATAGAGCAAGTAAATAGTTGAACGCTGCCGTACTTGTAAAGCTGGTTGAACAGACAAAAGTACTGAATATCTGATGGAAAGAGGTGACTGCAGCTGCATCTGTTCCTGTCTGAACTATGCAAAGCTCCAGTGTACTGAAAAATCCTTTGAAAGTCCCTAAATGGTCCCCACATATTTAAATTTAGCAGTTATACAATACATAATATTGTATGGTCCTAAACAAAATAATTAAATTAATCAGATAAATGTGTATAATAAATAGTTTTGTAGGTCTTAATTTTAAAAAAAAAATGTAACCCTCCTATTACCTTCTAATTTACTGACATCTTTTATCCTTGTGTTCAATTTGACCCCAGCAATTTAACCTTCCAGGAAATACCATAATTAAAATTGTTGCCCAAGTTTATGTCTAAATAGTCCTTTAAATAAAACTGAAAAAATTAAGTCAATTACCTTTTTAGAGATGTTAAACATTGAATGGGGTCAAATTGACCCCAAAGATAGTAGGAGGGTTGATTCTGTAGGGTTGTAACTTAATATTTAAATTGTTCTGGTAAATTTGTACCACTATTCTGTTTTCTCTACTGGAAAACAGTATCGTTTAGCATCTGTTGTTTTAAATGTGCTGCTTAAATAGTGAAGACTTAACTTGATTTTATTGTGCATCCTCATGTTTCATTGGATAGAAAACAAATGTTTGGCTTGCAGATAACAGGAAATAAAGCATCTTTTTTTTTTCTCCTCACTCCTTAGCTTATATGCTGTCGGCAATATAGCCAATAAGAATATTTCACAGCCCACATGCAAATCATATTCAAAAATAGAAAAAAAAAAAAAAAACACAACCTTGTTTTAAAAAATCTTTGATATCTTTGAAATTCAGTGTTTGGATCGATCTTATTTCAGTTTTAAAAGCTGTACCTGTACAAGCTAACACAGCTGTTCTGCAAAAAAGTGCTTTTATGATGCCTAACACTGTTGTAGAAGTCTTAAGGAAAGTACACATTTTAACACAAAGGTCTGAGTAGTAATGATTTTTTACTGGATTACATTCAGAGGAATATTTCAGAAACACCTTTCAGTGTATTGTGGTTTAGTACCAGATGTAGAAGTGAAAACGACAGCGTGTTGTCTTGAGCTGCAGTAGATGGTACAGCAAGTGCCCACTGAGTAGGAATTATATTTATAAAAAAAACGTTTTTTATTTTACCTTCATTGAAACAGAGAGGGCCATTGAGAGCAAACTCTCTTTTACAAGGATGCGCTGATCACGATCTAAGACAATAAAAGCATATAAAAGTTACCATATGCATCAGCAAATTATACAAAAGACCAAGGACATCAACAGAGAAACGGCAATTCGAAGAAACCTCCTGCATTCACACAAGTCTGTGTCTCTCAAAAGGGATTTAAATGGAGTAAAAGGTGATAGCTTATCTTATTTTTATAGCTTCTACTTATGTCAAACGTAATATTAAAGCCAATTTCCCAATCTCAGTATCAACATGAGGATTTTGCAAGGATCAGACATTCTTCTGACCTAGCACCACATAAAGTAAATCAACAGTTTACATGTAAAATAACAAAGGAAGTTTGCCAGGAAGTGGTTGCTTTGCCAACAACTGTCACCCAACTTGCTCATCCAGAAGAGCTGTCCTCAGTTATGAACCTGCAGGCAGAATGACAGACTGCATGGAGAGGTTTACGAGCATGCAAGTAAATTAGTTTAGGATCATTTAAAGTTTGCTGTATCGGAAGAAATCAACGCATGAATGTTGTATATAAAATAGTGTCCGCATATAGTGTCAATATCATCAGCATACAGGGAAATATTCACACCAAAGTCATTTATAAATTCAGACTAAAAGTGGCCCTAAAAGAAGAACCTGTTTCATTCTATTGTACCAGAGATACATACTGAAATGTAATGTTCTTTTATTTAGTTGTTTTTGTGATGGCTTTGGGACCATGTAGCGCTTGCTGAATAGCGACCCACTGTGGCCAGTAGAAGTAATTACAACAGGAGCACAAGCACAAATAAATCATAAAAACTCAACTTAGTGATTTATGCCACTTGTATGACGTCTGTGCTAACGTTAGCCACCATAAGCTGCTCGTCAGATCAAGTAATCTTGTATCTAAATGTACCAAATATAAGCTGTATATTTTAATTTCAGATGGGTTCAACTATTAATCTAAAGCGGTGTTTTTTTAACCGAATTTCAATGACTTGGATGTGGCAGTGCATTTAACTTTCACAGGCTGTAGTGCACCATATTGGAGCTCCATGCTGCACACATGGTGCTTTTTTTTCCATGTTTTGTTTTCAAGTTAAATACCACCTCCTATTTAGTGGTTTAAAAAACACCAACAAAAGTTTTGAGACAGCAGAGGTTAAACTATTTAATGAGCACACGTGTCAGCGCAGGCGGTAACACTGAGCCTGTTTCTAATAAACTCTACTTTTATGCATCTCATACAGGATCTGTTGTCACATTTTTTAAGGCTTGGATACATTTCTGGACTGGTACTCGCCACATCAGGAAACTCTTCTTACTGTGCATGAGTTACTGTAACCTCCAAAGTTTGAGGCTTTTCTAAACTCTGCTTAATTTTACAAGCTTAACTGCGCTGCCAAGAGGCCAGTTTCCATAGACTCATCTCTGAAGACTGCACGTCTGTGTGTGTGTCTGTGTGTGTGTGTGTTTTCACAGGAACGAGGCAGCTCATCACAAGCGCCAATCTGGGGGCTGTAACCAATGAGGATGGAAATGAGATAAGCTACTCGCTTATCCGCCCACCTCGTTTGGGAAGACTCATCCTGGCCAATGACAGGAACCAGTTTGAGGAAATTAGACGATTCTCACAAACACAGGTAATTACTTTGTCTGTGGGTGATGCTGAACGTGTGTGTCTGGCATATGTTTCTTTTAAGAGACGTTCAACTCATTAACTTCCTCCCTCTTAAAAATTATTTCGCTACATTAACCTTTAATTGTAAGAAGAAGAATTTATTTATAACAGTAAAAAAGTAAATATTAAAACAGCAAAGCAATAAAAAATGAATAAAAGCTTGTGGGACAAACCAAAGGAAAAATCAGCTTATAGGATTTTTTTTCCTTTAATAATCACTTGCATCAAAGACACACTGCAAGTTGAACTATTAATCATTTTCTTTCTTTCTTTCTTTTTTCTTTTTCAAATAAATCCTCTTTACTTTGAGATTTAACATCCCCATTTTTAGCGAGTTTGTATTACTAAGCAGCCACAGCTGTAAAAGGCACCCCAGTCATCTGCCGCGTACACCATCAAACAGACATATAAGAAGACATAATGCCCCTTCAGTGCACATAAATGCAGCTAATCCTTTCAGCGCAGACTGCTGCTGCACAGCATTTACTTTTATCTATGTGAGAGAAGTCAGCGGAGTAACCCGAATAGAAAAGTCTCGTTCAGTCTGGACAAAAACAGGCAGAACTTAGTGTTCATTGACGTGACAGAAAAATGTCCTCGCCAGAAAGTCAACACCGCTGCTCCTTTGTTCAAACACTTCAAAAATGACCTGTGGAATGGTAACATTTTCCTAAAAAAACAACATCTTGAGAAGTGTTCTGTCTGACTTTGCCACCAAACATTTTGATCTGTATCCTGCCTCCATAGCAACAGTCGGTATTGGATTCTTTTGACGGTGACCACTGTCGTTTCATACTTGGTCTTAAACCAAGCAGCATTAATCTTCTACATTTTGACAAACCTTAGCTGTTTGTCACTGTCAAGAACAGTTTTTAGAGTGGTCAGATGGGATGTTTGGAAGCACTGTTCAGATTTTAAGTGTGGGCTTGTTATAACTTTGCACGTCATAGCCTCCTCTCTCTCATCCTATATTTTCTGTTGTCTGCCTCTTCACTGTTGACTCTCAAACAAGTCAACAAAAGAAATAAACCAGATTAAGCTGATAATGATTTGTAATTATTATGACTTTAAAGACTTCTACTGGTAAAAATCTATTTTTTTAACTTTAACATGCATATGGTGTTTGTTTTTTTTGTTTTTTGTTTTAAATATGCTGGAAGACATTTCAGCAGCAAAATAAGCAATCAACACCATGTCTGAACAATTCTGCTTTGATACTGAATCAGAACAATGACACCCCAAAAAGCATGGACTAAGACAGCCAGGGTTTCATACATACAAATCGAAGGAACCATATCCATGTAGTGTGGTGCTTTGTGTACCATTATTTGTCTTAGGAATCAGTTTAAGTTCCGGTTTGAACAGGTTTGTTTGAATTGGTCCGTGGGCACCGTCAAAATGAATCAAATGAAAAATAAGATTAAAACTTTTATTTGATTATGGCACAAATTAGTTGTTGACTTTAGTTTTGATTTCTAATTGTTCATTCATAGTCATTATTCATAAATAAATACATAATCATTGGTGAGCTGGTGTGCTTGAGCTGCAGCCAATAGTCAGGGGCTGTGTGGAGACAGAGGTCAGGCCTTCATATTGCAAAATTGAGAAGAAGCAACAGTGTAGATTTACATCTAAGTAATTTTAAGGCATTACAGAATTCTTTTCAGGAAGAAAAAAAAAACTTCTAAATAAATAACTTTCATAAACAGAGATGAGTTTTTAAAGGTTAAATCAACAACCAGAGACAAACGTTAAGGTTAAACAATGTGCAGTCATCTCTTTTCAAAGAAGCTTTGTTAATGAATCATAATAATTTAAGATGCTATTCTGTTCCATTTACCCCAAAGCTCTGAAACTCCAGACTGACCTGTTTTATCAAGTGATTATTAGTGCTACACAGTCTAAATAAATTTGTATTGTTTTATACGTGTACTCTAACTGCAGTCGATTTAACATGTGTCATCATTCAAACTCACAGCATATGAGCCGTGAACGTGTTCCTCTTCTTTACCAGCAGGGGGCCTCATTGAATATGATATAGTTCCACTTGGATTAGTCTCTTATTTTGGCTTTTACTACTGACAGTTTTATTACATTGTCAGAACTTGGGTGACTGCAGCCTTGAACGTACCTTTATTATTGCCAGATATGCCCCTCTGTTTAAGTTTCTGTTTGTGATGGACAGAGTGGGAGAGGATTGAAAACACTGTCGCACAGATAAAAAAAAGTAATGTCTTACAAATAACTTCTCAAGAAACAATTTATTTCCACCAGTTCCTGTGCGATTGGCAGAGTAACATCAAAACAAGTAAAAGTATGCCGTCTTGAGTATTGTAAAATGTCTTTGGTTTTTAATGGCTGACACCTACATGCTTCTGCAGACACACCCTTCATCAGGGTGTGGTGCTTAATTCCAAAGAGCTCTTTGTTTAGTGAGTTAGTCAGTTACTTACTGTGTGTATGGCACTACCATCTTTGTCTGTTTTTTCCCTGTTTACTCTGACGACATACCCAAATATCCAGATTGCAAAAAAAACCAAAACAAAATCATCATCAAAAAAATTACTGATAATGTTTTTAGTTTAGGATTTAGTTCAGGATTATGAGGTGCACTGGTTGACAGTTTAGTTCCACGACACATGCAGCTGCCATGGCTGTGGACAATTCAAGACTATCAGTTCATTTCCATTCCTGACATCTGACATCCGCTTGGGTGAGCATGAGCACAAATTCCTTCCCTGTGAACTGCTCCGTTTGGGCTGTGACAGAAAATCTAACACTACGTCGAGCCGAAAACATGATTTGATGATTTGAGTAGTTCGGCAGTGTGTTTGTGTGTGCGAGCATAAATTCGCTCGTGCACATTTGTGTATGTGTGTGAGTGTGTAAGAGAGAGCAAAGAGTTGAGTCTAGGACACAGTGACCTCAGAGAGCGAGCACTGGCCGTCACATTCCAGTTTCCAAACCCTGTATCCCAGTTCAGCGGCGCCAAACCACTGCTGCAGCCATTTGAGCTCTCATTTAGCTGTGGTGCTCACAAATGTCAGAGGGAAAGCAAGCAATAAAACATTTTCGTAAACTGAATGTCAGTCTTTGTCTTTAAAACCAGTCAAGTTAAATAAGTTATCAACACGTGGTTGACTGCAGCAAACGGCTATAAAAATTAAGCTTATTTCAACTTTTTTTGTTTTTTTTATGCTGCCAAATTCTGGTAAAAATTAGTTGGAAGACATTTAAATATCATTCAAATTATTTAAGTAGCAACATTAAAGTATGAAAATCTCAGGGTAAAACAAGCCAAAGGTTGATTTGTGAGTAGCGAAATAACTTAGCATCCTGTGATGTTGTTTTCCCTTGTCCACAGTTGGAGTCTGGATCAGTCTACTATGAGCACCAGATACCTGAGGAGCCTTTCTGGGTGGTGAGAGACTCCATAGAGCTCACACTGTCATCGCAACCAGCTCCAGACGTCCGTCACATCCTGCCCATCACTATCTCTTACTATGCTGCTCACAGCAACATCTCCTCACAGCTGTGGAAGAACAAAGGTAAATGACGGAGTCCATCCGTCCATCCATCCATTATCAATACACTGCTTAATCCTCTGGAGCCCATCCCGGCTGACTTAGGGTGAAGGCAGGGGACACCCTGGACAGGTCGCCAGTCTATCACAGGGCTACACGACAACCATGCACACTCACATTCACACCTACAGACAATTTAGAACCACCAATTAACCTCAAAATGTTTGAATGTTGAAATGTGTGAGGAAGCCTGAGAACCTGGAGAGAACCTACGCTGCCTGGGGAGAACATGCAAACTCCACGCAGAAAAATCCTGGGTGTTCTGACCAGGATACTAACCAGGGATCTTTTAGCTGCGAGGCAACGGTGCTAACCACCGAGCCACCTTGCAGCCTTAAATGACGGAATGAGAAAATAAATTAAGTGTTTTTCTTCTTTAATAACCACTCTAATAATTAAGCGTTTACATAAATACCCACTAATTATTGTATATGCATTTACACAGATGTTATGAAGCAGAGTGTCTCAGCCTCTAATGTTCCACTAGAGGGCTCCAGCTGCCGACATGCTTTATTATTTACTGATATAGTCATTTACCCTTTATTCATACAAGTTTTATACATCATGGGTTAGATTGTAATAGGTCTAAAGCAGGACAAAGACAAATGTAAGAGAGAAACACATGTTTTGATGATGTAATACTGCCTCAGTGGTACTGACAGCTTTTTGAATAATGGACATGATGGTGTGTATGTAGGGTTTTTTTGGGAGGGGGGTTTGATAAAATAAATCATTACTGAATGTTGAAGTCTGATTAAAATCACATCGACTTCCATTTGTGATCTGCCACTGTGCTAAGAAGTTGTAGCTTGTTCTTTTTTTAAAAAATGGTTTATAATGAAACTTCTACAGGCAGTTATCGTCCCTGTTTCTTTTGCTTCAATAACAAATCCTTAGCTCCATCTGTCTCACAAAAATATCCCAACAGCCCAACTCTAATGTGCTGCACAACTAAATATAAACAACAGACAGCCAGAACTGAATATAAAGAATCTGAAAAAAAGTAAGCTGATGACATGTAAAATGTCCTTTTGTTTTCTGTTTCTACTCAGGTCTGGACATCGTGCAGGGCCAGAGGAAAACTATTGACAATACAATTCTTGATGCTTCCAACCTTATGGCTAGCCTGCCAGAAGGTCAGCGAGGTGACGTGGATGTGGTTTATGAGATTAAGCGTTTCCCTGATCACGGTCGTATCACTCTGGATGGTCAGGACCTGCCCCGTAATGCCCCGTCCTTCATGCAGGAAGATGTAACTCAAGGAAAGCTGGAGTATCTTCATGGTGACTCAGGAGCTTCCTTTGATAGCTTCTCTTTCAGGGCCCGTCTAAAAGCTGAGGGTCGTGGTGTGCCTTCACCTGCTGAGTCTGTGGTGCTGGAGGAGATCTTCAACATTTCAATCAAACGACGGGGCTCTGATCCCCCTGAACTAGTCACTGTAGATATGCTCCTAGAGGTTCTTCAAGGCTCCATGACCATCGTGACCCAGAAGCATCTGAACACTCAAGATGAAGACAGTCCACCAGATGAAGTGCACTTCAAGGTGACCAAAGCACCTAGAAATGGTCGATTGGTTGATTCACTCACCATGGATCCCATCTCTGAGTTCACACAAGAGATGGTCAATCGCGGGCAGGTGGGCTTCTACAGCGATAATAGTCTTACAGCTGGCTTTGTGGAATTCATTGTGTCGGATGGAGAACACCAAACAGAACCGTACACACTACACATCGGCGTCCTAGCTCGCACCCTGGTTCTGGACAAAGCTCCTGAGATCAAGGTGAAGCAGGGTGATGATGAGACCCTGGTGACTGAAGAGATGTTGAGGGCCACTACCGGAGGCCCTGTTGAGGAGGACATCCTTTACAAAATCACAAGTGTTCCTAAGTATGCAGCTGTCATGGTAGACCGGCAGCCTACGTCTGCATTCACCCAGAAACTGATCAAAGAAGGCCGTGTCAGTGTTCGCTTTGTCAAGTCCACTTCACCTCGAGACAGCGTAGCATTTGTAGCCCGCAGCCGGGCCGCAAATGTTTCCTCTGTCCTCAACATCACTGTGCAGCCTCTGGCCAACATTGCTCAGGATCCTCTCTTACCCCAGGGTGCACTTGTCCAACTGGACAGAAAGCTTCTGGATGCAACTCCACTGGCCAACAAGACCAGAACCTCGCCCACATTCACTGTCATCCAACAGCCAAGAGGGGCTCGTTTTGTGAGGTCTGGAGGTCCTGGTGCAGGTCAGCCAGTGGACTCATTCAGCCAGAGGGACCTGGATGAGGGCCGTGTAGCTATGGAGATCCTAAATAGTCCCTCTGGATCACGTGGTGGTGCCACTCAGGATGAGGCCCGTTTCCTGCTCAAAGCCCATGGCGTCCCTCCTGCAGAATGTGTGCTTCCCTTCCAGACTCGCCCTTACAATGCCTCTGGGGTTTACCCCGCTACCCTGCTGAGGATTCCCTCAGAAGTTCCTTTCAAAGACAGTAATGACCTCCCTGGTGTGGGTGGGGTCCCTCGTGCCACTCCGGCTAGCCCCCGTCGGATAGACGACCCGAACTGGCGTAGTGGGGATGCCATCACGACAGCACCCTCTGACAATAACTCCCACGGGAAATCCAGAGTTAACCGGCGCAGCAACTTCTGGTCTATTCTCATTCCCATCCTGGTAGTCCTCCTCCTCTTGCTGCTGGCAGCCATCTTGGCCTACTACCTGATCCGTAAAAACAAGACGGGCAAGCACAACGTCCAGACGGCATCATCCAAGCCCAAAAACGGAGAGGTGGCCAGCACGGAAACCTTCCGCAAAACTGACCCAGCCAATAACATCCCAATGTCCAACATGGACTCCAAAGACGCAGACCCGGAGTTGTTGCAGCACTGTCGGACAACGAACCCGGCCTTGAAAAAGAACCAGTACTGGGTCTAAAAACACTTTGAGACAGGACACAGCGGGAGGTGGATCCTCAAGTGTTTGAATGCCTCCTGAAATCATTCCTCTCAGTATTAAAGACCTCTTGCCACAGCAGTATAAAAGAAACAAATTTTTTGATGCCATTGTTTATTTACTTATCTCAGCATAACTGTGGACAGATTCTCAGGCAATGAAACACTGAATACTTATTGGCAAAGAAAGAGGCAGGTTCTTATCTTAGGAGGCTCGTGCCATGTCTATTTATTTTTTTATCATTCCTCTTTGTCAAAGGGCACAAATAAAGACATAAACATACAATGTGTTTGCAAAAAAAAAAAAGAAGTATTTTGAGTGTGCTCTGTTATTGTATTCCATATGATATCATAGGCCAATATTATTCATTTGAGTGGATAGGTAATTTAAAGTCTTGGTTATAGGTTATGATTCAGTTTTTGGGTTGTGAGGAAAGTTGATGAGGTTGTACATAAGTGAAGAGGTAAATATATTATCAAGAAGATGACAAACTGCCTCTTTGTATTTTCTCTTTAATTTTTTTTTTTTTATGTTTTCAAAGGTGCCATTGTCTGTCGTTTCTCAGGGCTAAATTCAGTTTAGAGGTGAGCATTTACTTTTACAGGGAGAAATATGTAAGAAGGTTGGTACCAGTTTTATATCTGTGTGTATATCCCCGTGCAGCACATGCAGCACAGTCCAATACTTAAACATGAGGCTACAGGCTAACTGTTTCCCTTGTGTTTAAGTCTTTGTGCTAAGCTAAGTTCATGGTCTCCTGGCTGTAGTTCCATATTGAACAGACAGATATGTGAGTGGCATCAATCTTTTCATACAACCTTCGACATAATAGCGAAAAAAAAGTAGAACTGTAAGTTTAACCTCATCATGATAAAATTTGACTTTTGAGTTAAAAGAAAATGGTTCAAAACATTTTGTAATGAAAACCTTGTTGTGACAACCTGAACAGTGTTGATTGAATTTAGCTCCAAGTCACGTCATCATCTATCATATGTTATTATTTCCGCATGCTTCCGAAGTGCTTATAAATGTTCACTGGACTGGCACAGCACTGACCGCATAACTACACAGTACACAGTTTGTAGACCACAGTCAGGATGTTCTTTCAGAAATATTGGTCTTTAACACATGCATAATGGCTGACAGGCAGCAATGAGGTCATTTCAAACTGGGATGTTTCCAGTTTCCGAGTCTGCAATTAAGAATTTGTAAAACCTGATTGGTGCTGGGGTGGGACTAAGGAATAAAAATGCTCCACTGCTTAAGTTATGTCAATGTCCAACAACAGTGTCCTTTTAAACACAAATACGTTTAACATGACACCAATAGAAAGTCTTCAAAGCTATTTTTAATTTTAAGCATTCCACATGTAAGCTGAATATAAAGACTGTAACAAGTTGAAATCATGAGATTTTTTTTAACTCTTTTGTTTGTTTTATATGTTCAAACTAAGAAGAGTGTTACTGTAAATCTTCAGATGAACTTTGGTGTCACTCTGGCCTGTTATCTGTTTTTTTTGTTTTGTTTTGTTTTGTTTTGGGTTTTTTTTTTAATGCTGAATGAAGAATTGAAGTTGAATTACATGTGTACATGGACTTATTTAGAAAACTTTTTTGATCCACTAAAGAAAGAAAGACTCAAACAACTGATTTTCTGACAAGTGTTTGAGTATTTGCTGTACATTTCTTTTCTCATACTGTGTACCAATGAAGCCTTAGCCTTTGCTAGTCATATAATGAATATACGGTAATGCCTTTGCAGTATTCATTCTCTATTGATCTTCTATTTTTGTAGCGTTTTGGGAGCAGTAAATGTAATATTTTACAGACAGCACAGCGCTCTGGAAGTGATGTGTTTCAGGAGACTGTGTATTTCCAGTGACATTATCTCTTACAGATAGCCGACATAAAAAATATAGGTTCCTCCTCCAGGATATCACATCCACATCTTACCCGTTTTATGTGTAAATATTGTGTTTTTGAGTAAGATACTGGGGCCTGATTAACACTTCAAAATACACTCGGTATATACGTCATGTTTTACATTGCAGGTATATGTACATGTAACTGTATTTCATTAGACTGATCAGCTATGATGTGTGTGTGTCTGTGTGTGTGTGTGTTTGTTTGTGCAGGTGCCCGTCACTCTTCTGTTTTTCTGCTTATTGAAGGTTGAGTTCATTGTAGAGTTCCATTGCCACCTCCTCTCATGTTTCATTATTTATTGTTTCTGTCACTCCCCTTACATCAATTCATATTCAAGTTATGTCTGTTTTTCCAGAGATTGAACTGTTGTCCATAAACTGCCGGTGCCTTTTAAAGTTAACAGTAATTTGCAATGTTTAGTTTCTGGGAAAGAAAAAGAAAATAAATGTCACATAAAGCTGCAGTTTGTCTCTGAGCTTGTTCTCGGCACTAATGGAAATAAAACGTTCATGCAACAAAAACTGTGTTCATTATTTTGTGTGTGACTTTTGCTGGTATCAGACTTGTCCAGACTGTTACCCATCAGACCCTTCTTTAATATTTAGATGACTGTAATTTATTAGACTCTTGCGTCAATTAAGGGACTGTAGCAGACAGAACACTGCTGCAACACCGACCTCTCTTCACTGCCTCCTGCTGAAATGCAAAGTGAAAAAATATATTCAAGTTTAGTTATTGCTAAAAAATCATGTGATTTTCTGAACTGCTTAAAGTCTCCTGGTTTTGCAAACCAAAGTCCGCTTAATGAAAATCAAGAAAGTCTGTGCATTTGCCACTAAACGCTGAAATACTTACCTTTTATGATTAAATCTTTTAAATCAAATGACATAATTCTGTTTTGTTGTTTTGTGCCTGCTTGTTTGACGATTCTTGATAAATGCTTTTATTTTGAAGTGAACTTTGACTTTTGTTTTAAGAATGATATATAGAAAAATATAATTTTAGCTCTAAAATTGTAACAGAAGTTGTTCATTTTTGCCATAGAAGTTGCTCCTAATGCAATTCCATTATTACAAGTTTATTCTGAGGAAAGCTTGTTTTTTTCTGCAGTGTCGATGTATTTTATTTTATGTTCTAAAGAAATGTCTGCTATGCTGAAATGTTATTCAAATGTATGTGTGTATAATGTCAAAGTAGACACATTAAAATAAAATGTCCAGATCATATATTTTTTTGCTACTTGTAATTTGGCATTAACAACACATATTTCTGACAGGGATGGTCTGAGGTAAATTTAGGCAAAAGTTATAAATAAGAGACACTTCATTAAAGAAGATGTGTTCCAAGATGAACACACTACATTGACTATGACTTAGTTATTAATAATAAAAGAAAGCGCTCATTCTTTCCAGGGGAAATGTCTTTTGTAAACTTCTTCTCTCCTTTTCAGAGCTGTTATTAGTCCCTTTGACCACCAGATGGTGTTAGGGTGCTAATGGTTCTTAAAGAAACCACAACTGTTCCTGAATTTGTCACATTTCAGGCTCTCTCTCTCCTTCCGTCATTCTTTCCAGTGAATGGCCTTTCCTTTCGGTGTTTCTCTCAGCTTATTACATTTTGTCTGCTCCGTCTTTTCCTGGGTCACTGGCTTGCCATTGGTCCGCCTGCGCTCTGTTTTGAATGCTCGTCCTGCAGGTTTCATAAGCTGCTTGGCACAGCTGTTCCTCCACATGTGTCTCCTTAGGTCATAGTCTCTGAGCAGCGCTGTGTGCTATGGATGAAAAGACTCAAGCTGAATTGCATTCTTGAAACTAATACAACCAGCATATTCCATTTCAGTGTGTTTACAAAAAACTTTTGCTGAACTTAAACAGAAAATCTAATAAAAAATGTGACCAAACATTTCGAAAGAACCAAAAGGAATCTGAAATTCAGTTTCAGTATCACTCACAACAATGTTGATAATCTTGTTGTGCACATCCAATTCAAAATCTAAATTTAAACCGGAACTAATGGGGAACATTTCAGCAAATGAAAGGAATTGAAAGGAGAATATGGTGCCTGTTTGTGCAGCACATACAGGGAATATGGGAACCAAAGTCTAAATGCAACTTTGTTCTCTTTGACTTGATCAAAATAAGCAGTTATTGGCAAAAGTAAAAGTTTGATCTGAGCATCCAAACCCTGTAGAGACACATAAGTGTATTAGAAGATGATTTTCTTCTCCTAAAGTTGCATGGACATCTCCCACAGATGTGATTGCATATCAAAGCTGGAAGTTTCTCTGTAACCACAGGATCCTCCATTCTTGCCTCAGATTCCTGATTTGAACTGAAATGTGTTTCTTCCTGCAGGACTCCTCCTTTCAGTCTTGGCCTGGACAGACAGAATGAGCCACTGATTGGTAAATGTTATCCAGCATGAGTTTGGAACAAGCTGACTCCTCCTTTCTCCCAAAAGACCAACAGGAATGAAAACACACAAGGCAGGGAGGAGGAACCATTCTTGAGATACCATGAAAATAAGTGCTTGAACTCTTCAACTGTGAAAATCCAGGACTAGAAAAAGTGTCACATTAGATTTTTGTTCTCTGCTTTAGTCAACAAACACACTCTGTTTTGAAAGCCATTTCGCATGCAAGGCGTGCCAGAAAGTGTATAATATGGTAACAATCTACGTCCTTTTCAATCAAAATAGGGGATCACTTTCTCCCCATCTGTTAAAATCTTAACCATTCACGGAAAACCCCTCGTAGATAACCTAACTGACTTCAAAACAAAAGCTTCAAGCAATTAAGTCGGTATTATTTCCAGTCTCTTTGAGTTTAAGGATATTAGTTTGCTCGTTAACCTTTAATATGAGTCTGAGCTTGCTTGTGTTGACATTGGCTTTAGCTCTTACAGACTGGCTCTGAGTCAGCCGCAGTAGAAGAGGCATGCCTGTTTGCTTTGGACTTTGCTTCACTTTATTATCTACAGATTCAATCAGCCCTCGATATACAGCAAGTGGCATGCAACAGGACAAACCTCCAGAGCTGGATGTGTTTCGGTGCACGCTGCTCCCGCCCTCCCCTGGCATCTCCCACTTCAGCGCAGAAAGTCACAACCTGAAAATAAAACCTCTCAGCATCGCTGCTGTCAAACTTAAAACTCCACCGAGTCAACTTTGCTCTAATTGATGCGGTTATCCACAAGTTCCTGTTTGTTCTCATTCTGGCAACATAGTTGGTGTGAAGCTGCTCCACTCCACTTCTCAGGGATCTCTTGTCAGTCAAACGGGGTGGGCGGTGCCATAGTATTATTATTTAGATTTTCAGCTGATGAGTTTTGCATCAATCAAATTACCACATGCCGGAGGATTTTATTAGCAGGGAAAAAAAGTGGGACCAGCTGCAAATTCAGATGCTTTAATGTCACAGGAACAAGAAACCTCAAATACCACTTATTTATTAATGCAAGGTCTTTCACTTGCACCCTCAGAATGCACCCCGAAGGAAAATGCAGAAGGAAATACACGCTTGTTGTTTTTACCTGTAATAAAACTGGAAGAAATTACAACCCTAACAGTAAGATCTACTGTTATCTTGTTGATATTTTGCTCTACATCTGAATGCTAATAAGGTGTAAAGTGTTCTTGTTATGAACTAATATGCTTCAACCAAACTAATTGAAACTGATATGCTGTGCGTGCACTGTAAGTGTCCTTTAACATCCACATTAAACACACAACGTCTGCATTCCCACACAGCTGTCAGAGGAGGTTGGAGGTGGGTCCCCGTGGCCATATGTCGGGGTCAGGGGAGCAGTGTAATGTGCTGGGCCGGGGCCAGAGTAAGAGTTGCTGTTGCTGCAGTTGGTCCTGAGAAAAGAAAGGCCTTTCAGTCAGGAGGACACACACGGACAGCTGGACGATAGATAACGGATGGTGGTTTGTGTCGCTGCATGAACGGCCTGCTGCCCGCTGTACAGTGTGGGTGACAATAAATACTGTTTATGATGCTAGTTGTGACACCATTTGTACCTTTATGCTAATCATTCCCTCTATTTTAAGTTGTGTTCAGCTGTGTTAAAGAATTATAGCAGGTGGACAGTGATAGCAGCAGATATTAGGTTGAGTCACTTTAAGGTCACTGTGCTATTGTCCAACAGGAAGATCAAAGTATGTCTCCCCGTAAAGGGCGCCATCTTGTTAGACCTTGTTGAATATCTTAACAAAATGCAAGGATTAAGCATTTATCTATAATTATCCTCATGACTGACTCATCCTGATGAATACTTAAGCCTGAATATTAGCATGACAGTGACTAAATGTCTTAACTTTCAGTCACCTAATTTTACAGCCTTTCAGATCACCCAGCTGCTCTTTCTGGGTGAAATTTCGGCTTTGCAAAGTATTAAGTGGCACAAAATGGAGAAAAAGAAGAAAGGAGGGGTAGGAAGGGTGACGTAGCCTGTCTGACAAGCCTAATGAGACCTCTAGATTGGCTGCATTGTGTTGTTCTGTACTGTGACACTGCTGGATACTGTAGTTTCTGTGCCTCCACTTGTACCACAACCGCTACATTCCATTCACAGTGGGCTTCTTATACCATGTAATTAGATTTAACCCTTTAGAGGAAAGCTCTCACAGACCAACATCACTATCGCGGGAACACATTTAATAGCTGTTACTTTACAGTTAGCTTCATCCACTCAGAGGTTCATATTTTCCTCAAAAGGTTTTTGGGAGGAAATATTTATGCAGACTTAATACCTCAGTTTAGTTTTAGTTTTTTTGTTTTTTTTAAAAAATTGTTTAACGTCTTGGGAAATAAGATTATTTGCTTCTTAGTCTGAAGTTGCGAGAGAACAGTGAATATTTTGTATACCAACTTGTATCACCCAATGGAAAAATCACTAAAATGCATACAATATCTGGAACATCTATAAATTGCAACAAAATGTATTCAAAGTTACCGCTGTATTTTTAAAAAAACCAATAAAAAAAGCAGTTCCACTGCATCTTTGTCCTTGGGTATATGATGCAAACACAGACTGAATATGAAAAGTGGACGTAGCCTCCAGGTCTGATATATAAACCAAAGTTAAAGTACCTTAAACCTGTATTCTTCCTAATGACCAGCAGAGGGAGACTCCTCCAGTTGCAAAAAGAAGTCCAGTTGTATAGAAGATTATGAGAAAATGGCCCTACTTTTCAGTTCATTTGTTACCTCAATGAACATCTTCCTAATGAGATTATGGTTTCAACATTTCCTTCAATACAGTATAGTGCTCATCTGGTAAATTATGGTCCCATTTACAGAAAACACACAATAAAGCAAGGTATGTTTTATTGCCAAGCTACCTAATGATTGATGGTAACTGCTGTATCTGCATGTGTAGCGCCTTCAAGTTCTCAGTCTGATCCACCCGTCGTTCATCACGTCTGGTTTCAAAAAACCAAAATGGTGACGACCAAATTCCAAGCTCGAGGCTTCAAAATGGTAGTCCACAAACCAAAGGGTGATGTCACGGTGGCTGCATTCATCTTTTATATACAGTCTATGGTTGCAAAGAAACATTCTAAATCCAAACTCCACCAGAGGAATATACATCACAGGGAGAATCCGCCACAGATGATGATGTTTGCACGTCTCTAATCCGGCGTCCTGACAAATGCGGTAGGGGCTGACGCTATGCTTTGCAACTTTAAAGCAACACAGACTACTGATAGTTGTAGCAACTGCTTCACTGAAGTTTTATCACATATACGTTGATGTTGATTGTTTTTTTAAATATGCATCATGTTATTATTATTGTTGTTGTTGTTGTTAATAATAATAGTCATCATCACTATCATCATCATCATAATAATAATAATCCGTTTATTTTAAAAGGGACCATGTTTAATATTAAACATAAATGTTGCCATTTGATGTATTGCACCACGTTAGCTTTAAGAGAATTTCCATCTGCAGTTCCTTTGCAGCTCACAATGAATACATTACAATATTAAAATGTCACAAAAAAGTTAGACAAGAAAATACATGGCACAGTGAAACACAACATGAGACACATACTCTTAAAAGCACATACGGACACACACTCACACACAAATACAAATTGAAAAGACATTAATGGTTGCAGTTCTGAGTGCCCTTAAGCAAGTTTTTCAGTTTATTTTTTAAAACTGCTGATAGAAACAGTTCTTAATGTCATCAGGCAGGGTGTTCCACTGAGTCGTAGCTTTTACAGAAAAAGCTGGCTGCCCAAAAGTGGTGTGTCAAAAAGGTAGACAACAGTCACTTGTGGAAGATATCCTTGTGGATTTTATGGATTGTGCCAAACCATTTAAAAATTTTAAAAACAAGACAGATATTCAAAAATACCTTAACATTTTCAAAGCTCAGAAGATGATGCTTATCTAAAATCATGGTACGTAATGGTGGTATTGTGTTGATTTTTTTTTTTGTCCAGGATTTTCAAAGTTTGTTTATAAAGAGTCTCCAGCGGTGTGATGACTGCCTTCCCAGTTTGTCCCCAACATGTGATACAATATGACATGTGGGTCAGGATCATAGTACACATGGAGATCTTTGCAGCATCCATAACTAGATAGCCTCTAATGTGTCGAAAGTTTACCAGATTATATTTTATAGTTTTTTTATGTGTGACTTAAAATTTAGATTTGAATCCAGCATTACGCCAAGATATTAAAACTCACTTAAAATGTCTATTTTTTCAGTCCTAATTAAAATGTCAGCACTAACAGATTGCTTTGTTTTGGAGAAAAACATACCTATCTGTAAGCAATTTGACATTGGGGATATCATATATATATCAATTCATGGACAGTAAATATGCACAGGCAAAGGCTTTCATCAATATTTTTATTGTCAGAAGCTTTAACTATGGCTTTGACTACCTGCATGTGAAAAGACTTGTTCTTAGAGGTGATGAATAATTATCCCCAACCTTTGAAGCGTCCTTCAGCTATGCAGTTTTTAATAGTGTCTTTGCTTTGGTTTTTCCAACTGCAATTTCTAAATTGTATTTCATTTTCACTGCTTTTATCAACTTTGTTTCATGCAGCTGTGTTCAGCAAAAAGGGCTCCAATCTTTCATATGCTGCTCAGCAACAACCAGCAGACTTGTGACTACTGTAGCTGGGGAATAGCAGTGAAGCATTTAGCAGCTGAAGAGTCCAATATTTCCCTCAGGAGTTGGTGGAGAACAAAGAACAGTGCTTAAAGGAAGCGAATATTGACCTTAGTGCTCAATGACGACTCCTGGTGAATGTTAATGCGGCTCTGAATTAGCTGAATGTGTTTATATAATAGGCAATCTGCAATATGAACTTACAAGCCATCAATATGTCAGTTGTGTTTGTTTCCACTGTACCCAAGTACCAACGATGTTGTTATTGCAGGTTTAAATAAAATATGCCCAAAGGTTACCAGCAGTAACAGAAATGGAAAGATGAAATTGATGAATTGTGATTTATGGGAGTTATGTACTGGAACTTTTTGTTGTGTAGGTGCAGTGTTTTTGGAAATCAACTTCTGCCAGTGTTGCTATGGCCCTTCACTGTACAAGAAAACACAAATACAGCCACTAATGTTGCTGTTTCCCTGCTTTTCTCCACTAAAAAAAAAAGTTTGGCTGCTGGTGTTTCTGCCCAATCTGTCATGTTAGCAGTATAGTTCCAAGATAATTATTTAACTTGAATGCTACAATGCTGTTATTACTGATAAGAACAACAACCTAAACCACAGAAAGAAAGGAGATTTATAGGAATTTCTATACTTTTAGACATCGGGGTAATAATCACTGTAACTCAAGTTAGATGCAGCGTGATGGCAGCTGATTTTCCAACATTAAAATGAATTAACTTCACACAATCCATCCTTCAGCTCACCAGAGGCCCCCACTGGCAGGACTCTTCCCCTGGGGGCTGCCTAGACGCCAGCTTGCCTCTAAAGTCACTGCAAGGCTTTGGTTTGCGGCCTGACCAGAAGAGCAGATGATTCCTCGGAGCCGGCATCAAGCAAGACTTTCACCCTGCCCTCCTCTGTGAGAAATGCACTGTGGTCAACCTGCTTTGTTACTCCCACTGGCTGGAACACTATTGTCATGGAAATCTCTGTTTTGTTTAGTGCGTGTGAGAGTGTGTGCATGTGTCTGTAATACCCTGCAGTGGGGTGGGACAGACTACACAGAGCCAAGAACAACAGAGTGCTGCTCTAATGTTGCCTCCCGCCCTCCTTTCATCCCTCCCTCCACTGCACCTCATCTTCCCCCCCTCCCTCACCCTCCATCGTCATCCATCCTAATGCGCTCAGGAAAACCACGAAGGGAGCTCAAGAGTCTGGACTGAGCAGGAAATCAGCAGGGTGGACCCCCGTCACCCCTTCCCTAGAAGCTGAAGGGGGGGGGGGTCAGGCCCTCGGATTTGGATTGCATCGTCGTTCCAGCCAGCTGATGGGGTGGAGCTCAACCTCCAGGGTTTATTGTGTCACTACATGCAACATGGAAACAAATCGCATCAGTTTGGATGCACACATGCATGAAAAATGCAAAACAGAGTTTTGATTTCTTTACCTCACCGGAGAAAATAAAATGAAATAAGGATGTTCTACAAGTTGGCAGGCACATGTTCCGACAACTTGCCAAACTTTGAGTCATTGTTGTTTTTCGAAGGTGGGTTTATGATTGAGGAGAAAAGTTGTGCCAGTTCTTTCTGCTGATTTTGGAGAATGAATGTACCAATTTGTAACCTGACCAGAGGAAGCGTGGTCCTGAGGTGGGCCTGGAGGTGCACGAGCAGGGCGAGGGGTGGTCAGACCGAGATGTGCAGGAGTTCGGCACACACAGAGACATGGTATGTGAGACCCGACGGGGAAGTTATTTTAAGGGTGAGCCCTTCTGGAAATTCACTCAGTGCTGTCTGCCTGCACTGCTTCTCATCACGGATGTTGCTCGTGAGCCTTACAGTGGGGGGAAAACTGTTACTTAATCAAGTTTTGCCGCACTTTGCAGTGAGGACGACATGTGAGTTTACCAAATATTGTGCCTAAAGTTCAGAAGACATGATAGAATTTGATGAAAACACTCTATTAGTTGTAAATACATGACACAGTTATTCAAGCAGAGCATTACACAGCCTGTGAGAACAGCTGTAGGACGTCTCCCTGTGGCTCCAGTGGAGCTTTGTCATGTCTGAGAAAATTACTCAAGTGACCACTCAAATCATTTTGGCATAACCTTGGAGACAACTTAAACAAACTTTTAAAAAGACAGTGTTCTTCATTATTTCTATGTTTTAAAGTTCTCATATTTTCCCACTTTTGCAAATCAACAAAAACAATGTTAATGTGTAAGCAAACAGTTGTCTATTTACACTTCCAGAGGATTCATGTTTCTGTACAGCCAGCAAACGCAAACCCATAATTCACTCCCCATCTGTCTTTGCTTTGGTCTGCACCAGCTCCTTTGTAAGAGAAAAAAAAAAAATAGCTGCTAAATCCTGAACTTCAGTCACCAGCTGCTTGTTTTGTCGGTCTGCATTTTTGGTGCTGGGCATGTTGTGTACAGTGATTTTATCAGAGATTTTTTTGATTAAAGCAGCTGCTGGTTGTTGCTGGAAGCTGTTCTCGCAGTAATAGAAGCAATAAAACCACAACATCTATCTGAAATATGCTAAAAACATTCCCTATAGAGCTCACTGACGAGGACAGCTGTAGACACCATTGCGTTGTATTTTGTGTTTAGTCATCCACCTATTTCTTCTGTCATTTTTAATTTTGATTGTTTTGTTACACCTTTGCAAGAATACAGGACATCCATTAAAGGTTGTTGTTTTTTTTTTTACTGTCAGTATTTGGAGAAATGATCAAACAAGGGACAGAACAAAATGATAAAAAGAAAAAGAGACGTCACTGTGTAGCAGCTGTTAAAGAAGGACAGAAAACTGCTCGTTGTTAAAAGGTGAGTGGACAAGATGTGACATCAGTGTCATAAATGTTGTTTTCTGTCTCTGCAGTGAGAATTATCATGCATGAAGTGATATCAAGGTGATGAACAAGGTGTTTATGCTCTTCACATCTAGAGCATAAAGTATGTACAACGGGGCCTCGTGAAAAACATGACTGAATTGTTGACCTTTTTTAGATGTATTTGTACAAGCAAACATTTGATTTCATTTCAATTCAATTTTATTTTATCTATATCACACCAAATCATACTATAAACCACTGCAGGGGCCTATACATAGTCAGGTCAACCTTACTATTTCATATTCTTTAAAACAGTGTCTACGAACAAAGGTGATATACTATTACAAATTACATAAGACTGACATTTTGCACTCATTTTCACAATTTAAATACATTTTTAAAAACTCGTCAGTCACATGGGTAAATTAAGTACATTCCTACATTTATCACACCTTCAAATCCATGAAATTAGAATCAAAGATTTCCAGATTAGGTGCTAATGATTAGTAGCTCTCTAATCTGTGGTCCAGTGTTCCCTTTGTTGTTGTTGCTGTGTGTAGTGCTGTCATCATCTAAATGGTCTAAAGACTTTCATCTAAGTGTTTTAGAAAAAAAAAGGCTTAGATTGATTCTAGCAAACTGTGCAAAAATTTCCAACTGTTTTGATATAAATCCTTTCACTGTGTGAAAAATCAATCACAAGTGGTATAGAGTTCAAGAGACGGCCAGTACGAGCCACCTCAGAAATTCAGTCCAAGAGCGGGTTGTTTGATGAAAAGAGAATCCAAAATGTCATCACAGGATCTGCAGGTAACTCTGAAACAGTTTGTGTCAAAGCACATGCAGGTACAATCAGAAAGAGATTACACAAAGTTGACCCAGCTGTGCTGGGAAAAAGCGTTTGAAAATAACTTTAAGAGAAGAACAACAGTTTGCCAGTGAACATACAGTCAACGACCAGGCTTTTTGGATTATTTACTCCAGAGAGATAAACTAAAGACACAGTTGTTTGGCCACAGTGACAGCAGACAGTAGATGTTTGAAAGGGACCAAAGACAACGTTTCAGGTGGAAATGTTATGGTTTGGCATTGATTCACCATCCTGGGCACCCTGCAGTCATTGATCTAACTTTGTTGAACCAGCATTGGACCTTTAAAGGGGAGAAGGATCCCAAGCACATAAGTAAATGCACCAAGGAATGATTTGAAAAGAACTAATGGAGGGTAATGTAATGGTCTAATGAAAAATGCCCAGATTTTAATCCAACTGAAATGTTGTGGGAGGATTGAAAGAGGTATTACATGCAATAAAACCTTCAAACACCTGGCAAATGAGTGAATTTCGCAGGAAGAGTGGTCAAAGACTGGTGGACAATTATGCAATACGTCTACAAGAAGTAATTTCTACCATTTTCTGACGCCAGGAGTATGCTTACTTTTCTGACATAAGTATATTGCATCTGTTGATATGTTTGTTGAATAAATGACTGAAAAAACTAACTTGCCAATTACAGAACCTTCATCTGCACTGTTTCAAAGAGGATCAAATGTTCGCTCATCCAAATGTGTCCAAAAACAACAACCATTTCCAAAGCACTGTCCGTATATTTTCAGATGACTGTATATTTACCTTGCGGTGGTGACTATAAACCAGCCATCCTCATTTCTAGCATGACGTCACGTTTGTTTTGCCACTTTGCATCTTCCTAGGAAACAGCGTGTCCCTTTCATGAGAGTGCACTGTATATTAACACTTCCCCTAGAGCTCTCTTGACATGACAAACACCAAGAATGTGACTTGTTTACGAAGTGGGTGGATGTTTTCATTGCTAGTGTGGCAGATTCACTGGGATCTGTCTAATTGCTGGCAACATCTGTTCACAGTTTAGTCTCCAACCATCCAGGAATGCTTGAGACCACAGCCGGAGGAGGGAGTGTGGGGAAGAGGGAAAAAAAAAAAGCTGCAGACTAGAGGGGAAACATTTTGGCAAATCTCCATCGCCAAACAATCAGGGTAGAACTTTTTTTTTTTTCTTATCTTTTTCCTTTCGCTCTGTGTTTAGGCTTTGACATTTGCACAGGGCGTTATGTGAGATAAGAGCGTCAGCCGGTACATCGTGTGGTCACATTCTTTTGTGTGCACAGTTTGATAATGTTATCTGGGACTAGCATTTCCCTACTTAAAATCTCACCTTTGAAGTGCCACTTTTTTAGACTCGGTCCATTTCCATGAACTGATAAAGACGGAATTCAGTTCTGGGCTGAGCTGATGGTGATTTTCCTGTTAAATTCTTTGTTGTTTTTATTTTTTTCACCTACAAAATCGATGTGTGTGTGTGTTTGTTAATTCCATCTGGTTATGAAAAAAAGACAAATGAAATATCTTGTAGTGTTGTATTTTGAATTAAAGTGAGCACACTAACAGTTAATTCTCACAACAACCGATGCTCTGTATTTTTCTCTTTCATTAGCTGTAATAATCCAAATAAGAAAAACATCTCATGCAATGCTCATGCCAAAATCATTCTTGTCATTCACTTTGACCAAGTGGCTGCTAAAAGAATTTTTTTTTTTGTTCTCAGACTTCATGTTTAGCAATGGATGTTTTGACTGTGAGGGGATTCCAGAATTTCATTCCAACATCAGATATCCATCATTTGAAAGCAGAGACACACTGTTACCAAAACAACGCGGGCAATGGAAGTAAAACTCTCTGGAAACATTAAGCAATACGTACTGTACATCAGAGAGCAGTGAATCACTATGCATGGATGTCTGTGTTGTTGGAATAAAACCTTTTAGTCACGCTTGGCTGTTTAATTTCTACAGTCTGGTGTTGGTTTTTCAGTGTTGACGTTCGCTCTGTCCATTTCATGGACAGATTATGCTGTCCCAAGGGAGACAGAGGCGGGGGGCAGTTTTGTATGAGGCAGCCTGGCCAAACTGTGTGTATGGATGACTGACACTGTCATAATTATCATTCCAGTGTCAGTTTAATGAGATAACCACACATCTCCCCTCAGTCATGCTAAGGATTGTTATCGGCCTGTGCAACCAAAACACTTCTGCAGGAGTTCATTGATCATTATGACTGACCTGATCTTTTTTTTCCTTTGGCCAGTTGCTTAACGTTTTGGATCTCAAAACTCTTTTTTTTGGCCAAAACATCACAGTACAAAACAAAACACTTGCAGAATTTCAAGCTGCAGCACACAGTGTTATAATCAAGTACCCTAGTACACACCATTCCAGCTGTAATCAGTCAGTGTTGCTATTATTTGCTGATTCCTTTTTCACTGTGATAAGTTGTACTTTTTTAAATGTGTTTTGGTGTACTGGGACCCTTGAGTGAAACAGAGCCATGACTAAGTTCCTGCTACGACATATCAAAATATCTGCTGTGATACATGCTGTGTTCCATTTACCTCAGACACTGAACGTTGAATTGAATAGATGTCAGAGGTCAGCGCTGGGAATGAAGTCGCATCTTCATTGACCTTAGTTCCAGTACAAGAAATTCAGGAAAACCTTTGTTTTAATATTAGCCACTGTCAGCTCTTCCAGCTGATACCAATATATTATGGGGCCATAATGATGTGCTGCACTGGGCGCTGGGTTCTATATACTACGTGGGGGAGTTGACAGCGCAAAGCATCATCAAACATCAATGACTTCCATCCATCCATCCATTATCTATACACCACTTAATCCTCAGTAGGGTTGCGGGGGTGCTGGAGTCTATCCCAGCTGACTCAGGGCGAAGGCAGGGGAAACCCTGGACAGGTCACCAGTCTATCACAACGCTACACTTAGAGACAGACACAACAATGACTTATTCCATATAAAAACTATACGTCTTGAGGGGGAACACATAACCAAAATAAGCTATCTCAGCACAAATTGCCTTTCTACAACAAGCTGCGTAACTGTTCTAACACACCTAAAATTCTAACTTCGATGGGAATCTGCTGCAAGATACAGTAGTGCTTTCCTAGTTCAGGGAATTCTGATGCATACCGATCCTCTATTTTGCCACTGGAAATATTGGGATTCAGAGAGCCGTTGTCGAGTTTTTTCTGAAAGCAGAAACAGATAACACTGTATTTGCACATACAAACATTGGAGTTAAATGTCCGCAGACAGACAGTGGATTGTACTATGATAATATATTGGATTTAATGTTTTTGACAGATTTTGTGTCTGAGAAACAAACAAGGCCAAAGTGCTAATAAACAGTACATTGCTACAGCTTTCCCTACTGTTGATGAACTGAGCAGCTATTTTGGATTTTGAGGTCAGATTTAATGAGTTTCTTACGACTTTCTGAGCTGCAAATCCAACAACAGTCGACATCCTGGTTGAAATCTTTAATTGGGAGCTCGTAAATTTCAAATTCCCACCATAAAATGTATTCCAGTTACCAACGCCTCACCTGCTAGCACACAAGACTCTCATTCCCCTTAAAGAGTCATTTAAGTGCATGTACTTGCCTACAAATGCCAGTTTGCTGCCACATTGTCACCTGCACCAAAGCAGACATAGTAGTTCACATTCTGTTCTCCATCCTGTTATTGGATTAATTTGCATCCACTCATTGTGACTTTCTTGCCTGCCTCTGTATCTCTGACAGTGACAAAGACGCAATTTCGTCAGAGTTTTTGGTTCCTTCCCACCGTTGCCAACCGCTTGCTCAGAGCGAGTCCAAAGGCAACTATGGATTGTTCGGTTCTCTGTTTAAATTTGTAAGGTCTCCAGGCATCACCAAATGGCAGACCTCGGTCCAGATCCGGACCGAGTGATGGCTCTGTCCAGACCCATGACCAATCTCTGACAAATTCATGAGAATAGATTTTCATGGAGCTTTTATTTCCCGACGGTCGCAGCTGAAGACAGTGGGCGCTGCTACTCGATTTAATACGGCAATAGCGCCACTCAGTCGAGCCAATCAGATCGTTTGGTTACCCTGCATGGCCAGCGCGCTGCCACAGTTCACTGCCACTGGCACTTTGCGCTGCCTGTACAGCAGAGCAGAGAGGAGACAGTGACATTGATGACAGCATGGCTTGCACCAAAAGAATGAAGGTTAATGAGGAAAACCGTTGTTTTGAAGATGAGTAGACGGAGAAGTGTATGTTCATTCTTCTGTCAGGCAGTTAACAACCAGTGGCCTCATATGCTCTGAAAACGTGGCATTAATTAAAAGTAGCAACGTGAAGGGAAACCATGCACAGCTCTTTGAGCAAAGTTATCCTGAAGTCCGAGCTGAGAGCACGCAAAACAACCGAGCTGCAAGCCCAGTATGACAGGTCTATCCGACTCATCACGCATACATTTACAGCCCAGCAGCGGGCAAACAAAACCTTTTATATATTGTTTTCTGAGGATGTTGACTTTTTTTTACTTGAATTGGAGGCCTTCAGTTCTTTAGGCTGGGACCGCTTTAATTCAAGAGATATAAGGGTTATTCGGCTCTGTTTGCATTTTTTAATATGTATTTTATTCTTAAAATATTTTTGTTTTCTCAAATCTGAAACAAAAGCCTCATTTTTTTTTTTGCCTGGGACTATTTCAATTCAATTCAATTTTATTTGTATAGCACATATTTACAACAACAAGTCATCTCATAGCGCTTAACAAAAGCAGACTACTTATATAGATGGTAAAATAGCTAACTGTGAACTCAATTAAACATATCCTGCACTGAAAATTGACAATAAGTATTGTTGAAACCATGAAAATGTGGCCATAGGGAAAGGCTATAAGACACAAACTGGACTTCAGTTAGGACCTTTTACTTGGAGGAAATTTTAATTACTGGACCTCAGTGATTTTTATTGAATACCTCTGTTCTTTATCTTACTATGTTAAGAGTTATGTGATGACATATGTTGTAAACTGCGCTATACAAATAAAATTGAATTGAATTGAATTGAATTGAATTGAATTGAATTGAATTTCAGGTATTCGTTCACTGCCTGGTAATTACAGACTGCATTACTTGGTGTATTCAACAGAACTTCTGAGTTGGTTTAATGTTGTTATAAACTAGCTATAATCAATAATTTATTAAAAATGTGCCAAATGACAACGTGAAGACAATGAGAGAGATGGACTGACAAAAAAGGATCATATAAATCTCCAACTGTTTCAGCTAATAGAGCTTTTTCCACATAGGTATTTTAGCAGGTGTAATTGCTAACATGTTAAATGACTGCATTCCATTCAGGTGAGCTTGTTCCAGGATCCTCGTGTTGTGCAGCCTCGCCCATAGCCCAGTGGAATACATAATGGAACAGAGCCATCGTTAACCAAATTTGTCTCTTACTGACAACAGGAAGCTGTTTTTAGTTAAATAAAGCTCTAAAACAATTCAATGCACATTAACTGCTCAGCGCCAGAAACACAGACACAGTTAGCGACTGGATGGTGACCATAGTGAAGCACTTAATGAGGATTTATGGCCTATCTGAATTGCATGTGGGATTATCAGATAGAATCAGATCCCTGTGGTGGCCATTCAGAACAACTATTAACACATTTGATTTCAAATTCCAAGGAATCCAACAGAAAATAGTTCTGAGATACCACAACCCAGCAGTCAGCCGCTGAAGAGGCAGCTATTTCCCTTAGGAGTCGGTAGACGACCAAAACCAGATCTAAAAGTGAATACTTTTAGTTACCAGGTGGCTAGAAACACAACTCCAAACAAACGCTATGAATAAATGTTCCTTCATAGAAAAGGAGAGCTGAGCGTGTTCACTCCCCTCAAGTCAAAACAACCAGCTATTGGAGGTTTGAGATGCGTGTTCAAATGGAAGAAGAAGCCTTTCTTGTGTATTTGACCGTTGCATTGTTGTGCAGTTAGTTTTCATCACCACAAACAGCCAACACGCCTGTTTTCAACCTCACCAAACTGTACAAATGTCAGATGTAATCACTATAGACACACACACTGAGAATGTATGTGAAATGTGCAAGTATTTACTGTATGTTTGTGTGTAAGTTCAGACTGCTAAATCTTAAGCAGGAAAGCCAGTTCAGTCTTTTATTTTCTTCCAGATCCCTCTTCTTTTTTTTCTTGTATGTAACTTCCCTGGGTGGAGTGGCTCACATCCACTCACATCTGCCCACTACCCATGTGTCTGGTTTTCCATGCATGCAAGGTAAGTAAAAACAAGAGAATGGTTCATATTTGCAGTATTCAGAGCTGAAGCTATAAAATACCAAGATACACCCAGTTTTCCTCAACTGATGCAACAGAGACTCCAACTGGGGCTAATTATTTGACAATGGCTACAGGGATTTCCAGCGAAGTACTTTCCCCAATGTCTCCACCACTTTAGTAATGAGACGAAGAGTTCCACCAACAGTCACTGGACATTGAACAAGATGTGAGAAAAACAATTGTCTGTGTTGCAGTTGTGGGTAATGTCTTGGTTTGTCAGAAATTAAGAGGATGCGAATATGTGCCAAAGGTTGAGTACAGTTCAGTTCAGTCTTTGTCATGAAGCAAGTCAGAGAGTCCAACAAAACATTGGAAACCCCAACAGAGAGGGAACAAGTGTCGCATATTAGTGTAAAAGAAAAAAAAAAGAGACCCATAGAGAGAGAAGATGGCAGAAAGCAGGGTTTGGATCGGACAGTGAAGATAATGGGTTTTTTTGTGGCTTTTGTTTCCCAAAGCAGGAATGTTGTTTACAAGGATTGGACAGCGTCTCAGGAATGCAGCCTGTGTTCTGAGGAAATGGTTGTTGTCTCCAGAGGGAACTTCTACAGCCTGACTGCACACTCAGAGGGGAAAGGTTGACAAGGACAAACTTTGTTCAAAAGTTCCTCACAAACAGAAACAACGTACCTGTTTGTATACATGATGTAGGTCCTTCATATCATTTTTGTGGAGCGCAGAGAAGAATAGGTGGTTAGAAAATCGCTGTTAATGAGCAACACTGGTCTAAAATCTCTGTAACTCAGAGGGTAGGGAGAAGTCCTTACACAGCCCCAAAATCCACACTTTTATGGCTTGGTGCCTTTTATTGAGGTCAATTTTAATGTTTTAATTTCTTCCAGATTTAATGTTTGGGTGGTTTTATTGTGCTTTTGGTATCTCGGCTGCCACTGAATCATACTTGCAGCAGTCTTGAAATGATCTTTCCTAGCACTGTGACTTTAACATCTTGACTTTATTTGCTATACTGCACACTGAAGCATATTTAACAGGACACGTATCACAAGTTAAAAGATGTAACTACCTCTTCAAAGGGTGATTGGTGAACATGACAGTTCCCTTTTGCATATTCCAGCTCTACAATGGGTTAGTCCAACTGCACGTTGCTCTTCACAAAACACTTTCTTAATATGTTCTTTATCTTTCTGTGTTTTTTCACAACTTTCGATCAAACGGCATCACTGGGGTATCATCAGGCCACTGTGGTATTATATAACATTTTCCAATCACCTTTCAAGCCAACAGGATGTGACTATTTTATATTCAGAACACAGATTTTGGACAGAGAATCACTTTAAAGCACTTCAGGTTGGCAGTCTTAGGGGATCCTGCAACTCTTCATCATTTCGGCAGTTCATTAGATGAGCAATCTCTGGCAGCTGTTTAGAAGCCTTCAGGTTGCAGGATGTGATCTGAAATTTCCACCAGTGGAAATCGTTTCTGTTGCCAGCATTCACAAAGATTCACATCGAAGTTGTCTTCCCGACACGAATGTGCCTGTGAATACCTCCCACAAATGTAGTCCTTTCTGAATAGATTTGGGTCAGCAGAAAACAACAAGGAAAGTCAAGATCATTTCAATCAAGCCCAAGATAAGTTCAGGTCAGAGCAGTTTTGTAAGAGCCCTCAAGATCAAGTCAACAATGAGATCAAATAAAGAAAACAGTCTTCATGCAGTTCTCCTTTCTACTGTTGTTTTGTTCATAGTTAGCTGTGATGTTACTTCTATCAGTGCAATGGTTGGAACATTTTGAAATGTAACGCAACAAGAAGTCCCTTAAAAAAAATGTAAGCAACAAAAACACTTCAAAAAAGCAGACTATGAGGCAAAATAGAGGATATTTGGTTGTTATATGATTCATATGGAAAAGAAGCAGTATCTGCATTAAAGTCCTTCTCTAGTCATTAATTTAAACCCTAAAAACTTGTCACAGTGTATCAAAGTTACATATTTAGACTTTTTTGTCCATAGAAATAATCCCTTCCTGCCTTAAAATGGCTGAGACATAACAATACACTGTTGCTTCGTCTAGAATATGCAGATCTATGAAGTTCTACTTCTCCACTCACTGCAGCTCACCAATGAATCTGCTCATGGTAAAACTATTCTGCACTACACCATGGCAAGTTGAAATACTGGAGTGGATTCACTACATGTTTGAACCCGAAACCAATTTTAAAGAAGAACAATGGTACAGAAAGTTTCACTCTATGAGATGACAGGATTGGTTCCTCAGGTTTTGTTGCTTATGAAAGCTCAGAAGTCTAAATCTGTGGTTTTGTTATTGGAACACTGTGGTTTCAAAGCAGAAATGGTCAGCCATGACATTCTAGCATATAAAAAGCACCATATGAACATAGCTACAAGGTGGGGGGAGAAAAAACTGTACTCGATCGAGGCCAAGGGCTCTTTGGTCAGTTAAGCGTATGAGACTGAGTCAAGACACCGACTAGTCAATTTCAACATTGGTGTTATGTACTTCACAATGACAAACTACTATGGATATGCTCTGAAAAATTAAAAGTTAATCTCACAAACAGTAATTTAGCTCTCTGATATAGCTTGGACAGCTAGGGCGCAGTTACTGCTAACACACTACACATGAATTTTGTATATCAGTCCAACATTTAAAATACAACCAATAAAAACTGTCTGGAATAGGATCTTAAATGAAAGTGTGGTACAAACTCAGATAAAAGGTTTATAAAGATACAGAAATAGTCGGATTAGAACTACCATCACTGCAGTTTCCATGTGATGACACAGCAGGCCCCTGTCCAGATTTTGTTTGAATTAGAGACTGTGGTCTGGATGTAACAGCAGCTCTTTGTGTCCTGGCAGAATTGTTTACAGGCCTTGTATTTGACTGGTATAAGCCGGCGCTGCTCTCTTTACTTTCCCTGCAACTCCTTTTTCTTTAATTTCCACAGCTACCTACCTCGTGTCTGACTCACTCGCTATCTAAAGATCTCCGGATTTCACAATCTCTTCACTTCCTGAGAAACAAGTCTTTGCCCTGTGACGTCCTTGAAAACACTCAGCTGAGAAACTGTTCACATGGAGCACATGCATAACCTGTCCAGGCCTGTGGCAAAGACAAGGTTCTAATCATTTTAAAGCAGAACACATATACATTCACAGCCCAATTACACATGTGTAGGTTACCAGGATTTATGTATCACGCTTCCCTCCCAGCCACAGCCACAGTGTGGATAGTAGCAAATAAGTACTACAGTGTGTGTAAAGTATGTTCTCAGCTCTTGAAACGCAGCGTAATGTGACAGCACCAAGGCCCACAAGGTAATGAGTATTTACGACTTGTGTCTCTCGAAAGCCAAAGCACAGTCAGAGGAGTTTGTCACACCTTGTATTCCGATGTCACGTTAACATATATTCCCAGATCAGATAAAAAATATGCTGCTGGCTCATGCATTTAGTTGATAGCCCATAAAGTCAGTTCCTTTTCTGTGGAGCCGCTCCAGGCTGTACGTCAGTTTGACTTCTTGGATCTCTGGTTCTTCCTTTTTGCCAAAGAACTGCTCATCAGTTACTGCTGAGTGGACTAAAGAGCAAACTGATGAGTCAGATATTAAAACACTTGTTTTTATTGTGCAGCAGAGAGAGCAGGCATTTAGATTGATACAGCCTGTCTTTCAGGACATCAGTGATGTCACACAGAGGGGACAGTCAGATTGACTTGACAGAAAACCTTCTTTTTAAAAAAAAAAAAAAAAAAAACACGCCAGGAAAACATTTTTATTGGGACTTTCCGGAAGAATGTGGAAGCGTTTTGGTTCCAGCCCACTGGAATGTCCTTTCTCGTAGCCAGGCGAAGTGAATTAGGAGACCAGCCTGGCTTTGGATCGGTATATAGGCTGCTTTAGCGAGAAGTGTTAAACCAGTGATGGATGGAACCACCAGAGCAAACATTCACTGCAACAGGGAGGCCAGCGGAGATACACTATGACCTCTGACCTCAGAGTGTTGGCATCTTTAATCTACACTGAGCAAGTGTGTGTGAACTGAAGTTTCTTCTTCTGTGCAACGAAGTAGAGCGGACACTGTTGAGATGAAGACACATCTTCCTGCTGGCTTCATCATGACCAAGCATGTTCTCACTTGGATTAAGGGGCAGGAGGCCACACATATGTTACAAGCGACATGACTACAGGTCCAATCTTTGATGCCTACTGGGTAGAAGACAGTCTCCCCACCATCTGAAAAGGATTCTTTTTGATGGGTCTGATGCATCTGGAATCAGTCAGGCTGAAGTCTGGGTCACCCCTCCCCCTTATCAGTGTGTGAGTGGAGGGCAAGACAGAGAGGTGAAGGACGGCAGCCAGCAAGTCATAAAAAGATTGAGACAGAGGATTGGTGACGAGCACAGATTTAATACAAAGAGCTGAGGACAAAGCATAGGCAGAGGTTTCAAGGGGGGAGGAAGGGATGCAGAGGATATACCCCCACTAAAATCTACAATGTGTATTTGTCCTTCCGAATAAAAACATGAAAGAAGCAGAGGACTCTTATTTTAAAAATATTATAGCATCACTCATAGGTAGAACAATACAGACATGTGTAGAGAAGGCACAATTTGGCGCGTAAAAATTCACCAGAATGCAACAACTGAAGTGTTCGAGGCTAAAAACTTACTGGAGGACACTTATTGTTTCCTCCCTCGTAGTCACAAAGTGTGAGAGAAAGCCACTAAGATGTATTTTAGTCCATAACAATAAGAGTGAACAATGGCTGACCAAGGAAAAAACAAAACAAAGTAAAAAAGTTAAAGCAGCTCCATAAATCCGTGTAACTACAACCTACACTGTTGTTCCACAGTAAAATACATTCTAAAACTATAATCAATCTAAAAATAATGCCTCATTATAATCTGTTAGATTTACTTTCTTACTAGAAAAAAACATGCAATTTGCTGTTTTTCATCGCCTCTTTTGAAAATAACTTCATGGATCTTGTTCAGCGAGTCAAACTGACTTAAAACCCAAATAAACACCAGCAATATTCCACCAGTGCCTCTTTAGGTTTAAAGTACTGTATTAGAATGTAATAATTTCCATATGTTTTAAAAAATACATCTCAGCCCCACAGCGGCCATGTTTTTATCAGCTTCACATCCCGTCTGCCTCTGTTCTCACTGTCATCCATAAATTAAATTACTAGCTGACATGCCAAACACTGACTGAATTTAGACAACACCAGCTATGCCGACTACATCTGCACACTGTTTACTCTCTAAAGCCTTTGAGTCAAGATGACGAATGAACATGTTCAAGTTAAGATGAAACACGACTTGTGTTTGCTGGGAAACATGCTTCCTGCACACGTGTCACTTTATGACAGTTTATAAACAAAGTTTTGGGAGCAGTTTGGAATCAGCTTTGACAGACATGTAGGTTAGCATTTATTCGGCAGCTATGTCAAACACACAGTAGCTGTCAGCTAGCGGTGTCCAAGCTGGGGGTCGGGACAACTCACAGGGGTCCCAAAATGAATTTGAGGGGTCTCAACATGATTATAGGTGGAAAATTAGTTTTTCTGTCGCTGAAAATCATTGTTTTATTGATCTTTTGTGTGATTTTTGTTTGTTTTTTTCTTGTGAAACCTCCCTACCTCTTCCAGCCTTCAAGTGAATCAGTCTGAGCAGGAAATAAAACTGTTCTGATCTGGATTATCTTATGTGTTTCTGCATGAAACACAGTCTGAACTTATGTGTAACCTGTAAGCCAGGATTTTCCTCCCAAACTAAATAAATGAAGGCACAAATCTGGCTTGAAGGTTGGCTTTTGGCCCTGCTGTGAAGTTGGTCCCAGCAGCAAGCAGGAGGAGGGATTACCAGCCTCACCATGTGTATTGATTCAACCATCTGTTGCCTTTGTTTCCTTCAGATGCTGGAGAAGGAGGATGCAGTAATCCTCTGCACCGTGGGGTCAAGTCCACGTTGCTTCAGTCAGTTTCAGAAGCTGGGCAATCTTTCATTCACAACAGCGGCATTAACATATCAATTTTACTGCTGCACATAAAGACTACATGCTCCGGGGAAACTTACTCAAAAGCAACTGGGAAATTTGAGAATTAAAACTCATGTATGATGCATGTTTGCAGTCTAGTTGATGCATACAGTTGTACTGCAGCTTCATTTGCTGCTGTGCTCTGAGGCTCACACTGATTTTTCATTAAGAGAAACAAATGAGGACTCTGGGTATGTCGTGTCCTCTGGGGTATGCTGTCGAAGGGGCTGGAGGAGCAGTTTTCTTCCCCAGACTCTGCAGGCTAGAACCTTTCCTTCACTCAGCATCTTCGTTTTCTTTCTTTCTTTTTTTTTTTTTCTTCTTTACTTTTATAGACATCTGCTGGCACTTTGGGCCGTAACGCTTTTACCATGTGCCCCTGCAGCAGCACTGCAGACCTTAAAGAAGTCGAGGCTTTTCCCTTTAAAGGAGCCAAGCGAGTCACTTTGGAAGCTTAAGAGCATGAAAAGAAGCTAAGAATGAGCTATGTAATGTAAATGCGACTTGCAACATGACACCCAAGCATGACGAGACCAGTAGAAACAGGTATGTTCGGCTGCGATAGCTAAAAGATTGCTCTGCTTCCAGACATTTTGGGTTTTTTTATGATACAGCTTCCATTTTTGCACCACGCTGGATCTGTTTCAACAACTGTTCCCTTCTCCTGGAAAAGAGGTAGTTAGCTCATCCAAGCTTCAGCTGTGTCTGATGGAAAAAATCCTCAAAGAAGGCAAAGTTGAATGGTTTTCATCTCCCCCCCCATACACACACACACTTCCCCGTTCGCACAAATTGGGTTGCAGCAGAGAAGTGCACCGTTAGCATTACTTTGGCAACACCTCAAGGTTTTAGAACTTTTTCCAAGGTGTCATTTTACTGCCATTGAGGCCTTTTTTGCTTCACTAATACTCTGCGGTGAGCGTCACAGAAGTGTGTGGAAGATGAATTTAAATTGCTCTGAAAATATGTTCTAAATTTGCTTTCACCACTCAAATTAGTGCAGTGATTTATGCTTCGAATGTGGAGTTTTATTCTTCTGTCAGTCTTGGGTTTCTCAGTGAACTTGGTGACGTCTCCTCCCGGCACATATCATGAAGGTGACATCATTCTAATTCTCCAGTTGCATACCAAAAGCTGAAAGAGCCTGAAACGCTGAAGCATTGGGTTCAAACAGAAACATCTGGATTTTTTTGGTGCATCTGTAACACACTGATACTTTGTTCCTGACAGTCAGTGGAGCAACTGCAAGCCTTAAGCATCACTGTAGCGACAGTGTGTCATCACAAAAAGGGGCTGTTAGCTTTAAGGCTACAAAATGGTATCATAAGGACACCTGTTGTCAGGGACAAAACAGAAGAGGGAGTTCAGCATCATTAAGATCTATGCCAACACCTCATTCACTTTAACAACAGAGCTGTTGATTCGAGCTGTCCAAATGAAATGTTTGCTTCTGAAACATCTGGAGCTCATTATAGAGGAAAGCCTGGGTTCCACTTGAACATATTGTACTACCTCTGTAGGCTATAGTTTAGCATTTATAAGCTGTCTACAAGAAAAATCACAGTGGGCAAGAGTCTCCCTCCTTCAAGGAAACATTTAATAAAATGTTCTTGGACTAAGACTGAAAATCAGGGTGTTTAAACTTCATCACAACACTTGATGCTCTTAGAGTAACTATGGCTTCATTACTGTTAGGGTTTTCCTTGAGATTTATATGACTAAAACTAAATATTTTTGACTTAAAAAAGAATGAATACACCAATATTCTGCTGGAAAATGTTGGATCCTGGCATTCAAGAGAAGCTTATTTTGACATGTACCTCCCACCTAAACATTGTTCCACACTCCCTAACAGCAGTAGCCTCCCCCAGCAGGACAATGTGTCCCGCCACACCTCAGAAACTGCTCAGGAACAGTTCAAAGAACATGACACAGAGCCAGAGCCCAAAGCGTTGGACCAGGCTCTAAACGCCTCAGATCCCAATCCAGTCGAGAATCTACCACATGCATTGGAAATAGCTCAATCCACAGGGTCCAAACCCTGTAACCCACAGGACCCCAAGGACTCACTGCCAGTGTCCTGGTGCCAGACACCACACATCACCCCCAGAATATCCATGCCCAGACAGGTCAGATGTTTTACGCGGAGGGGACCTCCACAATATTAGGCTGGTGATGTTTATGTTGAGGCTGACTGTTGGATGTGATGTACATGCTTAGGCACAGATGCTTCATGCTTAATACTAACAGTGGCATTGCTAACATTCTGAGTAACTGCTTGTGAAGATGGGATGTTCACCAATATTTCAACATTTCAGAAAATATGAATCACTGTCTGAGCAACGAAGGTCTTAGTATAGCGATACAGATTAGAATGAGGACCAGTAAATCGCACCAAAAAAAACCCAAAAAACATTAGCACCAATTAATTGCTAACTTTGTGTTGTGGAAGGTGCCATCCCAGACATTCTCTTGGCTGAAGGTCTTTCCGTGTCTTCCCTGTGTTAGCTCACTGACTGACACTCAGTGTGTTATAGAAAGCAACTTAACCCTCATCCTAAAACACTTCTAAAAGGTGCTGCAGTGATTATATTCGCCTAATGATACTTCTTCTTCTTTTACTTACTTTGATTACTTACCTACTTTTGTAGCTGGCCAGGAGGTGACAGATCATCCTGCTACCTCTCACAATATTAAAAAATAACTTTATTTGTATAGCACTTTGTCAAAACAAAGTTACAAAATGTCTTACGGCTGTGTGACAACGTATGTTGTGTCAAGCACCTTCCAGTAAAATCAGTAATGACTGGTATTAGTGAAGTAACCTAATCGGTGTAAATACTAAAAGGCAATATATTTATAGTGACCCTACTGTCTTAATATGTAATCACCATTACTCATTAACCTTCAAAAACAAGGTTGGTACAAATGCAGTTTTTCACCCACTTTTAGGTTCCGTTACGGCAGTTCAATACATTTTGGTTTATCAATTATACCTCAGGCAGAACGTGGCATATTATACAAAGGTCAGCTGAAAGTAATGACAATGTCATTGTTTGCAGGTTTCATAAAGTGTTGGACAGATTTCAACAGATTTCAAAATAGACCAAAAAATATCAGTCTTATGGAGGCACTAAAGAAACATTCAGGGAACCATCAAAGTCAGTACAATGTACCTTCAGCAGTTGATATATTTTTATCTACAAAGTGGTAGACTGACAACCAGCACTAGCCACAGAACCAGCATCAGAACAGAGCAGATAATAGACACAGCAGATTTCTACTCCAACCCAGACCTTGACTTTGATGTGGAAAATCCTGCTCTCTTCAGACCGTCCAGCAGGATGTGTGCACATTTCTTTGGGTTTCATTTATTTTGTAATAACGTCAGTGTGTCAGTATGTTTACGCATCCACAGTGATCTAGTTAACAGCTCCTGGTTGTCCTTGTTTGGATTATATTCAGGGCGAACTGTTTGTACTCAGTACGTCAGGATATTTTATGATAACAGGATGTGGTGACGCATACAAACAGAAAGAAACAGTAAGAATATGACAACAACAACAGCTCCCTGGGTAAAGTGAGAGCACACTTGAATAGCCTACTTTGTGTCTGAAATAGGGGTCACTAAAAAAAGCAAAATGCGTCTACTTTCATACTCTAAAACAGAATACTTGAATAGTCCAGATATAATATGTGCATGTTGGGAAACTCATACCGCGGTGTCTACTGGCTTCAAATCATTTCTGAACCACAAAGATGACAAACACAGACACCAATCACCATCAGTACTTTTTTTTTTTTATTAAGAATTATACGTCCCCTTCCCTTAAATCAAGTGACAAATTACTTACTGAAAATCACCATCTGTTATTTCAGAGACAGAAGCTAAAGCACAGAGCTCCTGCAACTCACTAAGTCACACATCCGTGTTAAGAAACAGTCACCTGTGTGAAATGCCTGGCATTTAACTTATCACGCAGCTTTGGAACATGAGAGGAAAGTGTCATAATGAAACCAATCCAATTCTAATGGTTTTTCTTCCTCCCTTTTGCACCTTGCACGTCTTTCTGTAGCCAAAAATCTGTCTTAGCCTTTGGTGTCCATGATAGTTTCTTTGTGGAATGTTTTTTTTTTTTGTAAGTTTTTTTTTTTTTCCAAATGCTCTCTTCACATTTTCCTCAGAGCAGAACAGACTCAATTACAAAACCAGAGAGCACATTTCATTTCACAACCAAACCAAGTAGAGCAGCAGAAAAATCTCAGACTTCTTTGGTCTTGAAGGGGGAGGGAGACTGCAATGGGCACAGGTGCTGACAGAAATTTTAAAAAACGAATGTAAAAAAAAAAAAAATGTAGGCATGAAAAGCAATGGTTGATTCAAAAATAAACAAACATAAACAGCATTGCATTTTGACAGCAAAGAGTTAAAGGCTGCAGATGTGGACTGAACAGTACCAGGAACTGACACGGCACTCAGATCTGAGTCACACAAACACAAACACACACACACGCACAGACCATTTGTTTACTGAGAAACCTGCACGCTGAGTCAGCACTTTTTTTTTCATTTTCGTTATGGGAGACTCATAATAAAGTTCTAACAGGCTGAAGATCACCACATAGATTTCACAAAAAAAAATTATTCATTCCACTTTTCACCCAAACACACCGCCGAGAGATCAAACCCTCTTCCATCCCGATGAGGAATCTGTGTATCACAAACTGACAGTGGAACTTGCTTGAGGAGAAGCTTACAAAAACATTCCCTACACTTGTTGAGGTAATGCTTGTAACTGCAGCGCAGGGTCCACATAAACGTCGACGGGCGACACGACGCTAAAGATAGTCTCGTCTAAACCGCAGGTTGCCATGAAATTTTTTCTCTTGTTAAACCGGATGAGTAATGTTACTTGAGCGGCTCCTCTCGCTCAGGCGGAGAGACGTGGAACTCGAATTCTCATAGTCACTCAAATCCTATTAAGTGTGGAAAATTTTGCACTCTGAATGTGGAAATTTCTTAACGACGGGTAGAAAGTGGCACTTTATAATCGCAGCTGGAAAAACTATACGGTACATGGATTATTTTAAAGGAATAGTTTGACATTTGGAGAAAGTTAGATGAAAGAACAGTCACTTACAGCCAGCTGTTTAGTTGAGTCGAATACGTTATAAGTTAGAAGAGACTCAACACATAAAGAATCTCAAAAAGAAATGAACGACAGAATTCCATAACACCGAACATGGCAGTTGTATGACACATGCCACACCCGTCCCTTAAAACAACAAATCATCTACTTTATAACTGCTGCTCCTTCTACAATCACGTTGCTGCACTGATGCTATACATGTAGTTTTCTATGTGGCAGTGATCCTTAAAATTGCAGTTGTGGCTCTTATTGTATTTGGTTGGACAGGGATCTGGTCTTGTTAGCCCAAAAGAATAGCCCAGAGGCTTCACCAAGATGGCTGCCGGGTGGAGAGTTTTGCTCCAGAATGACTTTGGTTTAGCTTAGCATAAAAACTGGAAACACAGGGAAACAGCTAGTCTGGCTATGTCTAAAGCAAACTAAAGCGCTTCTAATCTTTAAAAAAAAAAACACAAGGTTTAAAAAAACCCACAAGGCCTTGTTTTGACGTAAAGCTGAAGTATCAGGCCAGAGAAGATGCGGATGTTGTTACAGCAGCTTTGGGCCTCAAGGTCCGCAGCATGGCTTTTAGCTTCACGTTGTTGGACGTTTGCTCTATTCGTGTCACTTCCAAGGCTGTCAGGCATTCTTTAACCGAGTTTGCACAAGCCCAGGTATTCCTAAATACGCAAATGTACACTAGGATTCGTAAATTTTGTCCATGTGAACCGTTTTGGATATTGGTCCAGATTTGTTTTTGCACAGGCAGTCCACACAACAACTATTCTACAAGTACAGTAGTGTGCATGCTTAGCAGTAGTGCTAAGTATGGAATACCTACATGTGACCCATTGGTTTTTTTGTAGATTAAACTAATAAAATAGAGCATTTTAAACTAGTGAGTGACAAGCCGAAAGTTGAGTTTTGTTAGCAGTAGCCAGACCAGCAGTTCCACCCTGTTTTCCCTCTTTGAGCTGCGCTAAGCTAACAATCTGTTAGCTGCACCTTCATATGTACACATGGTCAGACATGAGTGGTATTAGTCATTTCATCCAACTCATGGAAGAAAGCACAGATGTGTATTCCTTTATGTTACTATTTTATTAGTCTGTAGAATTGAGACGATCTGAAAAATCTGTACTCTTGTTCATTAGCTGTTTTCAAATGCTCGACCCAGAGTACATTAAACACAAAACTGCAGTAATGTAGAAGGAAGAATTTGGTCTTGTGTCTTCTACATGATTGAAGTTGACGTTCTGCCTCACACAACTACATGATCTGCTTCAACTCTCACACTTTCAAATAAAACATACAGAGAAACCTGCTGCTACATATAAAGACACGTATTTGTGGTTTATTTCCACCATGGAAAAGGGAATTGATCTGCACGGCGCTTGACTCGTTCCACTCGTTCACCCACACAACATAAACACTCCCACTGACTATGACCAAATAGTATATAAAAACGTGTGCAAACTTGTCTCAAGTCAGCTCATTCCAACAAGTCACCGTATAAAAACACAAGCCATACTACAGACAAATGGTCCACTTGAAAATATTCCACCAAAATGCTGCAGAGCCTTAAAGGCATGTACTGCTTTAAAAAATAAAAATAAAAAAAAAAGTAAGAAAATGAACTCAATAAACTGAATTACACATTATCAGTAAGACTTTGATGTGGTGCAAAGATACGACAGGCATTTGTGACTTGTAACAACTAACATGAAGTTCAAAGAAGTGAACACCTGAGCTAGATGAGCACTCAACAAGATGATGGTTAAATTCTACTTTAGTGTACAGTGCACTTGTTTGGCCAGAATGGTCTGATTAAAAAATTGACTGACTGATAATACCCAAAAAAGACTGAATTTAAAAAAAAAAAACACCTGGAATGTTTATTATAGGTTCTTAAATAACCAGAAAATAATGTGTTGTTCTCTAGGAATTTGGGTGTAACTGGAATCAATTCCTGGAGAAGCCAAAGTGCATGATGTTGGAGAGAAGGGGACATTTTCAAAACAGAACCCGTTTCATGGCTTTAATGTGTTACACTATAGAGCAATCACCTATAGATCCACTATGAATTTGAAACCTATACTCTTAAAGTTACAAACACCTTAAATTATGTAAAATAAACAATATGCTGTGACATTGCTTATGTGATGTGTATTTCAGAAATAAAAGATACAGTAGGTTCTTTAAAAAAAACAAAAAAACAACAGGAAATCGGACTTTGAATCCATCAAAGTGAAAGACTGACTGGCTTTAAACGTCTTTCCAGTAACTAACCCTTAATCCATCTGAAGTCTTTTCAAACTGAATAAAACGCCTCGATGAAAGAGTCAAGACTTGAATATTCCACTACATCTTCCTTTTCTTCGTTTGTTTTTTTTTTGTTTTTTGGCATCTTGACCCAGAAAGCAGTTTGGTGTCTTTACATACAGTCGTACATGCGCAGGGTGCGCTCCAGTTGCTGGACAACACGCTGGTAAAAGGCTATCTGCTCCCTGAGGTAGGCCTGCATCATGTCTTTGAAGTCCACCTCTCGCTGCTGATGGAAGTGGCTCATTTCTGCTTGGAGGGCAAACCCCACAGTCCGGCAGCGTTTCCTGATGCCGTCGGCCTCGTCCTGGTCCATCTTCCCTTCATCGCTCATCCGCTGGCTCTCCTTCACCTTGGCAAAGGCGCCTGAGTCGAAAGAGAAAAAAATTACACAAACATTTTGGTAAATTGTGTTATTGCACAAAAGGATGGGTAGAAGCCAAACACAACAGCAGAAGTTAGAGGTCCAGTACATCCAAATGACAACAGGTTCTCATTTACCTCTGTGGTATGCGGTAACAGGGATTTGTTTTGGCTTTACTTGCCCAGTTTCTGAGATATCAATCTGAGGTTTCTGCCTCCACCCAAATACAATGGAAAACATTGTTTATTTCTCATAGACAGCAGTAGCAAGCAGAAGGTAGCACGTTTAGCTTGTGTTCTGTTGTGTTAAAAACACTACATTAAAAAATCCAATTGCAGCGTGGTACTAAAACATTTTGCACCACTTCCACAAGACACCCCACACGGTCAGTCATTTCCACTGAGACTACTTTCTACCAAAACATAAGTGAGGGGATTATCCAGAAAAACACTGACTCTTGTTTGCTGGTAGATTCCTTTAAGAGGCCACATTGCACAAAATCCAGTACTAATTACTTACATACAGTATGTACACATGGTTCTGTGTGTGTAGGGACCCACAAAATGTAAAAAACAACCATTGCCTTGTTCTTTTCTTTATAGATTTAGAAAAAGTCTCTATGAACGAGTTGTTTAGGTTTACAGACAGTTGTAATCTCACGATTAACCATAAAGTATTTTAAGCTGCTATTGAAATACTCATTCTAGGACACATTTCAAGACGCCTTCCCTGTATTTGTGTGAAGGCATAAATCTAAAAGATAAACTTGGCAGATAAAACAAGACTTACTGCTTGTTAAATGTCACTTTTTAAAAATCGTTTTCTTAAGCTTACACTTTAATGTGTGCTCTCCCCACTTTTCATTGTCACTGCAAAGCTATAAAATGTGTCTGTGATTAAAAACAAAGAGAGAGAAAGAAAAATCATAAAACAAAAGTTGTGATAAAAGTTAAATAGTGTAAAAAAAAAAAAAAAAAAGTGTCTTATTGTTATTGCTCTTTGGGTGGGTCAGTATGATGTCATGTAAAAACCTGCTATTGTAATATTGTGCAAATATTACTGGAGACCAACTTTGTAACTTTCCCCCCTTGAATTTAAGTACTATAAACTCTACACTTCATAGGCAGAGCCGTGAACGCACCACACAATCACTTCTTGTTTCACTGCATACCAAACGTCTAGTTTCAGGATGACGAGGGCAAGTTGGAACCACTTTCACCCAGACTGTTATGAAGTCACTTCCTAAGTGCAGAACATGGCAGCCCAGTGGCATGTGGCCACGCTGCATTTCACACCAGATTAGTGAGTCCGTCTCAATCACATATAACCTGATCTTGAAACCAGGAAGCAGACACATTTTAGTCAAACGCTGTGCAGACAGTATAGCTACGAGGACGAGTTCGGGCAAGCAAGGTGTCGGGTCTTTAATCCACTCGCCGAAGCCTTATCCGTTAACTGTATCTGTGAGGTCATGCTACACCGCACTTCGTATGGAATTCCTGGCAGAAGTGTGGGAAAGCATGAACAGCTTCTTGCAGTCTATTCCAGCAGAGGAGGCGTGTGGACTTCAGTCTGCGGCGCTGACCTACATTCATGTATTCTGTTTTCCACATGAGAGGAGAATGTGCATCAAAAGATAGCATGTCTGTAGGACATAAAGCAGAGGCCCTCCTGAATGTGCGTATGTGTGACGGGAGAGGAATAATGCAAAATCTCATCACAAAGACAGCTTGACGTGCTCTTCCTCGCAGCTAAATGTGTTCTCTAACTTGATGCAAAACTAAATGCTATATGTTGGATACCAAAATGTGAGGCTCCTTTGATTTCTTCCCTTTAAAAAAAAAACAATTCCTCTCAACGTTTTGGTTCAGCTGATGCAAAATCTCATCAGAAAGCAGCTCCTGCTTGCAGCTAAATATGCTCTCTAAACTGACACAAAACCATTAAAGAGCAAAACGTCAGAATAGAAAATATTTTTTTTCTTACTACTCGACAAACAAATTCCTCTTTTACACTACAGGCTTTCTGCCTCTTTTTCCTTCCTTGAACAAATGCTTAATCACACAACCAGTAGTCTGGAAAGTCACTAGATTTGTTTATCTTGCCCAACCAGACCGGCTACCGCACGTTCACATGTGACAGATTAATAGGTGTGTGCAGGATATATATTAGTTCACCACAGGGATTAAAGAAGGGGGGGCTAAACAGCAAGGCAAGGCAGGGCGAGTAAATCAAAGGAAAGGAAAGGAAAGGAAAGGAAAGGAAAGGAAAGGAAAGGAAAGGAAAGGAAAGGAAAGGAAAGGAAAGGAAAGGAATGGAAAGGAAAGGAAAGGAAAATAGATTAGTATAGAATACAGGAGAGCTAAAAACACAACAAAACAGGGTTGTGCAAAATTCACCAGCTTATATTAAAGCTGTTTTAAGACATTTTTAATATGCCCAAATGCAATTTAATATGTGTTTCACAACCACACCAGCAAAAGTAATAAAGTACAATGGAAAGCTCCTGGGGACCATACAGCCTAGAATTCTTTGTTACCGTATCACACTTTCCAGTCTTCTCAGCAGCCTAAAATAACTACAAGTGCACTCAGAGAGCATATCCTCTGCCCATGTCAGTCCCCTATCTCACATTTTTAATGTAAGTGGTGTAAATCCAGCCCAAAAATGAATAAGGTTCTTCTTGTGCCCATGCTCCACCTCTCCACCAGGGTTTTATCAAATACGGCTTCGTAGATTTTGCATGATCTTGCTGTCAGAAGACAAACTGATCAGTCAGCTGATATCACCGGTAGATACTGGCAAAACTTAGATATATATAATGGTGTATATTATTTATGTTGTCCGGTATGAACCATATATAACCTGTTTATTTCTAAACAGAACATAATAGAGAAAAAGATGTTTGGGCTATGTGAGAAATGGGGTCATCACATGATTTGTCCAGCAGAGCGGCTCCAATGCTTTCAGCACTGTCTGCAGCACATGTAGCAGAGAACATATCACAGCTGAGTAGCCCAAGCTATGGAGTCTTCACAGTAAGTTGTTAAGTATGTAGTTTGTAAAATAAGATATACACCATCGCCCATAAAGTTGGAATGTTTTGGGGGTTTTTTTTTAGACACATTCCTCTTTTTATTTCTATTTATACACGTCAGTAATCACTTTGACCAGATGTAGATTCTGAGTCCCAGTTACCAGGTGGAACCAATTCTGACTTTGGGATCTGACTGAAGAGTGGGACGTCTTGCACATTGACACCATCAACAAGCTGGTGGACAGTATGCAACAATGTCGTAACGCATTGATCTGTGTCAGGGGTGGTCATACTCAATACTAGTGACTGAGGGACATTTGAAATTGTAATAATGGACATTCTAATGCATGAAATCCCTCAAATATGTGTTTCCTGTTAAATTGACCAAGGCTAAAAAAAAATTGAAACAAAACCCTTAATCCTATTGTTCAATACCCCCAATTTAGTTTAAGCCTGAACACACAGTTTGCAAAAGTTAATTGTGGTTACATTTTTACTGTGATATGTATTGTATGTATGTTGTGGTACCAATAAAGTTTTGAGAAGATATGCACTTTATCTATCAAGAATAAATCGCATTGTCACAACCATTTCATGAAAAGAGGTAAAAAAAATAAAAATAAAAAAAAAATTCTAACTTTATGGGCAACAGTGTATAAAGAATAGAAACTAATATACTAATTCAGATTTTTTTTCTAGATCCTAAAAGTTTTAATTGTCAATGGCCTCAAATATCCAGCATCTGTCGGGCTCTAGCAGACAAACAGCACTGATCACACTTCTGCCTCGGCCTTCGAGGAGGAATCAATCCTAATAATATAATTAATTAGCTTAATGGGCTCTGAATCCAGATAAGCAGGAGAAAGCAGATGGATGGATTTACCAATTAAAAATGATTACTTTGTGAAAGTCCACTTAAGTTTTTGCTAAAATCAGCACCTGCTTGCCACCATCACAAGCAGCAAAAGTACTTGCCACAGGTCTGATGGCACTGACTGAAATGGAGTCTCCTGCTCATATTATCACTTTTAGTTGGTGTTCAAACATATTTTCCAACAAATCGTGTGATTTTAGTCTTTTGAGATACACGGTCTAGTTTAGTAAAGCCTGCAGTATGTGTGAGAGAAAGAATGAGGACAGTTGAGATTAACTAGCACCAAACCCCTATGGACGACTGAACTCCCGACATCTGCTAAATTCTTCTTTCCCACCGCCTCCCTGGGCCCGAGGTCACTGCAAGGCAAATTCAGGAAGTTCACTTCTTCTCTAACTCGACATCTATCTGCTGTCTGTTTGTCCTAAACATAAATTCTGATGACGGAAATCCCTCTTTAAGACACTTGTATTTGCTTACAGCATGTGGCGGTTGTGTGCTTGTAGCTACTTATGTGTTAGTGCTGATGCCATTTGCCCAGTTCCTTATGTCTGAGTTCCTGTTAAGCAACGTCAGCGTTATTTTTTCTCCAGAGACTGCAGATTCTTTTAGGATCCAGACATTAACACACAGCAGTTTAACCTCAAGTGAGTCTAATTTTAACTCATTCTCAGCTGGGAGAGCAGTTTCCAGTCACAGTTCATTAAGTCATTCTTCTTGTTAAACCCTTCAGATGAGACATGATTAAAATGGAGCAGAGCCTCTTTAGCTGAGGCCGGTTTGTATAAATCTGCTGACAGCTGTAATGTAAATGCAGCTGACCAACATAACATAACACAAGCTGATACGAGAGCTACTTGTTTCAACTGTGTGACAACACAATATACCATAAGGCGATATGCAGCATTAATCAGTTTACTCAGGGCGCTAGTAATCCAAAAAAAAGGCTCACTTTTTTCATAGTAAAAATCTAACTTGCAGCATTAAAGCCCATGTAGGTGCTGTGAGCATTTTTTTCTCACAGTGTAATTAGCCTTTTTTTTTTTTTTCCTTCTGGCAGAAATAATTACACCTCCAAAACTGGGAAAGGTTTATTTACTTGGTAGAATAGCCGTCTCCTATTTCATTCCCTGGTCATGGAATAACCTTAAGATAACACTTCAGCTAAATGATTTGGTCTCCCTGAGAGAGTTTCACAATCTGATCGAAAAATGTGTAACGGAAGAGTCACTATCACCATTACTAAATTGGACTTTGTTGTACACATGTCTTTAATCCCTTGTTTGTTTTCATGTGCTTTACGTCGTGTAGTTGTCAGGCTCGAGTTTAGAATGTTTGATAGTGTTGTACTGATGTGCCTTTTTATTCTCAAGGGACCTCCTGGTTAAACATAAATATTTGTGATGAACTAAGATGACCTCCCCTTATTACAAATCTAGATGCACTTCCTCAGAAACTAAACTTTCCCTTCAGAAGATAAGTTGACTGCAATCTCAACTTCTAAAAAAAAAAAAAAAAACTTCTTCTTAATTCTCTGGAGGTGTATGTGTGAGCGTGTGTGTGAGGAGTGAAACAGTATGTGAAAGCACAGCCACTAGTGTGTAATGACTTCACTGCTGCAATGCAAACCACAAAACACACAACACCCATACTTTTCCTTGGAACTGGGCAAGATTTCTCTCTCTCCCGAAAGCAAAAGGAAAAAATATCTTGCAGGTGACGACACAACATTTTTAAATCCAATATAATGCGCTACGCTTGGCGACTGAAACGCTTTGTATGTCACTAGAATAAAGCCTGAGCTCAAACTGCACACGTCTGAAAGCTTGAAATGTTCAAACACTGACAAGAGAACAGGGAGTCATATTGCTTTTTAAGTCTGCCTAATCAGAGTGACTCATCAGTGTACAGTAAAATAAACCAATCTGGAAATTTGGTTCAGAAACTTCAAACACAGGAAGGACTAACGTGACTGAGTAAGATTAGTGGATGTTTTTATACACTGGACAGACTAGTAAACAGAACCATTTCTCAGCTGAGGACAAATGAGGCTTGTCGCCACAAAACACTGACCATTAGTAAAGGGCTTTGATAAAGAGAGAGAGAGAGAGAGAGAGAGAGAGAGAGAGAGCGTGTGTGTGTGTGTGTGTGTGTGTGTGTGTGTGTGTGTGTGTGTGTGTGTGTGTGGAGGGCGGCTGACGTCTGTGACAAGCACCGCAGTGAACCGATGAGCTATTTGTTCCTTGTTGATCTCTCAAACTTAAGTATGAAAACACTGAATAATGGGTTTTTTAAATACTACATCATATGTTGAAAGTTCATCCACTCAGTTTAGGAGTTTGGGACGACTCAAAGGGATGGTGGATGAACTAGTTAACAACCTAGAAGCAAGTGCGCATCATACTTTTTGTAACCTGCTGGGCCATTTACTCTCTCCTGACATTCTTTTTTCAGGACTGAACATCAGTACACCATGTATCAAATAAGTAGAACTAGAAACCTGACTATGACTTGAATAGAAACTCCTTGCCTGCATGTCGCATGAGCCCAAAATGTTTCTGTCTCAGATGGATTGGTAAAGAGTTTATATGATGGTGACCCCAATATTTTCTAGGTACTGCAGAGAATATACAAATATGAAATTCATCTTGTTTGCATTTGGGGGCATCCTAGCAACAGTTTTACAGCAACCTCCTATGTAATGGTGGTATATGGGAACAATGCTCTGTTGATTATTGTTGTAACACAAGTGACCATTGGGACAAGTTGGACTGAGTCGCAGCACCCAATTTAGATCAATTAACAGATACATGCATTACATTCAGGAAAGAGTGCAAGAGAGTCAGTGATGCAGAAGGAACCAACTTCCAGTTCGTTAACTTGCAACAAAGGGAGAGTATGTAATTCGAATCAAAAAAAAGTTTTTGTTGAATTCTGTGAATACCTCCTCACTATCAGCTAACTGTCTATTCTGTGTGCACATATTTAATTTTTTTTAATTTAGAGGAGGACCCACAGAACTCACATAGAAGTTACACACAGTCAGTGTAACTGATAACTGAACAATAAAGTTAACACAACTAGAGGAGAAACTGATTGTTCACTTTGTTAAGTTCAGTTAGATGTGAAGATTTGGAACAATCTCCAAGCTAACTATGACTATTACTGTTTGAGTCCATTTCATTAGGTACAGCAGTGAGCGAACATATCACCGCTGGGTTCAGCTCAGTAGTTCATTCAGTCGGTAACTAGTCCATACTCAGTTTAGTACAAACTGTAGTCCAGCTCACAGCCGAGTTATCAGATTTTGTTCTCTTTTAACAAGGAAGTAGGGTAGTTTTAAGTTCAAAGGTCACTGATTTTCAGAGAAACAAAATGCAAATGTAGTTTCATGTTAAAGCTTCCAGCTTTGAGCAGGTGTTACATCAGTGGGGTCAAAAATAAAGACCTTAGGCCCTTTTCAGGAACAGAATTCCAGTCTGAAGCAGGTCATTTTTCAGCATATAGAAAGTAGACTTAGAGGTTCTGATACAATAATTCAATAGCCTAAACCTTTTCAACCATTCAAAACAAGCTAATGGAAAAAAGGGCTTTGTGTTCTCTTCTGTACTACTCAGCCGTTACTGTGGTACTTCTCTTTAAGAGAGATGCGGAACAAATTCTGCCCTTCTCCATTCTACCATAGATACCAGTGTACCAACAACCAGCAAAGTGTTTGTTGTGTTTTGTAAGGTCATAAGAATCACAGCAGTTCTTTAACAACGTTGTGAATCACAGCTGACAACAGCACCGTTGGTTGCCAGCTGCTAAAAGCTACGGATTCAGTCAGAGGCTTGAACTTGACAAAAAAGTGAATTCCCTAATTGTTGTGTTTTAGTTTAAATTCACTGATTTCATTACAAATGTTGGCAGTTCTAAATGCTGACGTGACGAAGCCAGTGGTTGATGACGCCAAGTCAGACGAAGGTCGAAGCTTACATTTAAACTTGAGGGAGGAGAGAAGAGGAACAGGGAAAAAGAAAAAAAAAAACAGGAAAGGGACATCATGTGCAGAGGCCAAAAATATAGGGGAGACGGAAGTAAGAGAAGAGAAGAGAAGAGAAGAGAAGAGAAGAGAAGAGAAGAGAAGAGAAGAGAAGAGAAGAGAAGAGAAGAGAAGAGAAGAGAAGAGGAAAAACACAGCTTCAAGAATGCATGACAGGGTCAAAAGGACTCTACAATATCTGCCAGTGTTTAAAGTGGGCCTAAAAGCCTCGAGGATAGACAAACATGAATAAAACCCCACTGCTGACTAAGCTAACATTAATAGTGTTTACAGCAGCCAATCACATACACAGATAAAACAGAACTGGAGTTTGTGTCCTGAGCTGGAATGTGCTAACAACTGATTTTATCCACCACAGACATTTATCTTCAAATACAATTTTTTACTCTGAAAAGTGGCTACACGACACTGAAACAAACACCAAAATCCTCTGTTCTGACTTTTTAAAAAACAGAACCATCCAAGAACCTAGCGTGCACGGGGGAGTTATTGTCAGCAGAAACGTTTAATCTGTCACCGGCTAAGTTCCTCTTGATATGACTTTGTGCACACCCACCACTTTTTTTGGCCATGACTGCAACAGTTACACTCACAGAAATACGACATGGAGCTCCAAAGCTTGAATTGAAACTCTTAATTGAAGCCATGCGCAGAGATGTTCAACAGATGTTCTTCCTTTTAATGTGTAGAGAGAATCTGATCTTAAACTATGATATACTTCACGTTTACACGGATGGTGTTATAAATCCACACTTGTGTCTGACATCTTTGAAATCATGATGTATCTGTTTATTAAGAAGGACTAGCTCAGCTATGCTTCTTGAAAGAAAGCATAAGTCATTACTGCTAATAAGTCTTGTGTTTATCTCTCAGTGTTCGTCTGCAAAGCGATTTAATCCATCTCTTTTCAGCTCAGGTTTCCTATATTTGTATGAAAAAAGGGTGTTGTCACAGTGAAATCAAATGCTGGACTGCATGAAAATACTTGGGGTTTCCAGCTGCCACTTGGAACAAATGCACGGCCTTCTTATGAGTTTGCTTTGCAAACTCGGCCAGCCTCACAAAGTTCAGACATTAAAAACCAGTTTTGTCATCACATATCAAGCAAAACAAATGACCAGTGTTAACACAAACTGTGACATCATGACTTCCTTTGTATGTTTTTTTGTTTTTTTTTTATGATTCCTTTCCGATTTGTGAGACAAGTGTTGTGATGTTGTGTAATCCCTCCAGGCCTGAAGGCTTTCTGCTGTGTTTCTAACTGTGCCGTTAAATTAATTTATAATAGTGTCAGCTTTTTTCAGAATGGAGCAGATGTACGATTTCCTCTCTGTGTTTGCCCTGTAGCGTTTGTCGACTGAAAAAAATGGAAATGCCTTTCGAGAGGCTACACAAGTAAAAATGTGCAACATGCTCCTGCGGTGAAAGATGTTTGGTCGATCAGAATTTTAGGTGTCTTTGCCGACACAATGAATTAATCCGCGATGTGAACATTCTACCTCAACTTTTCTATTTTGCTGTTTTTGCTGATTGTCCAGGGATGCTCACACATCATCCTGACATAAGAAAAGACCCCAATGCACTGCGAACAGTGCTCTCCTCCGAGGGATGCTGTCTCCATGCCAACCACAAGCATAATGCTGGCGTTACCATGACAGCAGCTACAACTGGCAGACACCCAGAGGCTTTTTGAGAGTTATTTGTCAGGGGATCGAACAGATTACCAGATGGACGTAAAGAATGAAGCATTTTAACTAAACATTTCTGTATAAGAAAGACAAGGAAAGAATGCATTGATTTGGGGCTCATCAGCTGTACTTCTGCTGCACTGGAGGTAGAAGTATTATTAGCTTTATAGAGAGAGCCAAAACAACAATCAGTGAGCTAACTGGTGCATCTAATGCCAAAGAATGAGCTGATCAAACCATGAACAGATACAGATGGCAATGACTTTTATTTTCCATGTATTCATGACAATGCAAGCAAACACAGAATTAAGCTAACAAGCTATTGGTCCATTCATTTTTTGCTGTTAGGGGTCACTGGGTGGTGAAGCCTACCTCTGCATGCACTGAATGAGAGTCAACTGCAGGGATAAAATGTACAGACACACAAACCCAACAAGGTTTAACCCAATCTGCATGTCACACACCGAGGAGGAAACGGAGCCAAGACAAAGAGAGGACATACAAACTCCATACAGTAAGTTGCTAGCTTGTCAAGTTCAGGTAACTCAGAAGCCATGTCATACTTTACCGGTATCTTATTGTGCCTGCTGTCAGCAAATCAATCCAAGTTTTACATTTCCCCCCCCAGTGTGTCTTTCAATTGGTCAGTTCAAAATACTGTAAAGATGGTTGACTTTACCATGACTGTATAGCCCCTGGTTTAAAGGCTGTTAGAAACTGACTATTTTGCTCTTAAAAACCAAAGAGTTGCTGCTGTTCCCGCCCACTTCAGGAAGAACATGCTGTCTGCGTGTGTGATTGACAGTTGCAGCTGTCAATCAATTTGAGCTGGATGGCTATTGGTTAACCAGGTGTTACACTGCACCTGGGTTGAATTCTTACTTGCTTGTAAAGCTGGCAGGCAAATAGTTGTGGAAGGCTTGGGGAAAGAAGTAAGAAGTAAATGTCATATCAAGTTTTCATATCTCAACAGCTTTTATTTTACCCCTTAAAGTTCATAACAATCAAAGAACATAATAAAAACTGATTTTCACCCTATGTGACCTTTAAGGTTAAATATGGCACTACTGTATATTTAAGCTGCATGGTTTTTAAAGGCAACTGGGAGCATTCGAACAAGCTGAGAACACATCCTCTATGATATTATATTACAATTTGCTCTGGTTAGGAGTCCTTTTCTAAAATTAGACATTGAAACAAAAATTATAGTGTGATTTAGGCAAAAAATAGAAAACTAATGGCAGCAAGAGGCAGTGAACTACTAACCAGAACCCTGTACTACAAAGCAAGTTCAACATACCCAGAATATCTTTTCAGTATCTGGCTTCACTAAACCGAACAACCACAGTCGGGCTAAGCGGTCACATGAAGCCGCTGAACAACTCAGTGAGTGAACACTGAGACTCTGAATGTAACTATGAGCACATTCACATAAAACGGTCAGTATTGGTGCCAGATGACCAAACATGGACAGGTGCAGAGCCGCATATTTCTCATAAGAAGAACAAACTAGAATTCGAAACCAATATGAGGAGTTTAAAAATATAATACTGGCTAAAGGCAACACAGCTGCTGTAGCCAAAGAAGGCAAACTGTGTGAATGTGGAAGTTTATAGGCTTATCAATATCACTACCATATCATTAAGGCACAAGTAGACCTGACTATAATTACAATGGTGTATTCCATTAAATAAATATGTGGCTTACAAGCAGCCTATTTTTATGGCGTGTAAGACAGGTGTAGCCTCATTCTTTTAGCTGCACGACAGGGAGCAAGGATAGAGTTAAAAAAGAAATCAACACAGAAGTATAATTTAAACCGGCTGTGCAACCGGTTAAGCATGCAGCATGAGTTGACATGGTTCAGAGTTACACCTGAGGTTACCTCGCTAACCCCAAAACCTGCTTTGTAGTACAGGCCTCAGGTCTAGTATGAGTATCATACATGATTACAATCCTGCTTGATTGGCAAATCATGCCAACTGGATTGGTCCGTTCTCTGCTTGTCACAGGAGGAAAGCTGCCATTCTGTTTAGGTGAGCTAGTTCCAGGGTCCAGGTACGGTGCTTATTGACACTTGATGAAACTGAGCATGTTCGTATTTGTGACTGACTGCTGCAGTTAGGATCACAAACTGGACTCTTAATTAAATATGAGCATGTGCAGGTGAAGCATTACAAACATTACAAATCTGGCAGCACTGTGGGCATGATGGGTAACATGATGCTAAGACATCATATTGCATTGCATCCAAGGGCCAACCTGTGGGGGCAAATATGAAACCAACACAGATGTTGCAGTTCCACAAATGGCCACTTGAGGCTGGATTCAACAGTGAGTCATGCCCCACAGACCCCCATGTTAAAACGTCCAACTTAAGAGTAGAAATAAACATGTCAACAGCGTGGTACAAAAAACAACTTTGGTCTCTGTCGCTAATTTCCCATCTCATGACAACTGTAAAGGGGGGGAATTTTTCAATAACTTGCTCGTTAAATTTATTTTATGGTTCAAACTTGTGTACAAGTAAGTGCAAAGTGCAACCACTTTGAGTTACAGGTGGGTTCCATCACATTTCAGATCCTGGTCAAGGCACTGCCAAGGTGGCGATGACCAGAGCCACCACACTGCGCTTCAAAAACACTTCACTACCCCTTTTCCACCAAGAAGAACAAGGTGCTAGTTCATTGCTGGTGTGCCATTGCTAGGTTGGTTCAAATCTCACAACTCCTAAGAAACTGACTGCTTTTCTATTTGCAAGGAGCCAAGTTAGAGCCACGCCACTGCGTCACCGTAAAACATCAGTACATCACTGCATACATAGCCGTAGTCCATTTTCATTTTCTTGAGTTTATTGAGGGGTTGGTCAAGGCTCCGCTCATACCATATTTACCACATTCCATATTTACCTATTTAGTTTTTCAAAAATACAGCTACGCGCTCCACTGTTGTTTTAAAAAAATGCAGTTTCCGGGTTTTCACCAGTCTCGTTGGTCACGATAACCCTGCCCCCAGCACCTCACGTACTCGGTTCTTAGCTCTGGCCCAGCAAAGACTTGGTGCTTGCTAAGTACCAGTTTTGAGAACCTGGAGCTGGTCCTTAGGTGGTGGAAACACAAAGAACTGATGCTAAGTCAGGCTCTGGCGCCAAACTAGCACTGGAACCAGCTCGGTCAAAAAGGGGTACACAGCAAACCTATGTATAACATCACAGAGGATTTGTTCATCGTTATATACGGTCAATGGTTGAAGCCAGGTTCAGCTTGTTAATCAATGTGTGAACAGCCGTTGTAGCTCTGAACGTGGCTCTTTATTAGTTTGGTGTCGAAGAGGTGTTTAACTCCACCATAACTGAGGCCATAGCAGTGACCATGTTGTATTAGACTATACTGTGCACTGAAAGACAAACTGTGTTGATGTTTTTGTCCATTTTCAGTTACATATAAGGGTGGGACAGAATTTCAAATAATTGCATTAAACAGCTGCAGTGCTAGTCTTTTCCATACAGGCAAACTCCACTCCTACCTCACGTCTTTTCTGAGTCTAATGCGACTAAATGTGTGGTTCTTTGAGAGGAGGAGGGAGCAGTGCTGGTAAAAACAGCCCTCTAAGACATCTGTAATCTAGTTCAGTGTGAAACAACGCTGCGCTGGGCCAACACAGACAGGAATGCAGAAGCATGTGGATAGGCAGTGTGTGTAAAGACGAGGGCCCTGCCTTTGTCAGGATTTATGAGTAAGCAAACGGGAGAGAGAAAACGTTTGCTCTCCATAGCCACCACAGTCAGCTAAGGGCACTGTAGCCAGCCAAATTACATACAATCAGTGTTCCAAAGGTGCCATAACTAGGCCACTGCATGCTCCTAAAAACCAAGTCTGACTTCACAGATTACAGTTTTTGTACCTGCTGACAATGCTGTATTTGTTCTTGTATTGTTACCAGCGTATGGAATGTTAATTTGCAACATGTTGGCACACACATTTCCTTAGAACTGGAAAACAAAATATCTTTTCCTTCAAAATGATAGAGCCAGCATGTGGTTTTGTAATGCGTTGCCATATGGAGGACAACTAATCTCTTGTCCATATTAAAAGTCTGGCTGGTGTGCTGGAGGCATCCCTGGGGAGTTGGTTCATTCTCAAACTGAATAATGCTCTGCTCTGGTGTGGATCACAGTAGGTTTTATCCTAAATGTGCAGCTGCTAAATGACAGAAAAGACAGGAACTCTATTTTCTACACTTTAAAACAACCTAAATGTCTCGTCGAAAGAGAATAGCTGAAGTCTGGTTTGGTTTTAAAGTAAATGTGGCTTTGCTCTCTTCAACATGTCGTGCTCTGGAAACAGGTGATGCAGATCCAGACCTCACGCAGAGCCGAGCCTCAGATCTCATCTTACGCAACACGTGATCACACTGGATTGGACTGATACCCACACTGCGGGCAGATTGGTTTCACTCTATTGTGTCGCCTTTTGTAAGCTTCAAGAGGTGGTTTTTGTCTCAGATTAGTGCCATGACTGTTGCCAGGTACAAAATCTACAGAGCACAATCTACTTTTCTCTCACCAATACCAGATGCAGATGGAGTCGATGCATTCTTACTTCCAGGGAACTCACATCTAATATATAAGACCTGATTAACACCAGACCGGCAGAGCTCAGTTTGTGATTATGTGAAATAAATCAAAGGAAGTACAAACGCTCAACAGGAGATAGCACAGACAATTTCGGAGATCAGGATTACCACGAAACAGTTGTATCTGGCAGTGCAAATGCCTCAGAGGGCCCTTGATTCTATAACAATGCAATGTCATTAAGCCTTCAAAATCAAGTCGTTCAGTTGTATTCAAATGAGATCACTGTCTAAGCATGATGGTGGCAGAGGCTCAAACTGCATTGTCAGGAGTTGAAGCATCTGCATCGGAATTGATTCACTTTTATACTGACAAAAACAAGGGAAACTGTCCAGGAAGAGTGTACCTGATATGGATGTCTGTGGTGGAAACAGGTGAGTAATACTAGTGAGGAGGATAACAAAAGAGGGATGGATTATTTATCGCAGACAGAATCCCTCATTGAGCAATAGCAGAGATTAGAAGAGAAAACTTGTTGAGTAAAAGCTAAAACTAAGAAACTGGAGCAGAGAGACAAATGGAGCACACCCTAACGTCTTTCTGACACTGCCCAAAACCTTCTTCTTCCTGGACACATTTTATGACAGCAGCATGAAGTGTGGCTCTCCACCAACCACATCTTAAAGCCAGTTAACATTCCTGTAGTTCACATGCTCACTGGAATCACAGTTAGAAATCAGCTCCCGTAGACCTCAGTGAAGTCAGGCAGGAAAGAAGCAATAAGGAGTTGAAGAGGAGGAGGAGTGCACAGGAAAAGGTCGACCTCAGTTCTATGTGTTCTGAGTGTTGCCACAGCTGTATCTGGTTCAGCAGAACACAAGTCACATCAAGGGGAGTTATGTGGACCGGCAGGGAAGACTCAGCAGAGGGAAAAGATCTCCGGCTGAACAAAAACACAATGCACTGCAAAAAGTCCTCATGTACTGTATTTGTTGTCTCTTGGCTCGGGGTGGCACTGTTTTAATTTGACAATGCTCTTGCCAATGCAATGCCTGAGTTTTGGCAGATTCCCCCATCGTGCTTTCAGTATTCCACTTTGAAGAATTCATTTTCATTCAAAAGAATAAGCCAAATTTCTCAAATGCTAAATGATAGCTAAAAACAGCTTTGCCTACCTAAAATAGTCAATCAGGCCACGAGGCACTGTGTGCCAACTGTCAGCCGCAAATGAGAAAGTGAATGCCAAGAGCGGCAGCTTATTATTCAAAGCATACTCTTGGCAAGTGTAGAGATAAGAGTAAAACTAAGCTGCAAAACAAAAATATGTGGACAAATAGAAAACTGTTAGGGCTGTGTTGTTTAGGTCAATTGGTGATCAATATGGTAAACATCCAGCCAAATTCTGATTGGTCATATAATCACCTCTGGTATTTTTATAAGGAGAAAAGTACTATATCAGCAGCCTTCCAGGACTGATTCTTTATTTTTGGAGGCAGAAGAGACAACTTGCATTATTTTACTACTTCATACCCCTCAAACCTATTGGTTTAGTTAGAATCAGCTCCAAAATAATAGACAAGACAACAAGGGGGTCATCGCTGCGGCTGCATTTTCTTGAAACAGATGGTCAAAAAAAATCGAGTGCAAACTTTGCAAATAGCTGGTTGCATATCACCCATCGCTGAGTAGACTGTGGCTGATTTAGTTAATGAAGAGAGATTGTGCAGATTGTTTTTCACTACAACCAATCAACTGGTTTAATAGTAGTTAAGATTTCAGTTGAATATGTCTTTAGTTGACTACAGCCCTATAAAGTATGTTATGAGCAAACGCCACAAGATAAGAAGCTTAATAAGCTTGAGGTCAGCTGCTCACTCCTCCCACGGTTCTCAAAAATATTAGATGTTTGCAAACCATCACTAATCTAATCTGTTTAATGGCATGTCCTTGTCTCTACAGCACAAGTTTGTTTTTTGTTTTTTTACACAACAACAGACCTGATGAACTTATGTTAAAGATGACTCTGCAAAACAAGGTATTCTGAAAATGGTTGTAATGTTTTCTCATCACTGAAAAGTAAGAAACAAAAGGCAGTACAAGTTAACACAAGCATAAGAGAGAGTAGGCATAAAGCCAGAAAACTGACTCAGTAATGGTGGTTACAACAGAGCTGTATAGCTAAACAATAGCCACCATAGGTTTGGCTGTTTAAACAGTTCTTAGCCAGATCGGCTTAAAGTGTTACGTTGAAGAGTCTGTTTATCAAAAATCATTTTATACTTAACCCCTTACAGTAGATAAGTCTTTTCAGTTTAATGTGTCCCAACTTTGAGCTTTTCACCTTAATATATTGGAGCTAAATGGAATTTTCCTCTGCAGTGTTTCTAGCATTTAAAAAAGTATTTTTTCACAGTCCTGAAAACATCTGCATGTGACACCAACAGGATTGAATAGAATTCATTTCGTTTTGGTGTTATCTGGGTGGACTGACCCTTTAATTTAATTCGGATGGCAGCGGTTTTCTCATTAATTCCTGGGCGGGGTTATTAAATGTAACAAGCTGCATTGTATCACCAACGACCTCTGTGATAATGAGCACCAGCTGTTTGAAGAAGATAATAACATTTAGCAGCAGCATTACTCCTTCCTCACTGGTAGCAGCCCTCTTCCTTCCTGCTGAACTAACCCCGATCAGCTGATACCTTGGTAGAGAGCTGACACAGATTGCTGATGTACCAGTTCCTTCTGGCCTGAAAATCTAACACAGTTAACTGAAGAGCCCAGTGCATACTAGAACTAATATTTGGTCAAAGTATTATGAAAAAAAACCCACAAAAACTGGTCATCCTAAACACAGCTGTAACATATTCAAATAGGAGTGGTGCAGTTGCAGGACAAGGATGTGTTTTATGATGTCAGGTCAGTTAAGTTACTCATTAAACACGTTTATGCGAAGCAGACAGCATCAGTTGTCAAAACTAGTGCAAAGGACAAGATGTACTTTGCATTCTCAGCAGAGGCAATGACGATATGTTTGGAGTAAATGTGAATTAATAAAATGGGTCAAACGGGTAATGAGCAATAACATCAAGTAGGGGTCGTTCAGTATAAGTTTTTTTAAGAGCCAATGCAGTTATCAAGTTAATCAAGGAAATTGAAAACCGATTTTAGGAGCAGATACATTTGCAATAAAAATTAAAATTCAATTTAGAATACCACAAACTGCATCACAACACTTTGTTAAAATGTTTTGATTTACTGATATTTTACATATGTTTGATTATAAGAGGTCGCCGGTTCATGTCCCGGTGAGGACACCCAAGATCTTTGTGCGTGGAGTTTGCATGTTCTCCCCGTGCAGCGTGGATTCTCTCCGGGTTCTCCGGCTTGAGGTTAATTGGTGATTCTAAATTGTCTGTAGGTGTGAATGGGAGTGTGCTTGGTTGTCTGTCTCTAAATGTAGTCCTGCAATAGACTGGTGACCTGTCCAGGGTGTCCCCTGCCTTCTTATGTTATGCCTGTGTTCGGACAGGCCTATTGGTTTGTGTACACATCTGGATACAACATTTGTATGCTTCAACCACCTTTGAGGATAGTAAGCCTTGTGAGTCTCTGGCACAATTAATTTGGGAGGTCGGGGGCTGAAAAGTTTGGGATTCCCTGCGATAATCAGCCAGGCCAATAATCTGTCAAGCATCACAACTTAACATATCTACTTGACACGTGAATTCCCCCTGATTGGATTTAAAACCACAGGACTGGCCAACATACCAGGAAGGCCAATGGTCACACTGGTTGAGGCAACCTGATAACATCAGTCTCTTATTGAGACTGCTCAGTCCAAACAGCACAACCTACCAGTGATGCTCAAGTGTCCTTCTCACATCACCGCTGCTGGTTGTAACATCACACCACAACAAAACTCTGGCCTATTTGTATCATCAAATTTTGAACAGAACAAAGAAGAATTTAAAGGTTCACTTTCACAACAACAGACAAACCAGTTCTAAACATACTATTAGTGGTTACTAGCTGCATCACAGGATAGGCACAAAGTGGATTTATTTTTAGTCTGTGATGACAGCCGATGCTTACCTTGTGTCGTGTCAGTACTATTAAGGTTTTTCAGTGTAATATGCTTCAGAAATATGGAATATTTCATCAGTGGTATGAATTTCTATTAGAATATGCAACTGTGTACATCTATATCTTCAATTATTTTGTAATTTACTTTAAAGTACAATAAGAAATTTTGCGTTTTTGTCCTTTGGAGGGGAAAAAAGAGCTAAAAGCAGAAAATATTGGCATTTTAGTCTGGATAATGACTATCACAACCGTTGCAGATGAAGTGTCTATCGATCAACTAATTTATAGATTGACAAATCGTGTTAGGTGATGAGAAACCCATTTGCACAGCTGTCAAAGCAAATCAACATGACAGCATGTGGGAGCGACCTAATATACATCCCCGAGCAACACATAAAACACACATAGTAAACACAGTAACAGTATAATTAATTCTGGGGTTCACATGGTGTATGGAGCATTTGTGTGAGTGTGTTGAGGGGAGGGGGGAGATGCTGGAGGCAAAACCTGACCTGAGCTGTCATCCATAACAAAATAAACTGCACAGATTGAGTAACAAAACATGATTGAAGTCCCCCAGCTTATCTTGTTCCTCTTAGTGGACATTGTATATTATTGTGAACTGTTACAAAAGCTTTTAAAACACTTCTCCATTGTAGATGATGCAGGACTTCCTCATACTGAATTTCACTTGCAATAAAGTTGTTTAGGTTAAATAATAATCTGCTAGAACCTTGAAGATTCTTCTCCCTTCGATGCAGCCATACCCTGTCATAAATTCTTAATGGCGTGACATAAAAAGCTCATTATGTGGCCTAGTGGCTGGAGAAACTAAGTTATTATTTTGTCATTTTGAATTAAGGGCTGGCTTTAGACATTTAACTCAAATAAGCTAAAGGAATGAAAAACAGTTGGGATTGTGTGGATACATCCAACCATCTGTGTTGATTATAGGCGCAATTATCTGCTTTTTATTTAGTTGTTGCTTCTCTTTAACAGCATGAATACGGACATCAGAAAAATCTCATACGCACTGTCACTGCTCAAGGATAAGCTCACCTTTCTGTAGATGAATGATGTCAGGGAAGTTGGCGAGCAGGCCTTGGTAGAGCGACAACTTATCCAGCATATGGAAGAGGTCATACTTAGGCTGGTCTGCAAACATCTCTCCAATGTTCTCGTAGGTGCGGCCTGTATGGGAGATGGCATTGTTGAGGGTATCTGACCTATGGGGAGGGTCCAGCATGAAAGCCTGGCTGATGGACTGGAAGGCGTTTCCCAGCCGCTGGAACTCCTTCCTGAATCCACCCAGGTGTTTACGCACCAGCTCTGAGGCAACGTGTGTGAGCTGCATCACGCTGTCGTCCATTTTCTTCGCAAAGGCCTTGAAGTTGTCGACCCGCTCCTCAACGTCCTGAAGGTCCTGGTGTTCGTTGGGGATTTGGAGTGTCAGCATGAAATGTGCGCCCACCATCTCGTCCTTCTCTGCCCGTCTCTTGCCCAGTTTCCACTGCTTGTCGTCGGCACACATCAGAAAGTGCTCAAAGCCTTCATACTGGGAGAGGACTGGGTGACTGGTCATGTGGTTCATCCACAGTATCAGTCGCCTCTTGCGCTTCTCGATGAAGTCTTCCTCAAACCGCCCCGTGGCCTGCTTCTCAGGCAGGTGGGGAACAGAGATCACAGTGAACTTGTGCAGTAAACGGTTGTACAGCCAGTCAAAGTGTTTGTAGCGTCTGTAGACGGGACGCCCCGTGTGGCTCGGCGTGACCCGGTATGAAATGTAGGTCTTGATACCCTTGAACTTTGTCTGTTTGGTGGGGTCTTCAATGGAGCAGGAGAAAGGCTGTGGGTTGTCTTTCCACTGGGGCCCCTGGGGACCCATCTCAATGGTGTAGGACTCAGCTATCTTTGCCATCATGGGGACGTCACCGAGCACAAACGCCTCCACCCCTGAGCGGACAAAGCTGGAAAATCTGTTCAAGTTTCTGCCCACCATGCTGCCCTTCCTGGAGCTGGAGATGCTGTCCTGTCCGGATGGTGTCTTGGCCCGATAGTGCACATTGGGGTTGTTGGACAGCGGGCTCTGATGGGCATGTCCATTGGCTCCGGGGCTCCTAGCATGATCAGAATCATCCACCACGGTGGACCTGTCATCCCAGTCGTCCCAATCGTCATCGTCGTCGTAATAGTAATTTGGCGGAAAAGGGGTGTTTGGGGTGGACGGGCGGAAGGAGGAGTCATTTCCTAAAGAGCCTGCCGGGCTGATGGAGCAGTCGGTCACGTTAGAGTTGGAGCGAGTGCGAATAATTTCCACATAGGATGCAGGGAAGAGACCCTTCTCCCCTCGACTGTTCACCCCCTGAAACCAGCCGTCCACTGAGTTCTCATCAAAGATCACCAGAACCTCGTTCTCCTGGATGCTGATCTCCTCTTTGTTTTCACTTACAAAAGTGTAGATGGCTTTGGCTTTCACTGACATCTTGATACTCCAGCGGGTCCTAAACCAAAAAACTCTACATGCACATAGTGCCTAGATTAAACTGATGCTACTGTCTCGGTGCATGCTGTATTGGAAACATTGGACACAAGCTCACTGTAATATTTAAACTCATCTCAAATTACATGGCAGCTGTTGGATCAGGTGTGCAACAGCACAAGATGACCTTTGTAAACTGAATGATCGGACACTTACACAGAAGATGTCAAAAGTTACATAAAACGGTTACTTCTATCCACAAAGAAAATGTCTGTTGTCAGGCCATTGAGGCTGCTGATCTAGTATTGTCTTCTACCTAAAGGTCGAACAATAACTTCAGGCTGTTAAGGCTCTCTGAAAAGATAAATCCCTCATAGCAGAAAGACTCTCTACCTCGTTTCGCATCACAAACACAACAGGTTCAAAACCAAAACTGTTTTCACCAAAGATCGTCTCCAAAAGCACCGACGGTCGTTTTAATCCTCTGAAACCGGACTGCAACCTCGCGTCTTCCACTTAGCGAACACTTGTTTCTCATTACGGAGCCTAAAAATGATCCTTGATGAAACTATTCCCAAGATAAAGTGGTCCGGCGAGAAGAAAAACAGAGGGATGAGTAATGGTATCCCTGTACATTTTGAGCCTGCACCGCATTCCCTCAGACTGAAACTTGCTGCGTTTTCCTTGTAAACAGGTTCCTGCGCATCTTCGGTCGATCCTTCGGGTTTCACAAAAAGCAGAACAAACAACCAAAACAATCCTGTGCTCCGGCGTATCAACACGCAGCGCGGGCCCCGGCTACTTCTTGGAGTTTATTCCTGTGCGCGCTGCAACAAAGTAACTCTTTCCATGACGTGAGGCTCGGACAATTGAAGGCAAGTTCGCCTTTTTCTTTTTCTTTTTTTCATCAAATCCTTTATGTTCTTTAAAAGAGGAGAAACAGGCTCAACAGCGCCCCCAGCTGGAGGAACATAGCAGAACATACACCTTTATGTAATCACATAGTGACAATAAAGATGATTAAACACGTGGTATCTTGTGATTAGAATAACAACAACAATAACAATTGTTACAATAATAGTAGCAATAGTGTACTGGAATATAACAACAACAAGTATCAGTATTATTATAGTCATAATAATGACAACAACAATATTAATAGTAGCAGTAAATAATACACACATATATATAATGGTCATTAAAACAACCCCCCCCCAAAAAATAAGTAATAATAATAATAATAATAATAATAATAATAATAATAAAAATAGCAACTTTTTATATAGTATCATTCTAAAACTGTTTCAAGGTGCTGTACAAAGCAGAAATTCAAATTCAGAAGATAAAACCTGTCAGATAAAAATATATAAGTGCAATATTAATAATAATAATTAGTGATGCACGATAATAAAATTTCTGGCCGATACCAATATCCGCTATTAAGATGTCTGATATCACCAATAACCGATATTACCGATGTCGATATTCAATTTTTGTTCACACCGAAAAATGAATATAAGTATGCACTGTGAGATTCAAAAGAAGTCCATAACAAGTTAGACCACATAATCTTCTTTATTATGCAATAAAAGTAAAACATATTTTAACATATTTAATGTACAAGTCCAGGGCCATTTAAGTAAAAACATCTGTGAAATAGCAGCAATATCAGATGTAGTGGCGCTAATGTTAGACAATCATCTGTTTTTCACATCAGCTAAATTTCTTCATCGGACCGACACTGACATACGGAAAAAACATTAACATCGGCCGATACCGATGTGGTCGCCGATATAACGTGCATCCCTAACAACAATAATAGCTTTATTTACACAGAACCTTTCTATGTTTCAAGGTGCTGTACAAAGCAGAAATTCAAATTCAGAAGATAAAACCTGTCAGATAAAAATATGTAAGTGCAAAACTAATAACAATAATTAGTGATGCACGATAATAAAATTTCTGGCCGATACCAATATCCGATATTAAGATGTCTGATATCACCAATAACCAATATTACCGATGTCGATATTCAAATTTTGTTCACACCAAAAAATGAATATAAGTATGCGCTGTTGAGAAGGTAAAAACTATTCAAAAGAAGTCCATAATAAGTTAGACTACATAATCTTCTTTATTATGCAATAAAAGTAAAACATATTTAGACATATTTAATGTTCAAGTCCAGGGCCATTTAAGTAAAAACATCTGTGAAACAGCAGCAATGTCCAATGTAGAGACGCTAATGTTAGACAATCATCTGTTTTTCACATCAGCTAAATTTCTTCATCGGACCGACACTGACATATGGAAAAAACATTAACATCGGCCGATACCGATGTGGTCACCGATATACCGTGCATCCCTACCAACAATAATAGCTTTATTTACACAGAACCTTTCTATGTTTCAAGGTGCTGTACAAACCAGAGATTAAAATACACAAGACAAAACCAGGTCAACAAAAAAACATATAAACAAAAGAATAAAATAACCACAATGGAGCTATAGAAAGACAAGCAGGCCAACATAGTAAAATATATAAAAGCAAGACAGTCTTTGGATAACAGACAGTTTTCAGTAATGTTTTAAAAGAACACACTGATAGTCTGAGATCCTCTGGGAGAGACTTGTTTACCTTATAAGACCACAGACAGCAATGGTTCGTTCACCTCTGGTCAAAAGGGGAGATTTAGAAAAAGTTCTGGTAGAAGATCTCCGATCCATCAGGTTCAAAAGAAGTTGATATTTTTTACAAATGTAACATAAGGTTTTAAAAACAAAAGTGAGTTTCAACACTAACTGGTAGCCAGTGATGGCTGGCAAGAACTGGAGTGATGGACTCCAGGACTATCTAAGACTATGAATGTTTCTCTTACTGATACTGGAGTAAAATTAATTACAGTAATGGAGTCTATATGTGATGAATAACATTTTCTAAGTTTGAAAAAGAAAGAGAAGATCTGACCCTAGAGATCTGACCTAAACTGACTGAAACAAGACTGTATGACCTTTGTCCCCTGAGCATTAAAGTCGGGACATGAACTGAAAATTGTTCTGAGATTTCAAGCTTCTTGTTTAACATAGGTGAATAATGGGCCCAAACCTGACATACAATTATCTGTCTTGTCTCCAGAGCTAAGAGGATTATTATTGTTGTGGATCCCTACTTATATTTGTATAGCCTTGATCATCTAATAACAACGAAAGATTCAGCAGCACTCCGAGACAAAAATAGGGGCATTTAAAAGACAAGGAAAACTTCTTCGAGGACAGCAATGTTCACATTCAGCTATTACACTAACATCGCGATATATCTGGTGCATAGGTTAAACAAATTCTTCACAACAGGATATCAGAGCACAAGTTTTCATTTGTATGGGATGGTTTCTTGCAAGTGTAGTTCAGATTTTACTATCTCCAGACTATAACAGAAAACAAACTGAAAATAGGAATCAAAATAGGGTGAATTTGTTGGCAAGTGGGCAAAAAGTGAATTCACCTACTTAGGTAGCCTTAATGTCCTCCTTTCAAGTACTGTATTTAATATATTTTTAAGAATTTGCACATGTCACTTATGCTGTTGTAGATACCATCTGCTGTAAATACTGTAGTCTCTACCTTCTTTACTACATAGTATTTGCTTTAAATGTTTAATATTTTATAAATATATATATGTATCTTTCCTTTCCCGTTATTTTTTTACTTGTGTATTGCTGCCACAGAGGATGCTACAACCATGTTTTACTGCTGTAGTCTTTTTAACATTGGCTCCACAGTGACAATAAAGAACTATACTGTTTTTAGTTAGAAGTTTCTCTATTTCTGGGGGGGCAGAAATGTACTTGCTTTACTATATTTAATTAAGTAAATGCTCTTTCTGGGGCACTTAAGGTTTTGTTTTAACAAAACTGGTGTGGCATAAACTTAGCAAAGCATTCCTGTCCCGTGCAGAAGCTGCTGCGTAAAACTCCGGGTTAGTTTTGTGCTGCTGGTTGGCCAACCAAAAACTTTCCCCGGGCACAGGAACGATGACAGCGTGACGTTGGAGCAGCAGCAGCGGCAGCCTCCCCGACTATCCAAGGTATCTGTTTACCTTAACTGGTGCTAACAGCTAATACGTGACCTAGTTTATTGTCTAGTGCTTGTTTTTTTGACGCTTGTAGGTGAAAACAGTAGCAGAAGATTCCAGAGTGACGCTTGCTAACCGCTTGTCGACCCGCACTATGCGAGCAGGTTTAGCGCTATGCTATGCTAGCTGCTAAGATACGTGAGCGACTACATGTAGCACCGATAGCAGGATTCCTCAGCTCTTAGTGAAGCATCCTGTTATCTACCATCTAAAGGAGGGTTTATCTTTCAGTTCTATGCTCGAAGTGTTGTTTACATTGATTAAATGCCCTCTTAAAGCCTCACATTTTGTCCAGGTGCTAATTCAGGGTGTAACTTACGTTGAATTGAAACTTGGCTAACTTTATCCCCCATGACATCTTCTTGTTTAGATGTTTGAGCCCCATTCTACTTTATTTCATTATTTGTTTTTGTGTAGCAGTCTTAAATCTTAAAAAGGTGCCTCGTTTAGCTCATACTGTAATATTAGTTTCTTTATGTGTAAGAAAAAACAAACAGAAAAAAATACTCTGGATTTTTATTTTTTTTAAATGACTGGTAATTCTGGTCTAGTATTGCTGTTGTGGCTTTCTGGCACAAGATGACAGTTTTCCTGTCACAACACACACATCATTTTTCTGGTCTAGTGTGCAGACAGGAACAAATAAGTTTACTGTGAATATTATCAGATGTTGACTATGACTGGAAGCTATATGTCCATATGACAGTGATATGGATTTATAATGATTACATCTTCATGTAATTAAATTCTTGATTACCTGTCTTGTCTTGAAATGCCAAAAAATGGTGTAAAATAGTCATCATGGTTTTTTAAAAGCCTGACATAACAAATATCTAGTGTTGTCCACAAACCAAAAATATTTATTGTACTGTCATAGAGGAGGAAAGAAACTGAAAACCTTCATAATTAAGTATCTGGAATCAGAGAATTTAGCTTGACTAATGATCAATGACAGACTTTCAACTGGCAGCCAGTCGTCTGCATTACAGTTGAAAGGATTAGTACGTCATTTATTGTGAATTACACATACTTGTGTTTTAAACTGTTATCTAAAATTATTAGAAATCTGAGTATCAGCTTTGACTCTGGAAAACTGACACTGACATTGCGTATATGACTATTGTTCATCCATTTTTTCCACAAATGTTTAAACACACACACAGAGTAATGAACATGCAAATATCAAGCAGCCGTAAGCAGGAAAAGGACTGACCTGCCAGAATACAGAAGATGACTGTGCTAAATGACTTGCAGCTTTTCCTCAGAACTGCAAAAGACTCAATTGGAACATTAGTGCTTCACAAAAAACAGCACTATTTTGGTGCAATACCCCACTTTGTTTTGTATATCTTGTGTGTTATATATCTGGCATGCCATTCTTTGGTAATGTTTTAGCAGACAAATAGATCAGTCCTGCAAGCTGCTCCTGAAAATGAATGATCTGTGGCACAAATAGTTCCTTTGTTTTTATGTCCAGCTTACTTATAGCAGTTATTCTCAAATTTATCAACACCTTTCCTTATAATATAGAAATGCTTAGCCCCTGATGTATTGATTTCCAGTCTCCCCCATGGACGACCTCACCCAAGCACTCTCGGCCAGCTTTGCTGTGTCCAAGGAGCCCAACAGTACTGCCGGCCCCCACCCCCGGCTGGCCCAGTACAAGAGCAAGTACAGCGTGCTGGAGCAGAGTGAGCGACGACGGCGATTTCTTGACCTGCAGAAAATGTAAATGCCTTCCACGTTTAGTGTTTAAACATTTCAAACAGTACATATTTTGATACTGACATGGAAAATTGTACATTAATATCTGTAACCATTATGTATTTTCTTGTTTAAGATGTAAAATAAGATGAGATTATGTCTATCTTGCAAAATTAACACATTTTCACTAGTGAAGGCTCAATACTAAGGGTTCTACTTTTCTATCATTGTTCATGTCCTACATCTGACTGTCCTGTTTTCATCTGCACACTCACAACTTACACACTTGTCCAGTAAATAGCAATATTCGGGTTTGTTAAGCATGACTGTCTCTATGCTGGATGCAGTTAGTTATTTTAAAATCACAACTTACTGACCAATTTTTTCGAGGCGGTTAAATTGCACAGATCTTGTTCAAAACAATCCCATGGCAAAAGTGTCCAAATTATTATTTTTTTTTTTTGTCGCTCATCTCAGTAAAAGGTTAAATTATGTCAACCACGCGCGACGTCTGGCTGACGGGGACTGGACGGGGGCAGACAGCGATGGGGAGGAAGACATGGAGAAACAGGAGGACGGGGAACGGGAGCAAGATGGCAATGCAGAAGAGGAAGGGATGGAGATTGAGAGGAGGAAGCTGCCAAAACATTATGCAAACCAGGTCAGCGTTTGATGTCTTCTTACCCAGAGAGATTACTCTCATTCCTGTGTGATGGACAGCCTATTTTGCTTTCTGTTGCATTCTAAACTTGGCCTGCAGAGGGCGCATGAGTTCTACAATTACAGCTTTGTTATCTGGTATAAAACCGTGTGATAAATAACACTATTTTCTGTATTTCCATTATTCTTTTACTCTTAAATCCCATGTTGATGAAGATGAAATGTTTAGTTAATAATATTCCTGTTCCACTTTAGCTCATGTTGTCAGAATGGCTGGTCGATGTACCGTCAGAACTGGACACTGATTGGCTGATGGTGGTCTGTCCTGTGGGGAAAAGATCGCTCATTGTTGCCTCCAAGGTAGGAACCTGTCACCACCGTTGTTTTCATTACCAGATCTTTCATTCTTGTTGGTGAATTTCAGAATCTAACAAGAAGGGGGATCATTACTTTAAGAGCAGAGCATGAGGAAATCACATTTACAGTCAGGATTCACGATGATAACTGACACATTATGAGAAGCTTTTGAATTAGTTCCACCATTACTCTTTGTGATGTGACGTCTTCTAGCCCTGATCAAAAGCTAATTAACATGAACAACTGCAAGTAGGACTTCCTGTCATTTTAATGAAGCAGTGCTGAATCAATATTTTGAGAGAATTATATACTTTGCCTTGTGCTTGTAAATTCAACACAGCTTTTCCGGTAGTTGGGAGGATGATGTGAGCTGTTCCTGTAATTAAGACGAGCCACCTTGTCTGAACAACTGTACGCAACATTAATAATGTGGGCGAACGCTTAGGGAGAATTTCTTTGAACCAATGATGGAGAAAGCAGTGAGTCATTAGGTTAGATTGGAAGATTGTATGCGCCTATGCTGGTGAAAAAGAAGTACACAAATATGTGCATTTGTGTAACATTGTGCCAGTTTTGTCTAATTTAGAGGTGCAATATCTGTGGTATAAAATGTAATCAGATATTTGGGATATAGTCTTCCCAAGCTTTGCTTAGTCTGTCTGTTCTGCGGCTTTGCTCTTCTCTCCCTGTCAAGCTCACAACAACAGTGTACTGATTTTGAGCTCAAGTAGGTCATCAGTACCGGAGGTTATCAGTTTGTCATCACCCACTTAACTTCACAATCTGCCTGCATTGCGTTTGTATTACTGTTTTTATAACTGGCTAACAGTTGGAGATTGAGAGTTTCTTCAGAGATAAAAGCTTGACATATTTTAAAATACATTTAAAATCCAGATTATTTCAGCCATATCCCCTCTTCCTCTCTGCATCTGCTGCGTAGGCTGGCTGGCCACAAAAACAAAGTTGTCAGTCCATACTGTGCAAAAGGGGATTGTTAAATCCCTTCCAAATGGAAAACGTTTTGAACGTGGACCACCTTGTGAGTTGTTCGAAACCATAAATACAAATTTGAAGGTGTCACTGAGTAGAGGCAGGTGAGCTGCAGTCACCAGGACTCTGTGTTGAATAATGGTGCATGTGTCAGTCAATCAAACACCCCTCAAATGCCTTCTATAGAAATTCCAGTATTGTCACTAAGCCACCGATTTGAAGAAGTGAAATTAGATATTGGTAAGTTCTTGTGTAGAAATTTGCTTATAGTAGAAGCTTGGGGTTTTTCCATTTTACTTTCTTTTGGCATTTGTTTTTGTGTCGTTGCCTTAAATGTAAATCAGAAGCCTCATTTATCTCACATTGTGGTTCATAAGTAATGAAAAGGCTTGAAAGTGATTGTCAGTATTAGATAAAGAATACTAGTAACTCTGGTACAACATCCCTGTCTTGTCTCACTGGCCCCAGACAACAGTTTTCCTCTCGCAGCGTTTGTTGTATTAGTGTCACTGGCACCTCACACCCTGTGATGCAACCATGTATAACATCACAATGACTGTGCACCTCCAGTCATCTGGTTCCTCATTCATTATTTCAGGGCTTGAGCTCATTGACGACAAATCTCTGAAACCGCAGAGCACAAAATGAGAACTGAAGATGAGCAGATCTGTCAGAAGCAACAGATCTTAAGCGGTCCCTGGAGAAAACTGTGTGAGACGAATTTCATCTGTTGGCAAGCGTTCACATATATTTGTCAGAGTTAGACAATAGGACACTTTTAGGTTTTCAGCTCTCTGCAGTTCCTGTGCATCTCTCTGTAGCACGAATGCTGCCAGAATTTGGGGGGTTTGGGGACTGTTGGGACCACCTTCACCAAAATTGTCTAAAGTTTTTCTGATCTCATTCCAATTTAGGGCTCCATTTTTTTTTCTTATAACCACAGCAGATACAATCACCACATTGTAGAGACAAAGTAAAGGACAACATATTGTGTGTTAATAAGGTGCTGGACCACCTCATTCCACCAGAACTGCTTCATTGCACTTTGGCATTGATTCTCATTGTCTTTGAAACTGAACTGGTACGACAGAGTATTAGGGCCACATTAAGAATACTTCGAGAATAAAGTCGTAATATTACAAGAAAAAAAGTCTGAATTTTACAAGAATAAAGTCGTAATATTACAAGAGTGAAATTGTAGCATTTAAACCAGTTGTTTTAGAAGAGAAAATCTATTCCAAAGAAAGAACCTTCAGAATAGATAGAATAGAATTTTCTTGCAGATTGTTTTCAAAGTCCTGATACTAATGATAATGTGGTGCTGATGCAGACTCAAAGATGAAGTATCTCCTGGTTTGTGAAACTGATGCTGAATTACAACTTCACGTAATGCTCCACCGCCCTCTTTTCATCAACTTCCCTCTTCTAAAACAACTAGTTTAAATGTTACGACTTTATTCTCCTAATATTTCGACTTTATTCTTGAAGTCTGTGGAAAAATTTTTCTTAATGTGGCCCTAATATAGATCAACATAATTCTTCCAGTAACAATATTCCCTCATTTTGTGCTTTAAAGCATGGTGGTGGAGAGCACTGTCGAACATGGTAGCCCAAAATCTCTCCTAGGTGTTTGATTGGGTTGAGATCAGGCGAAGGTCACCATCCATTCAGTGACCCCTCATGCCCTAGGGATGGAGACACTATCATTCTGGAAGAGACCACTTCAATTAGGGTAGAAATGTTTCATCATGCAGTAAAGGTGACCACTCAGAACAGCTTGTATTGATTTACAGTCACTTTTCCTTCAAAGGATGTAAGTGGACCCACACCACCAGTTAGCAAAACGCCCCCCACAGCATAACAGAGCCACCAGAGCCCCTCAGTGTGGGAGTTAAACATTCAAGTTTTTCCATGAATTAGTCACCAATTCATGCATGACATCTTTCAGGTCAAGCTGGTTAGTAATCCAAGAGTATTGTCCTCATACTTTCAGTAGAACTACATTGCAGAAATTGACTAATTGAGTAATAAAATCGTTTAGCTGTGCTGATGATGTGATTACCTTTGTTCTCGTTTTTTTTAATTCTGTGGTTTAAATGATTGATTACATGGAAAATTACAGTTAATTACTGACAGAATTCATCATTACATTCTTATTGTACAAGTGTTAGTTTTTGCCCCATGTACTGCATGACTGTGGAATGGAATTATTTAATCATACATTTTTTTAAATAGATTTTTTCCCCCAATATGTACAATATCATAACAGATTTCATATATGTATGATATTTATGATGATAAAGTATTAGCATCAGCACTAACTCTCCTAAGCCTGTGTGTTACAATGAGGTGAACATTAATGTGGTCTTGTGTCTCTGTTTTAGTCAAACCTTAGTTGGATTTTTAAGTTGTGTTAACTCAAGACAGCTTCCAAAAGTAGGCGTCCACTACTGTCGCAATGCCACAAATACACAGATACCCTTAATACAGAAGCAGAGGACCATCCGGTAGAGGAGATAAAATTATCCTGTATTCCGTTTGTTTCTCACTTTTTTACAATCTTACATGAATATGCGATGACAAATGATAAACTCTATTTTCCAATGTTTAAATTGACAGTGTTGTGGGGAGTATCAAACAAAATGAGAACAGTGCTCTCTTCTCTTCTGTATTGTTTCTTGTTTGGCCTTTTTCTTCTAAAGGGTTCCACTGCGGCGTACACTAAAAGCGGCTATTGTGTGAATCGTTTCCCTTCCCTGCTGCCCGGTGGGAACAGACACAACTCTGCCATGGGAAAAGGTAGGTGGGCCTGTTGTATCGGGAACTCTGTGATTCACTGCAATAGGCCACTCAGGCATTTTAACAACACGAGGAAGTACTCCACGGTCCTCCCTTTCACCTGTGAGTTTATTTCATTTCAACAACATCAAAATAACTTCCAGCTCAGGTTATTAATGTGATAATCCTAGAGACAGATTTTTTACCTCCAAACTCCACCTACCTGCTGCTGGGACAGTCAGTTCAAACTCACTCAGCAGAGCCAAGATTTGTTTAAACACGCAGAACTTTATTTTAAGTTCTAGTGGAGATGTTGCAGTTTTTTAAAGGTACTAATTATGACAGGCTGCATTCTCTCTAAATGTTTAAAAAATGATGACAAAATGAAACTATTCCCATTGATTAAAAGATGTAGCCCTAGAAACCATTATCCATTACACCGATTTTAATAATGTAGAAGCTACTAAAGGGGAAATGAAGGAGAAAAAAGGATATTAAGAGGGTCAGTTAGAGCAAAGATCCAACTGAAACTTTAGCAAATAGTTATTATTGTTGCAGTCCTACAGTTTTTCTTTTTTTCTCTTCATGAACAAGCTTATATTAAGGTTTTGTTGCTAAAATGTCTTGCAGTAATGGCTGTTCATTTATTGCACCGTCCTCAGGATGATCAGTTTGAGCGTCATCTGATTTATTTTTGATACAAAACCTCATACAGGACCTAAAGGTGATTTGCAATACAGACAATTATCAGAACTTGTAATTGTTTTCCTTATATTGATCAAAAGTTCTGTCAGAGTCCCTGAAGATGTGTTAAAGGTGGGGTAAGACATTCCTAAGAATATTTGTTCAACAGCCAAACACAGCTCTACAGTCAGTGCTCCTTCAGAAGCCTTCAACTTCATGGATGCAGATTGCAACGGTGACCCCACTAATAAAAGAGCTACAGGCTGGAACACAGACCACGCGTTATATCAGTAGTGGATGGGAGTCTTGTTTTGGGTCCATGAGCAAAGACGCAGAGCACGGTGGCACTGAAACCAGCTTTTTGTCCTTCTCAGAAACAGGCAGTAGAGGAGAGTTTGCCACTGTCTCTCATGGGGGCAGCAGTGTTTTAAAAATCCTCTGAATTCATGGTACTTGGAGCGCTGTCCTGGGCATGAACTCTGTGCATTAGTGCACACGCCCCATGTTGCTGGTTGGCTCGGATAGAGTACTGTTGATCAGTCCAAGCTGGTTTGATTTTTTTTTTTCTTTTTTCCCATTTACAGAATCAATCCTGTGTGCAAACACTTGACTTTTTTCAGTGCACACAGAATGGACAACTGATGGACTGTGTGGGAATAGTTGATAAAATTGACAGTTATTGGATTAGAGTTGCTGACTCCACTTTTGAGGTCAATTTGCACCACATTGTTCTAAATTCCTCTTATCGCTTTCTGTTTACTTGATAATTGTTGATATTTATGTGACTATGAATGATTTGTATACTAGCTGATATAAACTAACTAAAAGTGTTCTTTTTTTTGCATGTGGTACAAGCAGACTACACAATCCTAGACTGCATTTACAGTGAGGTGGACAGAACATACTACATCCTGGACGTCATGTGCTGGAGAGGCCACCCGGTCTACGACTGCCCAGTAAGATTGGCTTCCAATCCTCCAGCAATCCAGGAATGCTTGTCTAATTGCTTAAGTAGCAGAGTCTGGGACACAGATGTGCTTTTTTGCCACGTTGCCCATCTCAATGGCTCAAAATTCAAAAAGGATTTTTTTTTTGTTTACAATGCTTGTTTTCTCATCAACAGACCGAGTTCCGTTTCTACTGGCTCCAATCCAAAGTCCAGGAGACAGACGGCCTATCAGAGATCGCTAAACGTAACCCTGTATGTACCGGCACCACAAACTGAGTCCATTCACTTCATGCCCCCTGTTTCATCCCAGATTTTCAGACCTCATTATTGTTACGAGAGACACTGCAACATGTTTACTCAGTCTAAGGTTTTCTGAGTTTTGTTTACTGTGCTTTCTGCCTTGCTGACCCTTATTTTCACATGTGGGATAAACAAAATCCAGCACTTGAGCCCAGATCTCCACGGGGTGAACAGAGACAAAGGAAAATTAGTCTCCAGTTGCAGTCTTCTGGAGTAATTGTGCACTAAAGTGATTATTACACACAAATCTTAAAGATTATGGTGCTTTGCGGAAGCCTGGGTGAACTTTGAGTTCAAGTTTCACCTATTAATCTTCCGGATTTGTGTGGTACAGCCCAGTAAGAGCTAAATCATGCTCAGTCCTTGTTGGGTAAACTCATCACTGGAAAGCAATTTCTCACATTTGACTAGACAAATTGTGTTTGGAAGTCACAACGCAGTGCTCTGGTTTTGTTTGGTCCAACAGTTCCGGTTTGTGAGTCTCCAAAGCACAGAATGCACAGTGGAATTGATTCAGAAGGCCCTGGCAGCAGAGTACAGCTTCAGTGTAAGTAAAAAAGTTCACCCTTTCATCTTAACAGATTCTTAAAATTTTCTTTAATCTCATACAGACGCTAGAATGTATTATGAGTTTCTCATCAGACTTCAGTTCCTTCCTTTACATGTGATTTTTTGGCTGCAGGTGGATGGTCTCCTTTTCTACCACCGCCAGACCCACTACACCCCCGGCAGCACCCCTCTGGTTGGCTGGCTTCGCCCCTACATGGTCACCGACATCCTGGGCATAGAGGTTCCTGTGGGACCCCTCACCACCAAGCCTGAGTACGCCAGCCACCAGCTGCAGCAGATCCGGGAGCACAAGAAAACATCAGGCGAAGTCCGCCCGGCCAACAGCAGTGGCGGCTACGAGTTAGAGTACCTGTCCACCCCAATCCGGGACAGTGAGGACAAGCTGAACTTTTTGAATCAGAAACCAATAAGAGAAGCACACATGGAGGTCTGAGTGGGGGACTTAACGAGATGCAAATTGTTAAGTCAGTGTTTCTGTGTGGTGGCGGCCCACATATGGTTCTTTAGAATGTCTGCTGAATGGTTCTGCAGATCTGACCAATTGCAAAGCATAGCTAATTCTAATCCAGCACTGCTCTGGACGCCGTCAGAGTGCAGATTAGTAGAGCAATGCTGAAGTATCATACGGCCAAAAATCCAACCTGATATTTGCATGTTGTACCTGCTGCAAACCTGAAACACCTAGTTTTTTTGGGAATGACTGCACAACGATCTGCCATTGTAATTACTATTTCACAGTCTGTAATACATATACCGAATGCCAAGGACCATCGCAGATCCACAAATGGTTAACAAAAGGTGTCTAATGTGAGACATGCTGTGCAAAGTGCAGGACAGTAACGTTTGTGAAGAAGTGTGATTTTGCTGCTCTGCAATATTTGCACTTCAGAAAGATCGTGCATAAGAAACATCTCATCCTCACTGCTGGCAGGTGTTTGCAGGTTAATGCCTACTTCCTGGAAAATGCTGACATTTTGAGTAAATCATCAGTATAAGCAACAGTAATGGAGTGCTTTGGAAGGTTTATGGCCTCCTGGTCAGAGTGTGTGAGCTGCGACGTGGACTTTTACAATTTAATGTTCGATTTAAAATAGCTTAGTGTTTTAATGTGTATGTATCTAAATAAATGTTTTTTTTAATGACCTACACTCTGTCCATTGTGTTTGCAGAGATTGCTGAATTTTTGGAGTTGCAATGAAAGGGCTGCAGAATTTCAGCATCAATTTGATCCCCTTGACGTGAAATTGAATATAGGAATATTTTTTTGGTTTAAGACTTCAAGAAAAGCATAACTGCTTGTTTTTTAGATCCAGTTATTGATCCAAATATTAAAATATTCACATACACACACGCACACATATATATATATGTGTGTATATATATATATGTATATATATATACACACACACACATATGAGGGAATGATCATGTAATTTTAGTCAGGGTTCTTTCATAAAGGAAAGATAATTATATAGAAAACTAAGTGTGAAAAAGTTTATTCTAAGTTATATATAAACTTACATAAGTAAAGTAGAAGTTTTAAAGTAAGCTTTGAATTTAAAAACCCTCTACAGAGACTTCTGATTTGATTGCACTGTAATGTAGCTTTAAGCAGCTGATGTTCCAGTGTATGGTAAGATATGAGTCACAGTGCTCATCAGCAGAATTCATGAGCACGTCCTCCCCTCTGCGCTGAGCTCACTGTGCCATTTGCGTAACTGTGAAGAGCAGGGCGGAAACTGTCGACAGGAAAAGACGTGAAAGTGTCTGGCGGGGTTGAGAATTTAGTTTCAGAAACCTGTGCCAGCACATCCTCTGAGAAACAACACCAGAGATCATTGCCTCAGGTTCCCAGATTTTGGCTGGCTTGGGGAGGATCCCTTTTACCTTTTGTTTGATGTTTCCAAGAAACCTTATTGAAGCAATAGTTCCTGATTTTATATTTACATATATATATAAGTTATTTTTAGCTATGCTAGTAACATGGCTTTGGTCCAGACTGGAATATTTTAAGAACTACTGGAATGACTGCCAATAAATTTAGCTTAGACCTTCATGGTTCCCAAATGATGGATCCTTATAACTTTGATTGTCACCTGACCAATCTGTGTCATCTCTTTCATAGTTTGTACTGTGTCCTCTCTGTATTTCTGGCGCTGGAGTTACACAGGTCTGACCAGCAGTGTATGGTCCCACTGATCTGTCCAGTATTTGCGATTTCCAGTTAATTACCTGTCTGTTCGTCTCTGCTTTCATTGTCTCTTTCCCCTTTACCCTCGCCCCAACCAGTCAAGGCAGATACTTGCCATCCCAGAGCCTGGTTCTGCTGGAGATCTCTTCCTTTATACTGCTGCAACTATGCTGCTCATAGGAAATCTTTGAATTTGAATTTTGAATTCCCAAATTGTACTTGCACCGACCAGGTACAGTACCAAGTCAATGGATTCTGGCACACTCATTGACATAATACTTACCAACAGACCAGTACACATCTGGAGTGTTCTGTCAAAGCCTCAGTGATCACTGCAGCATAGCTTGTGTCCGCAGAGGATCTGTTGCAAGACATCCACCGCTGGTGGTTTGCAAACGCCTGCTCAGAAACTTTGATGAGCAGGCTTTTCTGTATGATCTTGCACTCATACATTGGCACAGAGTTGGTCTCATTCCCGATGTTGAAGATGCTTGGTTATATTTTAAATCTTCTTTTATTGCTGTTCTCAACAAACACGCTCCTCTTAAAAAGTTCAGAATAAAAAATCGTCACAGTCCCTGGTTTAGTTCTGACCTGTCTGAGCTTGTCTATGAAAAACATCACCTATGGCGAAAGGCTAAGACTACTAATAAAACATCCAACTGGCAGCTATACAGGGTGGCCAGAAATAAATGTACTCAGTCAATAAGACCGGCAAAAACTGGCTATTTTAAACAGCAGTTACTTACCAATGGTACAAACCCTAGAATATTTTGGAAAACTGTACATGTACTCGAAAACAAAAGCATATCCTCACATCTGCCTGCTGTTATTAAGACTGACGGTTGTGTTGTCACAGATAAATCCAAGATGCTGGAATATTTGAACAAGCATTTTGTCAAGGCTGGTAACAACTCACCGCCTTCCTCTGCTTCTCCTGTCACTTCAGCATCTGTATCCCTTCCACCTGCCTCAGAACACACCCTATTCTTTTTTCAGCCTATTCATGTTTCTGAGGTATTGGTGGAACTGCTCAATCTGGATACCCATAAATCTGCTGGACTGGATGGGCTAAACCCAATCTTTTTAAAAGCTGGTGCTCATGTCATTGCTCCTCCTATTTGTGACTTGTTTAACCGCTCGCTGCAAACAGGAGTTTTCCCACAGGTCTGGAAATCTGCTGCTGTTGTCCCACTATTCAAAGGAGGAGACAATGCTGACCTGAACTGCTACAGACCTATTTCCATTTTGCCCTGCCTTGCCAAAGTGTTTGAAAAACTTATCAACAAACAGCTTGTAGGCCATCTAGAAACCTACAAAGCCTTTTAACCCTCTACAGTCTGGCTTTAGATCAGGCCACAGTTGCATCACTGCCACGATGAAAGTGGTTAATGACATTATCTGTGCCCTTGACAACAAGGAATACTGCTGTGTTTGTTGATCTATCTAAAGCTTTTAATTCTGTTGACCACCCCATCTTGCTGGAAAGGCTAAGAAATATTGGTCTCTCTGAAACCTGTGTCTCCTGGTTCAGTAGCTACTGTTCTGGGCGCTTACAGTCCATAAGGATGGAGGGTCTTCTCTCGGCCCCACTACCTCTTCACAAAGGTGTTCCCCAAGGTTCCATACTGGGCATACTACTACTACTACTACTTTATAGAGCCACATCCAAATCCCTCCTCCATAAACTGGACACTATCTACCACACAGACATCCGTTTTGTCACTGGTGCCCCCTTCACGACTCACCACTGCACTCTGTACAGCCTAGTTAACTGGCCCTCTCTTCACTCCCGCAGGCAAACCCATTGGTATTTGTTCATTTATAAAACTATCATAGGCCAAACTCTGGCATACCTACGTTCACTACTCATCACCCGTCACATCCGCCGCTCATTTCGCAACAGCAACCTCATCCACCTCCTCATCCCCAAAGCCCGCACTGTCTTTGGCTGCTATTCATTTCAGTTTTCTGCAGCTCTTGACTGGAACCACTTACAAAAAACACTCAAACTGAGTGTCTTTATACCTTTATCTTCTTTTAGAAATATGGTGAAGTAACTATTTGCTGAGTCCTGTACCTGCTTTTAGTGTATTTCATCTTCAAAGCCTTTTATTGTTACGTTTTGTTTGTGTATTGTTTTTTATGGATGTATTGTATTTTCTGCTCTGTGCTGCCTCTTGGCCAGGTCGTTATTGTAAATGAGAATCTGTTCTCAATTAACCTACCTGATAAAATAAAGGAGGAAAAAAAAAATCCATGTATTACTTTGTAGGGTCTTAAGTTTATCTTCTAAATTAATCAGGTAATTTGTTAGAGTATGTAATATTTAGAGTTCCTAACCTTGTCACTCAAGTTAGTTGGGTACTTTGCATTATTTATAATATTGCAGGGTCTTAACTTTTTGGTCAGCTATGTTTGTATTGTATATAATATTGTAGTGTTTTAACCATAAAATTTTAAGTACTTAGGTGAATACAAATTATAAATAATACCATAGTCTTAACCTTAATTTTGAAACTTTTAATTTTAGGCACTTTGGCTCAATATGGGTTATATGTACTTTATAAATAACCTTAACATGACTGGACTTTACCTATATACTCAATATTTTTGGTTAAAAATGTCTCAAATATGATTTATTTAAAGGCATTCATTGTCCCCTCACGATGAATCACTTGGGTGATCCTTTAACTTTTTGTTTAGTAATACATTTTTGTCGCGTTTTAATTCATGGTTAAATACTTATGCTTAAGTTGTTTGTATTTAGTGCAAATTCACAAATGTTAGCAAGCTAATACGCTAGACTAAGATAGTGAATGTTATCTGTTAAGCAGCTAAACATGGTAGGATACTTATTTTGTCATTTGAAGATGTGGAGATAAATTTTATTTCCTACTTACAGATACAAGATTTGAATTCTTTAAGGGCGTCATTACAATAAATGGAGTTTAGAATTTGAAACCAGCTAAACAGAACCAAAGAGTGGCATCTTGTGATAAAAACTGACCAAGTCACGTTCATCATTTGAAACCTCAGAAGACCCACATGCAGCTGAAAGGACGTGTCGTGACTGGTGTTGGAGCCACTTCTTCTGCACTGGAAAAAAAAAACAGAAAAAAAGAGTATTTTCTCCTCCTTTTGTTCTTAAGATGGTATCACTATTACGCTCACCACCTACGCGGAACATTAACAGGTGAAAATAACATGTTCAAACGCTTCTGTGGAGATAACCCATTCTGGGAAACGTAGGAGATGACTGAACTGGAGGAAGGTGCGCAATGCAGCTACAGGAAATCCACTGCACCTCAATTACAATATCTCATCACGCGATAAGTCCTGGAAAGCAGCACAGATCGCACCAGCATCGGCTATTGTAATGTGCTTTTTGGCAAGAATTTCCTTCTTCAAAATAGACAAGGACATAGTATTATGTATGTTATAACCACAGACTGTATAGTTGTGGCTTGTGATGAATCAGCAGTTGAATTTCTTCTAGATTATGCTACAGCATGAGCAAAGTTTCCACATTTGCATTCAGAAGTAGTTTCCCATAGTTTCCTCACATGTGTGGGTAATACAAAAAGTAGCATATGCAAGTTTTCTTTAAAAAAAAAAAAAAGAAAAATGTCGCATTTTTTGCATTGAATTTTGCATGCATAGTAATTCAGTGCAAATTGACAAACGCAGTTCATCGAATACAGTCGGATCTTTCTCCTTTCACATTTAGTCACATCTCACTGAGAGGTCTGCCAAAGAGAGCAAAGTCAGGCGTGTGGTTAATTCAGGTATGAGTCAGCAGCAACGATCACTTTCCAGGAACTCAGCACCTGTCGATCCGCAGTTACACTTCTGAGAGCGCTGTGAGTCTCCTACACATGCACACACACACACACTCATGCAGCTCTCTGTAAATCTTCATGGAACCCAAGGCATCGAAAGACGGAAGCAGATTTGCGTTTCTCCCACAACTCTCCAGCACCTGTCAAAACATAATGTCTGAAAAAAGATGATGCATACTGGATTGTGTGTGCACAGAGGTTGGCTTCTCTATGCTTAATTGCTTTATTAATCAAAACTAAACACGCTTACACCAACAACAAAAATAAATAATTCTTTAAAACCCAGCATGTGCAACAGGCATGTAAGTAAAGAATATACATTTCCCCTGAGCTCAGTGAATCCTCTAAATTCCCACTCACAATACTGAGAACATCACATCCTCACACAGTCACAGTGCGATGCTCAGTGTCTTTGTGATTCTTATAAATTCCAGTTACAAGCGATTTCCATACAGTCATTCAAGCTTTATTGTGTCAGGTCTTAGAGTGGTACATGTTAAACACAGCACCTCGGAGGAAATACATTTTCTGGAAACTATAAACAACTTACTCTTCCTTTCTCAGCTATTACTGACTGGCACTGCAAGTTAAATCTGGCCTTCATCTCTTAAATGTTTGATGCACTCAGAGATTTTGTTTTGTCAGGGTGCACATTATGTGGGCAGGACTATGGCTTTACCAATCACGTTTTCCCAAAGGACATGATGTCAGCCGGTTGGACAGGAAGTCTATTGTTGTCCACTCCCTTTTCCCTTTGGTTTTTCAAGCCAGACTTTCTCACGCCTCATTATTTACAGTTTGCCTATTGTGGGATCTATTTTTTTACAGAAAAGAAACAAACATTTCAGTGTACCTATAATTACCCACCTTTCCAGAAAAAAACACATAAACAAATAGTCTGCCTATTTTGTTTTCCTTCTTTATCCAGAGGTAGAACATTATCTACAATAAAGTTAACGGCACTTCAGGGAATCTGTTCAAACTCGTGCCCTCTTTGGTATTATATTACTTTTACAGTGTCATCACTACATGTGAAAATACGAAATGAGGGCGATCAGTAGCCTCGCAGAAGATGTAATTTTCTGGCTGCACTTGAACTAACCTCCCTGCTAAAATATATCAGCAGCCCATAATATTCCTAGAGAGACCTGCAGTGTGTTTGTGGCTCATGTTACAGTGATTTTATCGTACTGTTGGGTATTTTCTCTTTCCTATGATGTCATGCAATTCCTGTAAAGCGTACTTGATGCTAACGTAGCCTGGGGGATGCACAAGCTGAGAGTTTCACTAATTAAACTACTGTTATTGCAACCAGCTATCACGAAAAGGCCTACAGCTGTTATTCATTATTTCCTCTCACTCTATTTCATGTATGACTGATGTGCAGTGACAGTGCGAAGAATGTTGTTCTGATATAGACGTACAGCTGATACAAAGATAAAAGCGTGTATCTTAAACAGATTATAGAGACAGATAAGTGATTTTTTTTAAATCCCAGATAATAAATAATCTTTCTTGTGTTGTATGTTTTGTTTCAAGCTTACCTAGTAGATGCAAAATGTCTCCTATCTACTGAGAATTCCATTTTTTTTTAGCAGTTTTTGGATGTTGCATGTGTGATCACGGTTTTCTTCAAACTATTTTACAAAATTATTGTTGTACCTATATGTCTTAAAATGGCAGAATTTTAAATGAACACAACAACAATACTCTCGTGTCTGAATCTGCAGCAACGGAAGTAGCACCTGGTTAGCTTAGCTTAGCATAACCAAATCTGCCTACAACCACATCGGCAGCTAAATAATTAACACCTCAAATCTTGTTTAATATAAATAAAACTACAACTTATCACTTTAACAATTTTCTTATAGAGTAAACAAACAACATCTAATGATATATAATGTGGTAATTAGAGACTTTGGAGGCAGCTTTCCTGTGCAGGAACTCTGGGCAGGCGCGAAATGGCATGAACATTTATAGGAACGCCTCCATAATTGGCCCTTTCAGCCTCTCTGTTTCCATTGCGGCATAGGATCCAGCAGCTTCGACTGCAATGTCGATTCAGAGGGCGCCAAAACAACGACAAATAGTAGTTACCCAACCTAACTGTAGCTGTTTGAAAGCATAACAGATAGAACAATAGAGGCTTTGTGATGTTAGCCTGTATGGTGAATTTTACATGGCTGATGGCGATGTTTGTTACGGGACAAAGACATCGAGCGGGCAGGAAAATGGTGCTTGCTGTCCACTCTGAATTTAATCAATTAGCATCAACCTAATACAGTAGTTATTTAGGACTGCTGAGAAGTACCTCCCATGGAGTAGGCTCTCCTGAAAAAGGCAGTGAAAGGGGTTCTACATAAGTTGGTTCATGCAGTCAACACACAATCTGCCAGCTCCTGCAGTGGAAAACAGCCTTATGTTAACCTGCTACGTTCCCCCATTTCTAGTCTTTGTGCCAAGCTAAGCTAACCAACTTCAGGCTATAGCATCTACATGAAAGTGGTGCTATAGTTATTCTTGGCTAACCCTCAGCAAGAACGTAAGCAAGTATTTCCCAAACTAAACTCATGTACAAATTCCACGTGTAGCGTCAAGCTACCGCAGGAGGGGCCAACTAGCTTAGCTTAGCATACAGGCAGAAGACAAGTAGCTAGTGTGTTCAAATGTAATGACATCACCAGCACCTCCAAAATGCATGTAATGATAATATGTGTTCTTTGTGTAATCTGCTTAAAAACAAACAAACAAAAAAGTTAAAAAAATAAAAAATACAAATACAAACATCAATTTTCTGAACTATCATTTTTTTGCTGGGAGTAGAAACTTTCTCAAGTCTGGGATGGTGACCAGACAACCGTAAATCTAAGCCATATTATTTTTGTACTTTGGGTTTTGTGGAGAATAAATAATTGAATTAGCAATCTATTAAATTACTTAGTTAGCTTCAGTAGCTCTTGCAGGTTTTTACCTTTAGACAAAGATGGCCTGGCTGTCCAGTCTTTATGCTAATGTGTGCTAAGCTAACTAGCTGCTAGCAGTAGCTTCTCATTTACGCTAGTTCTGCTAACAAATATAAGAGTGCTGTCTTAGAAAGCCATTAGGCATATTTCTTTGAGGTTCCAACTTTTGCTTTAAGGTAAGTATAATAAAGCTTTCCTCCTTAGCAGATACATTTGAAAATACCCTACTTCTGCAAATTATGCTAGCTAACTTGCTAAAATAATTAGCATAACTGTTCCAGTAAATGAAGAATAAACACACAGTTAAGGGAGCTTTAATGCAACAGAACAAGAAGATGCAAGTTGTTTTCTTTCTTTCTTTTTTCTTTCTTTTTAAAGCCTCCAGTGTTTCGGAGCCCTCATGACTCCAGATACTACCTGAAGCTCAAAATGGTGATTTTCCTGTTTGGTTTCCTATTTTTATGAATGAAGGCGGAGGTCAGTGAGCTTTTTGTCGTGTTCTGGTCTTAACCACCAGGGGGTACAGCAACATGCAGAAAGAAAGCTCACAGTCCGCCTCATTGTTCGGGGCCGTGTGTGTCAGTCTCTCTCACAGCATAAAGGCGACGTTCAGCGCTAAAAACTTGCGATTCATGGCATGGAGGAGCCAGTGGGCAGCTGCAGCCCTCTGATGTGTGTCAGGTTATCTGGAAGAGCCGCGGATCAGGGTCTGAGCCCGGTCACCATCGAGCTGAAGCGAAGCCTCGTCTAGCTGCTCGAGTGTTGTTTTTTTTTTTTCTTCTTTCCTTTTTTTTTTCTTCCCTGCCTTATTTTCCTTCTGCTCGGTGAAATCTGACACAACATCAGCGGCTCTATTCTCTTAGTTTTGGATGGCAGATTCTTGCTAATTGGCCCTGCGGTGATTCGCAAAGAGAAAACACTGAGCTCAAACTGCAGATGCCTTCAACTTTGAGCGAGAGGGACAACCCCTAAAACCCCGTTTTTACACGAGGGACAGACATACAGACATCTCCGTCATCTCCTACTTCATGAAAAGGACGCGTTTGGCTGAAAGGTGATCAGAGAGCTGACGGGAATCATGGCAGCTACTTTATCGGCGGAGGAAGAGCAGGTAGGCCTTAAGAGTCCTAACACTTCTTCGTGTCTGATTTATTTTTTTTTGCTTTGGCCCAAATGTTTCAGTGTGTACCTGCAGGTATTTTTTTTTTCCTTTGGCGCTGCCGTGCGCTGGGGCTGTGCGCACCGCAGCGACTGGCAGTGCGCAATGGTGGATCGGTTGCGAAACGGTCCCGATTTCAGAGCGGAAATATTGTATCGATTTCTGGCGCATTATTGCTCCGCTTGCATCACTGTCAGTTCCTCTCCAGCGGCTGAGCTGATGTGTTGCGACACAGGCCGAGCTCGCCTCCGTCAGCCGCCGCACATGTAAAAAAGGTTCATTTCCAGTCTCGAGTTACACACCGTGATGTTACCGGGAAGGCTTGAGGAGGCAGAGTTGGAAACCGCTTCCACATTTGGGTCATTCACAAATGTGGGCTTTACAGTAGAAACTTGGCTCGGCCCGGGCTGCAGAGCCCTGCGAGCTATGTGGCAATTAATCACTGTGAATGTGGCATCTGAACATCTTATAATGCACATTCATTCACATATTTAGATGTATTATAACATTCTATCTCAACCTTTTATCTCTTTGTGAAGCTTAGTTTTGACAAGTTTCTCCTTTCAGTAAATCCTGTTAGAAATCAGACTTGGCTTTAAGAACCAATGAATTAAACGAAAAAATAAGCAGTCACACCACTCTCTGTTTTAGATCACATAGTGATAAAAAATCCCAAGAACAGTAGCCCATTATGAGCTAATTGTAAGCTTCATGAACTCAGAGCCTGAATAACTGAGCATTTATACCAGGATTGAAAGAGACTAACAATTAGAGCAGAAGGAATTAGTAGATTAATCAGATATTGTTTTGTTGCTGTTGTTTTCAGTAATTTCTCAACATCTTTTAGTTCTGGTGTCTCGGTTATGAAGGTTTGCTCCTTCTTGGTTTTGGTCTTCAGTGATTGTGAATTAAATATTGTTGGCTTTTGGACTGTTGTTCATATGACAGAAGCACTTTAAAGAGTTTATCTTAGCCTTATTAGAAATCAGGATTGGTACTTTTTACAATATCCTAATTTTTCTGGCGAGAGTAATAGCAGAATATTCAGCAATGGAAAATAGCAGTTGCGGCCCTGTTTAATAAACGCTCACTTGCTGTTTATCATCCTGCCAAAAACTAATTCAGTCTCCAACAGCAGTCGTGCCATAAATCCTACCTTCCTGAAGGTTATACACTGAAGTTTGTCTGTGTGGCAGCTGTTTTGTACTAATTTCACATTATATTGTTGTATTCAGAGGTGTTTGTAATTGAACCTGACAGATACATTGGTCTGAATGGTATATTAGCTGTACAGGTCTGTGCTCTGAATAGGTTTTGAAACAGTGACACCATTTTATTTTAAAGTTTGTCTAGTTGATTTGACAAATTTAAGGGAATATTGGCAATATTTATCTTACAGATTGTATAAAAAAAGAAATTACCTATCTCAAATATCAATAATCATAGTTTTTAGTATTTTCTACCTCATATAGGATACTTACAATATAATTCAATGCAATTAAACAGCGCCGCAAACTGCAGCCTCGAAACTTGAATGAACAAAAATCCAAAACCGTGAGGAAGTTGGGCATCTTTGCAGGAGTGTTGCACTGGACTGCAGTACATTTATCCATGTGATGGATGCTGACAAACTGGTAGCTGAATGTCAACAGTAAACGGCTGTAGTGGGATTAATGCTATCATGCAACCATATGAAATTTAGCACCAGCAAAGCAAAATGGTTGCAGAGGTAGAATAATGTATTTAGTTGAGATTTCTCATGTCTTCTCCTCCTCGGTGCTGCCCGTGTCTACTCTTCCTGCTGACTCCTCTCATCATCTGGCCAGCAGAAAGCTCCTTATCTGCCTACTCCATTTCCTGTGTGAGCCAGGGCCCCTGCTAGGGTACCGGACGCCCTCATTACATCTACAGCCTAGCGGGGAGGTGAGGGGGGGTGTTTGGGTGGATTGTGTGTGTCAGTGTGTGTTTGTGTGTGTGGCAGGGTGGCTCTCTCGGGAGTATACACTGGTGTAGTGGAACTTCACTCTAAGGGCAGCTGTTAAAAGTATTTCCACTAGACTCCGGGGGGGAAGGGGGAGTTTATGAGTTACAGAGTGTGTGTGTCTATCATGTGCTTAGAGAAAGAGTGTGTGTGTGTGTGTGTGTGCATGTGTGTGTGTTGAGTCTACTCCCAGGAAGCAGCGGAGTGAGAGAAAGTGGGGAATAGGGAGATAGTGACGTTATTGACTTCCTGTTTTGGTATTGACTCGTGCCAAATGGGACTCAGTGAAGTGAAGCGAAGCCGCTTGGCAACAGCAGCCTTACATTTGTAAATAGATTAGCATGGCATCTGACATCAAATAGGTTCTAGGGAAGACAACGTCAAGGGCAGTCCTCTTGCAACATAACAATGAAAACATGCATTGTTCAAAGGATCAAGGTGTGATCGTGACACTCACGTTACACCAGTTTCCTAATCCTTCCACATAATTTCTTTCATCTGAGACATTGATACAGTCAGCATTTACCGTCTGACTCCTTCTGACTGGACTGTGAGTACAGTGGAAAAATGGTATTAGAATGGGATCAGTGTTAGTGTTGGACACATTGATGACAAATCCTCGCAACAAAAGAGTATGATGGTAGTAAGTAAAACAAAAAAATCATATCATGGACAATCCCAGGACTGGAGCACTGACATGTCTACATGAAATTTAGCAGTTAATAAAAAGTCGTCAGAATCTACAATCTATGGGACGGGACGTAGGGAATGAATAAAATCATCCATCACACTGTTGGTAGCTTTATGGTGACTGGTCTGCACTTGCATAGCTTTTTACCTTGGTGGAGCTCAAAGTACTTTACAATGTTTCTCATGCAACAGCATTTATAGCTTCTGTACCTTCAATAACGGCAGAGCTGCCTTTCAAGGTGTTCACCTGCCTTTGAAAGCGGCTTTGACTGTCTCGCCCAAGGACAAGGATAGAACCTCTCCAACCTTGTGATTAGTGGACAACCCGCTCTGCCACCTGAGCCACAGCCGCCACTGAATGATGAAAGGTTCACAACTGGTGATATCATGCAGATTACTTTCTTAGTGTGCTGGGGTTTTTTTTAGTTTTTTTTTTTTTTTAAAAGACCCTCTCCGATTGTTTATTTAACTACTAAACACTCATCTCTGTGTATGAAGCTTACATATACAGTCATCCTCAAATGTATTGATACCCTCCCATTAGAGAAGGAAAAAAACAGCTGTTACGGAAATAAGTTAAAACTGACAAAAGTAATAATAACAAAAAAAAAAGAAAATCATGACATTGTTTTTGAATTGTAATTCAACAGAAATATTTCTAACAAAAAAACAAGCAAACAGGCATGATGGGACCCATAAACTAATATTTTGTTGAACAACCCTTTGAGCCAATCACTGCAATCAAGTGTTTTCTGTAACTTATTAATTTTGTCAGTTTCCAGTTATCTGAGTGACTATTGTGAATTTTTCCTTTTCTTTACACTGTTTCTCCTTTGAAAATGTGTGGCTCTATGAAGTTCCCGCCTCTCTCTCCACCCACCCCTCCATGCTGAAGCCAGAGCACACAAGCTAACCCACTTATGCAACCCTGTGTTTTTGTGACTGTCATCGGTAGGATTCGGTTCAATCATGATACGTCTTCCAGCTTGTTTGAAAAAAACGCCATATAGATATGTCAGCAAGGTAAAAAAAAAAGAAAAACAACTTAATTTTCAGCAGAGAGGGTCTTTAAACAAACATAGATGGACAGAAACCCCCATACTGCATCACTTAAACTCATTTAATAATATAAAACAACATTTTAAGCTTTCCAGTTAAGAGCTTTTGGTCCTATCGCCAAGATTTATGGCATGCCAGAGCATTTAGATATTTTAAGCAAATATTATCAACATGAAATAGTCCTTCCCACGGATTTGTAGACTCATACATCCAGATATTACAGTGAGAGCTCAATGTAAGCACTATAGCCAAGTCTCTAATAGTTGACAAGTCAGCGTATATATTGTGATGTGACCCATGTGCAAATTTGTAAAAATGTTTCAGAATCAGATATGCAGTCATGATTGGTAGCATGAAGCAACATGAGGAATGTGGTCTGTTGGAAGCATCTAATGTACCAGTGCTGTGGGCAGTTGTGGCAGAAGGAGGCTGAGTAGAAGATGGTGGGTTGGAGCTCAGCATCAAGGGTGTAGGTGGCAGAAATTTGCACAGATAATACATGTTGAGCAGCAGGAAATGGAGATGTACCGAATTATATCTGGAGACCGCAGAATATAGTGTTACACATCCAGATGATGTATTGAATTGCCAGGGTTGGTGTTCTTAATCTAATCATAGAGCAGCAATCAAATACATTAAAAACCTGGTTATGAACACTTTGTATTGTGAATTTAAAGGTTGTCTCATCACCTAAGCCTGAAACATTGCCTGTTACACTCACACTAATCTTGTTTAGCTCTCGTTTAAGTTCATTTTCAAGCAAAAGCACCAAACAGTAACGCTTCTTGCTTCTAAGCAAAATTTGTACAGTGAGTTGAATGTTCCAGTCTTTCAGCTATTTGAAGACAACACAGAGGGAAATGATGATAAACAGCCCATTTCTACGGCATTTACTCTACTTTCTGCTAATAATATCCTCAAAGCAGCGCGTCGCACTATAAAGAGGTGAAAGCGGCGTTGAGGGGACACTACACCTGCCAGGAATGATGCAAAATAATGATGATTCATTACTGTCTGTCATCTCTGTTAACTGCTCACTGCAGAGTGAAGCACCAATTACTCCTGCCTGTTATTGCGCAGGATTTTTATATTGCGAGTAAATGAGGGAATATGTGAGCGATTCCTGGGACCGTCTGCCTGTAGCAGCAGTTTTCTGTGATGGTTTCCTGTAGCCGTGAGTCCTCCGATGCAGCGTCTCCAACAGTCGTGTACGTGCTAGATGACAGAGGGTAAGAACCAACCACAACTTCATCCATTAACTCCGAGCACAGCAGGTCGCTACCACAGTTAATCTAATCAATTGGTTATTGGCAGCCATTGTCAACACCAAGACTGACCGTCCCCTGACAGCAAGCGGGATTATGTAATGTCAGCTGTGTTTTGGAAGGCCAGAACTCGGCATTCAAAATGACTTGTGACCAGATACTTCCACAAACCTCTCAGCGTATTTGGATTCATGTCGGGCAGCATAAACTAGAATTAAGTGCTTTTTAAAATGAATAATCAAGAAGAAGATCTTCAGCTCTTTCAGAACTGGAGAAAGTCAGGCAAATATTTATGCATCCTCCAGGAATTGAATAAGTCACTCCTCCGCAGCGAGTCTTCCACCGCAGTCCGGTGTGCTATCATGAAAACAAACTGGTTCATCCTCAAATTCCACTCTGGCGGATATGGCCCCGAGTGCAGAAAAACCAAACAAGACAGGCTTCTACAGGAACAGAGGGTCACTGCCTGGAGTTGGCAGGCAGTCCTTAAAAGGCTAAGAGAGAAAGAGCAGCTGTCAGACCATTGAAATTTTTTTGGAAACCTGAGTGTACCTGACAGCAATCTGACAGGAAGTTGTCTTTGGCCAACACCAAAGGATTAACGCTTCACAGTTCAACAACAAAGAGCAGACGGCCTGCATTAAGAGGAACATGTGGATTGCCTGTTAAGAGACATAATTTTAAGGAAGGTATGTTTTTCTTGTGGCAAAGTGCAATCTAATACACGTTAATGACCATAAATAACCTAAAAACTACTTTAGAGATTGTCAAAGTTTTTTTTAATACTCTTAAGAAAAACCCTGACTTCCCTACATGCCTTAGCCATTTTGTCAAATGCTTTTTCTGAAGCACTTTGAGATTTTATATTTACTGAAGTTTTTGCTTGCAGCAAACCTGTATAAAATTGTTATATGTAATCTAATCTCAAAGGCCCTCTTACTAGCTTGTGGGGATTTTACCTGCATACCACGGTTTTCTTCAGTGAATGGGGCTGTCTGAGATGCCATCATGTAACCATATTCTCGAAAATCAGGTCTGCTGGACTGAAAAGAGACACCTGCACAAACAATATCGGAGTGGCACACTTTCTTTGGAGCTGTTTTGTAATGGTAAGGTGCCAGGTTTTCACAGCCAAATACTGCAGGTCATTCTAGGATCTCGTGCTGTTCATTGTTCAGTTTTGAGGTCTGATTTGTGATAAAGTAAGCCACTGTGGTACACTAATACTGTGTGAACCGTTGTACTGATACTTCAATGCCGGGAGAAGCAGAGTATTCAGAGGAACCCCCCCTGCACAGTTTCCCCATGAGAATCGGATATTAACCGGCCTCGGTCCTGTCAGGTGCAATCATCCCTCATCCCTTGCATGCTAAGGCATCTGAACAGAGCAGAAGCTGCAGGCCCTGCTGTCTCTGAAAGCGCTGGCTTTCCTGAGGAGAGACAGTGGCATCCTGTCTTTAGGCTCAGAGCTCGTCAGTGATCGTTTTGTATTCCTAAAGAGCCACGGATTCCCAGAACTTGACTTCCTGTCTCCCATGCATGCCCCACCGCTGCTGTGCCTGACCAGAGAAGCGGAACCCTGTGTTTAAAGTGCGAGCTTTCATTGCCTCCTCTGTCGCCTTTTGAGGATTCACTTGGTGCTGACTCGCTAACTCTGCGGGCGCTGAGGGTGGGAGAGTGTGGGGGCCTGAGGGAGTGTATAATCAGCGTAGAGTGGCAGGAAGCCCCTGAACAACTGCTGGCTAAATGTATAAGTTCTTTGCAAGATGGGTGGAAGGCCCCGTGGTAGACACATTTTCTGAATTTCAATTCAGTTTAATGTTGGGGGGGAAAAAACAACATAAAAGTAAGACCCACATTTTAAAAGAAGCTCAAATTTTGCTGTAATTGTAATTTTATGATTTTCTAAAAACATTTTCAGTGCATCTTATGACTACTTTGATGAGAAAGGTATCACATGTGATAAACCCACAATGAACTGTCATGAGTCCGCAGTTCCTCTGCAGCTCTATGGAGTCTTTGTGAAGTTCACTTCATTGTTTTGGCTTTCAGGCCCACAACTTTACTGTTGTGGCTCTCTGTCACTACTTTATTTCACCGCTCATGGCGTCATCTTTGGCCACGACAGGCCGCTGTTTTCGGTGAGCTCTGAGACTCAGCACTGTACCTGCTCAGCACGAAACGGCACACAGACGAACTCAACGGCTAGATAGTGAAAAATAGTGGAGCATTTGGCAGCTGGAGAGCCAGATGTTTCCCCTTACAGGGTTCATAGAAAACACAAAAGGGGTGAGAATGTTGGGCGCTAATGCCACGTAATCACCAGTAATCATAACATCAGTCATCATTTTTAGCTGTTTTCCATTTTGCTTCGCTCTTCTGCAGTTCTTTCCTGTGGTCGCAGTCAGATTTCACAAGAAACTAAATAGCATCTTCACCTGAAACATGTCGAGTGCACATGTGACATTTACCATCAATAGAGTTTGATGACCAACTATTTACCGTCCTCTTGGTGAACAGTCATACCAAAACCCAGGTCTGGTTCTCTAACAAAGCAAACCGGCCTTTTAATTTAGTTTCCATCAGTGACATCGTTTCACCAAGCTGATGAAGAACTGCTTTATCAGTTTATATCTCAGCACTCATGAGGCTTTGCTGCCAAGTACTATTAAAAGTCTGTGTGCAGCCCTGTCATTATAGCAACTTCATGTCATAAACACCAGTTTAGCAGGATTCCATCTTCTTCCCCTCTCATACTTTAAACTGCAGGTTTTATTTCAAGGAACAAAAGTCCTTTTCACCTACATTCTGTCATTTATCTTCATCACCACTCAGTTGTACTTGTTCTTTTCTGCTCAACCATGGTGTGGAATTTTTTTTGGGGGGGCTTCTGTTTGGATTCCACAAAATGCCAAAACATTTACCAAGATAGCTGCAGTTAACACACAAGATGAACCAGAAAAACTTGAGGGATAACTTGTGCAAAACGACTCATTTTGGTTACAGTAAGCACAGTTTGTTTGGCACCTCCCTGTGTCAGTGCATTCTGAATACAGCAGTCGTCATGACTCGTTCTCCAGGCTCTACAGAAATGTGTGCAATGTCTTACCAGGCCATAAAATTGCGTCAAATATTCTGCGAGGCCATAGATAGCACTTCCTCTGAGGATGTATCAAGTTTAAAGCCCAGTTTCACTTCCTTCCTATGTGACCCTTCGATTATGGGAGTACAAAGTTTGTGACAACATCTGCGTCTGTTTCAGGCTACCAGGCAGTTTCTGGAGGAAATCAACAAGTGGACCAGTCAGCATGGGGTGTCACCGTTGTCCAGGGAATTGGCCGTCAAGTTCCTCATGGCTCGCAAGTTTGACGTCCTCCGAGCCATTGAGCTGTTCCACAGTTACAGGGTAAGAGCAGACCAGAGAATCACATTGTTACTGTTGAGTGATGCACCTATGAGCAGCTGTAAAACTTTCCAACAATTTAATTTTGGTACTAATATCAAGTGTTTCATGTGAGCTTTTAATACCTCACTTAGCTACCTCATTAGAATTCTGCTATAGAAGGAAAAAAAAACACTTGTTTAGTTTCCTTTAACCAATCACAGTCATCATGGGCAAACCTGAGCGAAAGATGTGGCTTTAGTGTTGCCTCAAAATAGTGACTGAAACTATTTTGGTGGAACAAAAAAAACTAACAGGGCTGCCTTACTGCACAATCCAAATCCTTGACATTTTTTTGACATTTTCAGTGTGGTAGGTTGCTGCCTCGAGATTGTTGTTGTTTTCTGCAGTAAGGGGTGGATTTTGGAAACAGTAACAAACAGGTGGTTAAAGGGGAAAAGAAAGCTGCATGAAATGTGTGGTCAGTTGCAGGCTTGTACCCACAGTCTACATTTGGTGAGTTCGACTATGAATTAGCAACATAATATTTAGTTCAAACCAAGGCTTATAATAACTAGAAGTTTAAACACGTGGGTGTTATTAGTGTTTATTTTCCAGTTTCAATTCAATGCTTTTTCGCCGTTACCAACATAATTGGGAAATCTGGTTATTTTGTAATTTAATTTAATGCTTTTTAATACTAGAACATTTCCACCAGTCAGAATTGGAATTTGGAATTCTCTGAAAGATATACATTGCCCAGCAAAGACTGCCCATTAGCGATTGATATGAAAATTTACAATATTCACAACAATATGAAGAGCTGCAAGGTGGCTTGGAGGTTAGCATCATTGCTTCGCAGCAAGAAGGTCCCCGGTTCGTGTCCCAGTGAGGACACCCGGGATCTTTCTGCGTGGAGTTTGCATGTTCTCCCCATGCAGCATGGGTTCTCTCCGGGTTCTCCGGCTTCTGCCCACAGTCCAGAAACAAATATCTCAGGGTAATTGGTGATTCTAAATTGTCTGTAGGTGTGAATGTGAGTGTGCTTGGTTGTCTGTCTCTAAGTGTAGCCCTGCGATAGACTGGTTACCTGTCCAGGGTGTCCCCTGCCTTCACCCTGAGTCAGCTGGGATAGGCTCCAGCCCCCCCACAACCGTAGTGAGGATTAAGCAATGTAGAGATAATGGATAGATGGACAACAATATGATCCCTGAGTTTGGGATCCAATAACAAATCAACAAAATAGGAATGTATTTAAATATTTTTCATTAAAAAACTACAATATTACAAGGCCTAACCTAAAACACTTGACATGAACTCAACACAGTGGTACAGCAGTGTTGATACCCAGCAATAATACTGGGTATAAATAAAGTCGTCCTCAAATGTATTCATACCCTCCCATTAAAGAAGGAAAAAACAGCTGTCAATGAAATAAGTTGAAACTGACAAAAGTAATAATAAATAAAAATGTTGTGAAAATCATGACATTGCTTTTGAATTGTGGTTCAACAGAAATATTTAAAAAACAAAAAAAACAAGCAAATAAGTAGGATGGGACCCATAAACTATTTTGTTGAACAACCCTTTGAGCCAATCACTGCAATCAAGTGTTTTCTGTAACTCTCAGTCAGACTTCTGTTCCTGTTGACAGGTATTTAGATTTTGGCCCACTGCTCAAGTGCTCTAATTTGTCCAGGACAGTTTTGTTTGTTTTTTTAAATTGTTCTTTTTAACCACAATTCAAAAGCAATGTCTTATTTCACTAAATTATGATTCAGCAAATTTTTATTTATGATTACTTTTTTCAGTTTCTAGTTATTTCAGTGACTATTGTCAATTTTGCCTTTTCTTTAATGGAAGGATATGAATACATTTGAAGAAGACTGTTGTGTGTAAATCATCCTGCTTATTTATAATTATATGAAAAAAACATTTCTGTATTGTCATACTAAAGTTATGTACCTTACATTACACAGCCACAGGCAGAGATACATTAGCACCGCCACTGCAGACAGGTGTTTTTCTGCTGCTCCCGTCTGTTTGGCAGCTTTGCTTCAGGTCGTTAGTGGCAGAAGGGAGACAGTGATGACAGCAATGTTCATGACATATGCTACAGCTTCTGTCAGACACTGCCAACCAGATCACAACGTTGCTCGCTTTCAACTTTGTCGGCCAGTTCGAAAGCTATAACAGAGCCAGAAAAAGCAAATGAGATTTAGAGAAGAAGCAGTTTGAGATGAGCTGACTCATCTCTGGTGAAAATGTTTCCAGTTTTTAGTAACCTAAATTTAGAAAGGTATGCACCTCATCAGTCTAAACACTCAGTTCATCTATAATCTACACCCACATTAGAGACGTCTGTCTTGTGTGTCTAACCTCATCTTGGTTGTTGTTCAGTATAGCAGCCTCTATTTCCACAGAACTTGTTTTTAGCTTGTTGATTGGACAATTATGACACGACTGCAAAATCTGTATAACACACGGCCTCTGACACACAGCTGCAGTTTTCTACCTTTCTAAAGTGATGAGATGACTGATTATATGTTCTAAAGGACAAAGAATATAATCGGGACAACACAATGCCACATTTCAGTGTAGTTTTATCACATCTATTAAATTTAGCAGCACCTTAAAGTGTCTCTGCACTGAATGCTAATCAGTTAAACTTCCTTTTTCGAAAAAAAAAAAAGAAAGAAGATGAAGTAAACAGGTTAATGAGCGTGGACTGTTTTCAGCGTACCCACAGAACTGTAACACAAGGCCTTTTTCATAAAACATATTTCTTCAGAGGCTGTAGCCAAGCAAGAGATCGCCTGAACAGATGCATCAAAAACCTCGGGCCAGACACGCACACACTTCCACACACCGACTCACACACTCAAGTATACACAGGGGGATATTTCAAGAAGCAGTATGCAGGCTTTCTCAGCCTTTCAGAGAGCTTGTAGCTTATCACAAAATAAGTGTTATGTTGTCTTCAGAAAAGATTAGTGGTCACTTCAGCTGAGGTTGTGAAGTTGGTCTAAAGGAGGAACATGAAGTTTCACATGTTGGGTTTACATGCTTAGACAATATCAACACAAGAATAAAACATAATGCAGTTATCTTATATGTGATGCCTCAAATTAAAGGGGTTAAATTAGGTTTTTAATGTACATGAAGGTATTTTTTTCAGGGGGCGTTCTGATCCTTTTTTTTTTTTTTTTTTCGGAAGCGGGTAGACAACCGCTATGCATCTCAAAAGAACATTGCTGATCTTCTCCTTTTATGCTTCCTGTTTGTTTGCTGTGCTCTTAGCCACCTCCCTGGGGAGAAGCTCAGAGAGAAATGGGCCCAACTTTAAAACATATACTGGACTATATCTATAGGAGCTGGCTGTATAACTACAGCTATAGGGACATGGAAAGGCCACCTGCCTGTGTGCCACAGCTGAAAATAAGCAAAGTGGAGTTTAAGGACTCAAGGGCTAGAACATAATCTGGCGTAACAGAGAAAAGATGTCTGTTCACTACATATCATTGAGAGAGCAGTTAGCGACCTTGGTGATATTATTACCATCAAACCGGAAAATGATGATGAAGATGAAACCTCCAGGGCAGAAGAAGTGGATCGGACTGCAGGTCTCGTTAATGATCTGAAAATAACATCGAGATAATAACATAATCAAGACCTTGGTCTCGCAGTTGATAATGACTACCAGGGAGTCGAAGATAAAAATCTCATTTTGTCCCTAAATGGTCTATCCTGCTGTAAATTTCATTCTGTCCAAATTTGAACATGCAAAATGGGATTTATCTGCTCAGATCTGCTCTAGTTTATCCGACCAGCAAACGGAAAGTTCCCAGACGTCTCGCACAGACTCTAATGACCTGAATAGCTCCGAGACGTGGCAGGATTTTTACCACTTACCTTTTTAGTAAAGTCACTTCAAACATCAAGGTAGGTTCTTATTTCAGCAGTGAATAGTTGGCCTGCATAAACACGACTCATTCATGAATGCCTTGAATGTGACTTTGAGAAGGATTAGTCTCCCCCTGCCATGCCACAGTTCATTTAACTCTGTTTAATGCTGTTTCAGCACCAGGACAGAGGCTGGGGACAAGTAATTTGTCAGAACAAACTAAGGGGGAGAGTTTCCAGTGTCATGTTTGTTTGGTCGGAGGGGCAGAGAAATGGGGAAAGGCTGGCAGTCAGGCTGAGCTGGTTGTTGGTGTTGTACCATCTACTGCTGCGTGAGTAGTTTCAACTGAGATTGTAATTTTAATAATTCATAGCACTTTGATAAATCCATTAAAGGTGGAGTATGCAATTCTGCTCTCACTGCCCCCCTTTTCCCTCCATCTCCCCTTACCCTCTCTTCGCTGCTCTCTGGGGCACAAACATGTGCAGCACACAGGACGGATAGTGATGCGTGGATCGGTCGGAGCCACTTCGTTCCCGTTTACCTGGATTTCTTTACAGTACACACAAATACAATGCGGGTTTAGTGAAGCCAATATATTTTGACATACAAAGCATCTTCTAAGAGACCTAAAAACAATTCAATATATACAATAAAGAACTGTGAGAGAAAAGTCAGAAAACTGGAGTCACAGTAGCTTATTAATTATTTTCAAAGCTGTACATATATTTACATTTATAAAATTCAATAAAATAAAAGCACAATGTTAAGCTCTCAACAGGACTTAACAGCACGGTAAACGGGGAACTGAGGATCACTTTTTTGGTGGTAGGTTTATTCAAACAACAAAAACAACAAAGTTCCATCCTTGAAAAGTTGTTCAATCATGGTTCTGGAAACTTTAAGAGCATCCCAAACAAACAGGAAACCAAAAGGTCATCAGCAGTGTTCATGTGATGCACCTTATGTAGTACGCCTAAAGGAATAGTTCAGCATTTTGGGAAATATGCTTGTTGGCTTTTTGCTGAGAGAGAGTTAAAACCACCATCATGTCTGTCCAGCTCAGTTTAGAAGGAATAGTGGAGACCTGAAAACAGCTAACCTGGCTCTGTCTGCCTGGAAGCACTGCTAAAACCCACTGATTTGAATAGTTTAGTCATTGGTTAATCAGACATCGTGGGATCATTACATGTGACTGTGCATGGTAACTTGTGTTGTCATTCCCATCAGGTCCCTCGGCAACCAAGAATAAGAAGCTACAGCACCCAGCCTTGAGACATAACCCTCTGTTGCATTGCATCATGTTGTTGTACACCCCTCCTTGGGCCGTTTAATGTGTCATTGCCAAGCACTTGTCTTTGTTTTATTGTCATCCGTCATTTTTTAAGACTTGAAATTGTCACAAGCACGTCTTACAATAAGGCACTGGCTGCATCTGTGGAGCTCTGATATTACATCAATTTAAACACGGCAGCCCTTCAATACGCTGTCCATCAAGTTACAAAGCAGCAGTACATTGTGTTGTGAGTTTTGTCCCATTAACAACATGTGATTGATTTTAGAAATCTTAAAAGATGTAGCAGAGCTGCAGTAACTGTAAAATAAGACAGTAGAGGTAGTTTCCATCAAGCAGATACTCCTACATCAGTGTAAATAAAAGTGTAGTGAGAGCTTCAAGACTGTTCTTCCTGTAGATAGTGCAGATGCGACGGTAAATTGAAAGGACGCCTCCCAAGCTTGACATTACAAGTAAGTTTATTAACTCCCACACAGCCTCTCAGGGTTAAAAATAAGGAATGGAAACCTTGCAGAGAGGGTTCTCCTGGCAGGAAAGTCAGCCAGGTGATTCTCTATTGTTCACGGAGAGGAATTCGCCTCAAAGTGACGGCCTGCTGCAGTTCCTCCACAGCCCGACTTCACCTGCTGTGATCTGTTTTCTGCAGGAAACACGTCTTAAAGAAGGAATTGTCAGACTTCAGCCTCAGGAGGAGCCTCTACGCTCCGAGCTGCTCAGTGGAAAGTTCACTGTGTTGGTAAGACTGCCCTTTAAATCTCCTGCATCTAGCATTCCTTAAATGGGAAAAGTCCAGCCTCATCTTACACAACAATTAAAGGATAAGATGGATGATATTCCACAATTTCCTTATTATAAACAAACCTAAAGCCAAACCTGAATTAATCCCATCTTAAGTATTGTCTCTGTGTCCAAAGCCTGATATATCTTCTTCCTCTGTGCCAACAATACTAGTTGTTGTCCAGAAACTATTAAAACATGTCAGTGAGACTCATCATTGCTCTGGGTGGCATGTTTCTTTATTATGATGGACATTTAGCATCATATAATCACTAAAGAACAAAATGTGTTTTAATCTACTGCTGAAAATAGTCCACACTGAATTCTCTACATTTACTCCTGTTTGAGTAAATGTAGGAAATTACTCAGTAGAAACCAGAGGACCTGGGTTACAGTGTCACAGGTGTAGTGGGGAAGTCACAAAATACGGCGACAGACATTGTTGGTTTTGTCGCAGAGTTGTGGACAAAAAAAATAGAACAAGCACCTCCTTATCTGTGACATCAAATAACGTCTTTATGGAGCACCTCCGCTGTTGTTTATCTGTGTTTGTGTGTAGCTTCTGTTGTCTGTGCAGCTAATGGTTCAAAAAACTAAACATGCTTCCGTTCAGAATAGAATTACACAGGCTGTGACAGAGGTAACTAAACACTCAGTGGGTTTGCTTTTTGGACTGTCAGATAAATCATTTACTTAATGACTGCAACTGATAATGAGATTATGTTTTATTGAAAAGAAGGGTTAAGGCAAACATTCTGAAAGCAAGCTCTGCTAATGATACATTAAAAGCCCTTTCGGGGTGCAGGTTATCGATTGATTGATGTTCCAAGTGGGTTTCCTGTGCCAGATAAATTTAGCCTTTTGTCAGCCAAATCGCAGCCATAAAAGATGCCACCTTCCAGCACACAGCGCACACTCCCACTTTCCTGCGTTTCCCGTCTTCCTTCCTCGCTGACGTGCCACAGTGGCATTGATGCTGCACATCCTCTCGTCTGACGTCGGAGTTCTCCAGCCTCAGCAGCGGGCTTCATTCATATCCTGTCTGATGTATTTTTAGCCCTCATGCCAGAGAATACAGGCTTATTTACTTACAAAAGGACAGTTCCGGAGTATCTCTGGTCAGCGGCTTCATTCAAGTCAAGAGACTCTCATGACACCCGCAGTCTCAACGCTGCTCAGCTTTGACATGAAAAAAAGCACTCTGTGTCTCTTTTAGGAAGAAAAGGCGTGTGTGGGGGGGGGGGGGTTAGAGCTCCAAGAGCTGCAGCATCATTATTGACAACAATTGTTCCTCCTGCTGAAATGCTGACAGCCCTTTTTGAGTTGGCTGCCTGCCAGCAACTAGCAGATGAACTCAAGTGCCCCCCTGTGGTCACTGTTCATTCTTCACTTCTGTTGCGCTTCCATTTGGGTGTCGCACTGAAAACCAGGAAATTCCTTCAAGTACCACATATTCCTATGAATAAGTCATTTACACATTATTATTAATACATCTGAGAAATAAGAATATCGGCATTTAAATGGCAGAAAATATGAAAATACATAATTTACTGTTCTCACTTTAAAGTTAGGAGCTCATTTTGCTCATCTTACTTATAAATCCAGGAATGAACCCAGCACTAATATACATTTCCCAGTTCAGTACAGGAAAGAAAACGCTAACAGAAAGTGGTGATTAACCTGTGCCTTTAGGCTTAATATAACCTGTTATTATTGTGGGTTTTCAGAGTGTACGAGACCCTTCAGGGGCCTCCATTGCCTTGTACACGGCCAAACTTCATCACCCCAACAAGACGGGCAACCATGTGGTGCTTCAGGCCCTCTTCTACCTCCTGGATCGGGCCGTGGAAAGGTAAGCCAGTAAAACATTTACATTTTGGTGTCTTTTTTTTTTTTTTTTTCTTCACCCCTAGAAAAATATTGTGTACTTTAGCACTGGAATCTGGCGCAGTATTTAACCTCAACTAGAAACCTTACCAAATAAATCACCCACTTTATTCCTATGTAGTTTAGTTTTCCTTGAGGGAATCCTATAAATGTAATGCCAAATTTATCCATTCAAAGACAGCTTGCCCTGTTTTTAGTGGCAACTGTAGTGTACTTAAAATCTGCAGTTTGAGGTATTGCTGTCTCTGATGTGTTAGAAAAAAAGTGCACTTGTTTGCACAAGTTAGTTCTTTCTTGACACAATTTCCTGTTCGTTCCACAGTTTTGAGACCCAGAGGAATGGCTTGGTGTTCATCTACGACATGGCGGGCTCCAACTACACAAACTTTGAGCTGGACCTGAGCAAGAAGATCCTCAACTTGCTAAAGGTTGAAATTACAGAGCTGTATTTTAAATGTGCGCAGTAAATGATCGTGTACAGGAAAAGCCGAACAATGGCAAGCACCTCAGAAAATGAGACACATGATTCACAGCATTAGACTCAAACTTAGTGGAAACACTCCTATATATCCTGAAGGGAAGTCAGATGAATTTGCTGTCTCTGTTTAAGATGATTCACTCCTTTTCAGGGCCAGGTTAATGCTTAACAGCTGAGCCATGTCCTTCATCTTGTAAAGAAGTCGTTTGATTCAAGTGAAGTTGATGTCTTTCCAAGATTTAAGTACCTGTCCAAAGGGCATAATGAATGGCTTATAAAATGGGTTGACAAGCTGAAGAATTATTTAATCCATACTCCACAGCTGTGTAATGCTCAGACTGGTGCTTATATCTGGCAGTTCCCTGCATGTCTGCTACATTTATGTGAGTTATGCTTTAGGAATGCAGCAGTATGTCTGCCGATAACAGACACTAACTGTATGTAAGTGGCATGTATTCTGTGCCCACATGTTGATCTAAAAGCAGTCAAGTTGTTCTCACCATCATCAGTTAATACATAAATGCAGAAAGCACCACGGTATCTGGACAGCAGAATTATGTTAAGTTTGCCACTATTGTTTTCATAAACTGGCATAAAGTAAGCTTCTGAGACACTGTCTGTGTTGTGTTTTGCTTAAAATGCTTCTTTCTTAATTTTAAATACAAAGAATGTGCACCTACATTTCTACAGTATGCATTTTAAACAAAGAATGAATAGTTTACTATAAGTTGTACCGTCTCTCTCCACCAGGGGGCGTTCCCTGCCAGGCTGAAGAAGGTGTTGATCGTCGGGGCCCCGGTTTGGTTTCGAGTGCCCTACAATCTGCTCAGCTTGCTGCTCAAGGAGAAACTTAGGGAGAGGGTAAATGCTCATTTTCTACTACGTCTCACATTCACTCTTCAGCTCCAGGTTTACGTTGATACGTCATTAACAGAAGTGCTTTTTAGTGTTCCTGGAATGGCAAATACTAAGTGAGGTGGTGATTCAGTGTCTCTGACTGTCGCAAGTGATCATTTGATTAGGGGATGGTCTGTAACCACTTATCCATCCGGCTGCCTCACGCATGTCTGGGATGTTAATGCATGAATCACAGGAGTCGATCAGCCTGCCACATTACTGCCCTTGAAGAATTTTATTAGTATGGATTTCTGTAGAGACTGCACCACCTGATGGTCCTCGAGATTATTTGTGTAATTTAGACTAAGGAATAAACACTAAAGGTTTACTTTTTATGGTAAAAACATACTTTTTTTTTTTTTTTTTTTAAATCAGCTTATGAAAATCTGCTTGTTTTAATATCTTCACGTCAAGCGTAGTCTCAAGGGTTAAATCTGTCTGTACTGAGCCCAGTCGATCCCTGTCTCTTCTACCTCCAGGTTCAGATGGTAAAAATGGCAGAGCTGCGCCAGCACCTCCCCAGAGACTGTCTCCCACAACACCTTGGTGGCCTGCTGCCTCTGGACGCTTACAGCTGGAACCAGCAGCTGCTGGCGGGCCAGAATGGCAGAGTAGACCCTGTGGATGAGTTGGTGGGAATCCCCTTGGAGGATACTTCCATTCACGTCCCTGGGCCTGAGTCCATGCGCCCGCAGGAGCTGCTGACACACCTCGGCAGGCTACAGCGCTCAGGCATCCATCAGGAGTATGAGGAGCTGCGCAAAGAAATACCGCCTGGAACCTTCCACTGTGCACAGTGAGTTTACAGACACACACTCAGTGTTCACTTGTATGATCTAATACAGTCCAACAGAACTGTGCAGCCATAAAGTCTGCTTTTATGATGCCTATAATCTTTTTATGCAGCATGTGCAATGTTTATTCTGCTGCCCTCATGTATGTGAATAGGAAAATTAGAAACCTCCCAGTGTAATATTGCCCACATCAACACTTCCCTCAACTAAGAGCTCAGCAGTAAACATTTTATAGAATTTACACATTTCTGACCGTGTCAACAAAAGGTGAAAATGATCAACTCTGTGAAAACTGAATGTTTGGCTTTGTACAGATAGTTTGTATAGATGTATCCGCTGTGGCGACTATATCTGCCAGACTTCAGGGCTGACATTTGGAGTTCTATGTTTTTGTTTTGCATGTTATATCATTTAAATAAGATATTTAATCGATGATGTTGAAGCTCCAGCATTGGAATTGCAGTTATGTCTCTCTCCCCATTCATTGTAGCTCAAAATGAGATTTCTTCATAAATCCTTTGTTTGAAACATATGTACCTCAACAGATCAGAGCTGCTATTTTACTGGTAGATATGCTAACTAAAAACCTTATACTTTGGGTTTTCAGTTTAATCTTTGTAGATTGCCATTGCAATAAGCTCCAGTAGTAACCTTTGGTGTTAATTTGTCTACAGAGCAGCCTACAATCAGGAGAGGAATCGCTATGGAGATGTGCTGTGCCTTGATCAAACAAGAGTTCGCTTGAAACCCAGAAGGAACGAGGTAACTGCTTTTTAAAATATGCATATAACAGGTGTCACTGACATCAGAAGAAAAACACTGCCAGATTCATTCATGGCACCTCTCAGCTGCCAAGAAATATGCCAAGCTTCAAAATTCTGAAAGGCTGCCACGCTGCCTGGTCGTCATCCAGCGTCAGCGTAACCAAAGTACTTTGATTCTGTTTTGTTTATTCTGATGAAGTCAATTAATGCTCCATCAGCCCATGTAAACAAATGATTTCTAGTCTTGTTCAGGTCATAGCGTACATTCCTTCATTTTTCTTGAACTTGATGTACTTCAGCTTTTGTAAGGCTTCTCCTCCACCTTTATGACAGAGCTTTGTTGTCTCTTTCAGAGATCAGACTACATCAACGCAAGCTTCATGGACGGCTACAAACAGAAGAATGCATACATTGGTACTCAAGGTATGACAACTGGTGTATAATTTAAATTAATGCCCCGGAAATTGCATGAACGCTTAAAGAGATTATTTTCTAATAATTCATGCACAGTGACATAAACTTGCAGTCAAATACATACTGTGTAACTATAAGGCACCATTAAGTTTGGTCTGGTCCTCCGAACCCATGGGCTCAGCATTTCCGTTCACTCTGGTCATTAGACCAAATAGAAATGTAGACTTAGATGCCCCGAGGATAACTGTGAATACAACTATATCATAACAGTGGCACATTCAGCCAAGATGTAGCATATAAATAGACAACAGCAACAGACCAGACACTGAACTTTGTGCAATCACAAATGATGGTGTCTGAAACATGGTGTGCTTTGTTCTACAGACAACATGACCACAACACTGTGTGGTGTATGAGTTTATTACATTTAAATAAACTATTAAAATATTTATATAAAAGCTTTCCTAGATAATCGTGATACTGATTCATTTTTACCAATGAACTGTTTGTATTTAGATTATTTACAGCCCTGTCCAAGTCCATGAATGTTGCAAACAGTCCCAAACGACACTAATGGTTACTGCTGTGAATAGTTGCCAGCGTCTCCAGTTCTTGCTAGGTAAAACGTACAAATTGCCGTGTTAAAATTGTTGAACATCAGCATTCGGGTTAGCTTTCTAAGTAAAGGTTTCACTGCAGTTCAGTAAATTTGCCAGTAAGTAGGTTAAATTGGCAGGATGTTAGTTTTGTAAATCCTAATTTGTTAAGGATTTGTCTTAAGTTGATGTCGGAAGTGCACGTTAAAGAATGATGAAATAACGAGATGCCTAATTTTGAAATAAAAAAATATGTGTCAGCAGTAAATAACGAGCAGAGTACTGGTGGTTGATGTAGCTCATGAGGAGTCAAATAGATATTGTCATTACATGTCTCAGTGACTGAACGTTTTTAAGTCATTTTAATTTCCTTTCAATTTCCTGCTGTTCTGTGTAGGACCACTGGAAAGGACCTACGGTGATTTCTGGAGAATGGTCTGGGAACAAAACGTCCTCGTTATCGTCATGACGACCAGGTAATTTGAGCCGATAATTTTTTTAAAAAAGGATTCAGTTTCTCCTTTTGTTTGATAAAATTAAATTCATTGACTTCATCCTGTATCTGTGCGGCAGGACAGACGAGGGCAGTCGGAGGAAGTGTGGTCAGTACTGGCCTCTGGACGAAGGTGGCCAGGAGGTCTACGGTCACATGGCAGTGGTGAACCAAAGGGTGGACCACCACACCCACTACAACCACACCACCCTGGAACTGCACAACACTGAGGTACAGACGAGCATTTCACAAAGTTCCATCAACCTAATTGATAAAGTGAGACCTATTTTCCTCCATTTGTCTTTGGTTGGTGACTTTATTGGATCTCGTCATCACCATGAGGTTATGACGCAAGTAGAGCAGGCTCCACTTAGTTGTTGCTTCTGACCAAAAAATAGTTCCAGCACATATTTATCTGTAAAACCATAACTTATACATTTCTATCCGTGTACAGATTAAACAAAGGCCATGTGTTGAGTAGGCTCTGGTAGAGTTAGCCAAGTCTCCTAGCCTCCAACTTTTGTGATGCTAAGCTAAGAAACTTGGATGGCTCTGGCTAGAGCAGCCACGATACAGGGCTTTCACTACACATTTACTGTGGCCAAAAGAAATTCACAATATTATCACGATATCAAAGAAGGGGAAGAAGGAAAAAGAGGAAAGAAGAAAGAAGAAGAAGACCAGCCAAAATAATCTTTCACTTTGTTGAGTTTATGTCAAATGAATTACAGTCAAAATACAAGTGTAGGGAGGTAAAGACAGTCTGTAAACATCTTTTCTGTATGTTGTTTTAATGTCTGAGATAAAACAACATAGTTTCAAAATACTATCATTTGTATTATTAAGATATTAACATGGTCTAACTCCAGCTTCATATCTATGTTACAGAGCTAAAAGTATTATCAGTCCATTCATCTCGCTCTCAGCAAGAAAGCAATGTTACTGTTTTCCCTTAATGAGCCATCTGACCTTTGCGTTAAATCAGATCGCATGTAACAGGCATGTAACTGTCATTTTTTTGTTTCTTTTTTCACTCATTCAGACATGTGAACAGAGACAAGTGAGTCACTTCCAGTACCTCAGCTGGCCTGACTACGGCGTTCCCACCTCAGCAGTGACTCTCATCGACTTCCTGGGAGCTGTGAAGAGACAACAGAGAAAGATGGTGAAGGCTTTGGGACTTCAGTGGACAGGCCACCCACTGGGACCTCCGATGGTGGTCCACTGCAGTGCAGGGATTGGGAGAACAGGTGAGATCCAGAGATTGTATTTCTCCAAAACCTTGACGTCGGACTATTTGCATTCCTCCAATCGTCTTCAAAGAGTTATTTTGCTAAACACACCTGCCCATTGTTATAAGTTCTTCAGTGTGGTTCACAGAGAGGACGCAGATGTCTCAACTAACAAGCTCTGTTGTTGACAGGTACCTTCTGTGCCCTGGACATCTGTCTGTCCCAGCTACAGGACGTAGGCTCGCTGAATGTGTGTCAGACGGTGCGGCGCATGAGAACACAGAGGGCCTTCAGCATTCAAACCCCAGACCAGTACTACTTCTGCTACAATGCCATTTTGGAGCATGCTCAAAGACAGGGCCTGCTCCCAGCCAATCAGTGAGCCTCGGCCTCAACTTCCCAAACCAATCTCCATGAGCCCTGTGATTCCGGCAGTCAGTCTGTTAAACCCCAAGCCCATGTTGTGTGACCAATTAGTCCAGGAAAGTAACTTCCTCACAGAAGCTGTCTTTTGAAATTAGACCTGTTCTTTACTGGCAGACCAAGACAGTGACATTAAAAGGCTTGATTTTCAACATTGTGTTTTAATGTGATAACATTCAGGCTGCCAACAATGTGACGTTTTGTTTTTGATGAACATATCTCCAAAAATGTGGTAGAGTGAACAAACTGCTCTGGTGTCGTGCGGTTTTGTTGTGCGTGGTCAGGCACATTGGGTAGGGTGAAGTCATGTCGGTTAACTTTTCATTTATTTATTTGTCGCTGGTGGTTCAGGGACCTTAAAGGAGTAGTTCACCCCAAAAACAAGTTTGTCTGCAGCTAGTATATCCCTTGACTGATAAAATTAATATGGCCACCACAATCCTGTAACTGCTGCTGTAGAGAAATCAAGTGTCTCACAGCTAAATAAATTCCAATTCTATTCATTTCTCACAACGAGATACAACAAGATATCAACTGGGTTTCCTTTCTGTGGCGAAACATTCCTCTAAACTTTTTTCTGTTCCAAATAAGAAGCCTGATCTCCACTCTCGGGGAACAATAATGGGGTAACTTTGCACCTCCTGTGTCCAGTAAATACTGCATTCACCACAGTGCATTTTTAGCTCATGTCTAAACGTCCCGTAGATGGTACGAGCTAGTTTTGTATAGTCTCAAGAGTGTCAAACTGAACACGAGGAGGTAAAACCACAATGTGTTGCCCAAAAGCCAACTTAGTGGGAAAGTATTTTTGCCAAGAAGTTGTTGTATTCCTTCGAGGTTGCACGATGCATCCTCGTCTGCCTAAAGCACATCACCATTCTCAGCCTGTCAGCCGTGTTCTGTGATCACTCATTAAATTCCTGTCCATGTGAGTTCCTCTTAAAGGTTTTTTGTTTTTTTTATTTTGTTTTCCCAAACGAGTCTACTAAAACCGAGGACTGTCCATCTCACCTGAATATTGAGCTTCTATAGCCGCCTTTGCTCGCTGTGAGCTGTGCCACCATGCTTTAGTGATAGTGGGACTGTATTGCTAAACTCCCCACGCACACTTGTTCAGAGCGGTCCATGCTGCAGTGACTGTGCCACTGAAGCATGCATCTGTTGAAGTCATCACTTAAGACCTCATGAGTAGTGCAATACTTTTTTTTTTGTTTTGTTTTTACACAGATCACGTCTTAGCACTTTGAAACAACTATTCCCGATGTGCTCTGAGATTAGTCATTGAGGCGATAGGATGGGAGGACAAATAAAACCTAATAGTAATTCTGTAGGTCTACATGTGATGCTGGGAGAACTTGATTGTTATTGTAAATTTAGTGATGCTTAAATATAAGACATTTAGTGACATTTACTGTAAACATCTGCATAGAGCTTTATTGGGACAAATCAAGAGGATTTTACAGGGAAACCAGTAATTGATGATAGAATAGTTAAATAAACAAGCACAAATCTGTGCCTCCAACCCTATAAAGTTCCTCCTGTGCACTTGAGAGTCAGAAATCGAAGTATATTTTCATTATTATTGTGTTTCCGTTCTACAGACTGTGGTTGTAATCAGTGCTTTCATCTGCTCCCAGTATCTTGCCATTATTATAGAGTACATGTACAAAAACTGTGTCTGTGTGTCATATGTTGCTGCCGGGTGAAAAAAAAAGAAAAAAAAATGTGTTCTTTGCTACAGAATTCATATTGAATTTGCTTGTAGTGAAGCATTTTTTTTAAAAGTCTGCCGTATTCATGTACTCTGATTTTAGAATTATTTTTCCTTTCAATGATGGACGCAAGATGTGCTCTATTTTATTTTTCTATTATATTCAACAACTGTTTTCATACGATTACCCAGGATTATACAGTTATCTACATTAATTTTATATTTGTTCTGTTATAACCTATTACTTTATCATTCATATAACTATTGATTCAAGCTATACTGTATTAAATACAAACTGCGTCAACGTGTACATTTGTACAGGTCGTGTGTTTCTTGGGATTGTGAGGTGACTGAGTAGAACTGTGTTGTGTTCCTCATTTTGCAACCAAGAGGTTGTTGACAGATTCACAGTCTTGTACACCATTCAAACTTCTCTACAAGCAGTATAAAACAGCAATGCATGAAAAAGGTAAACTTAAGAACAGACATTTTAAAATATCAATTACACAAGCTAAAGCTGCAGTGATAAATCGATTCGTTGCTGACTATTAAATGAATCATCAACTATACTGATGATAGATTAATCTAATTAATTTGAGTAATTAATAAATATATTGTAAAAATTCTGAGATTTTAGCTCTTTAAATTTTATATTTTCTGATTTATTTCCTCCTCTATGACAGTAAACTGAATGTTGTTGGGTTTCAGAAGTCATCTTGGGTTATGTGAAACACTGATTGACATTTTTCACCATTTTCTGACACTTTACAGACCAAAAAACAAAAACGATCAACAGAGTAATTGACAATAATAATTGTATATTATGAATAAGACAAAAATAAATCGAATGCCAATAAAACACTATCATCGAGTTCATTAAATAACATAATAGCTGCAGTAATCAGTGTTTGTATGTTAGGAATAGGTCAACTGACTGTGACAGACTTGATGAACCCACATGTGACCGGACTCTGCAGCCCTGCTCAGCCTAACATAGCATCTTTCACTTGGTTGTTTTAGTTTTACGGTCTGCTGCTTTACTATTTTGGGTCTCTCACTGCTCTCAGCCTCATTTCAAATCACAGAAGGCAGCTGCTCTATTAAACCCACTCCATATTATATGGCCAGCATTAAACAGTGAACGGATAAAGTTAAAGACCCCTCTGGTGAAAATCTAGTTTTTTTTTTACCTTGTTTACATGTTCATATGGTGTATTTTTTATATGCTGAGACACATATCATGAGGGAAGTAAACATATCAGTGTCATAGCTGAGCATTTACACATATATATGCATGAAACTGCATCGTATATATGGTCACCTCACAAACACAGATTCAGACTTCCAGGGTTTCATACATCACAAACAAAAAAAACAATCCTGTCACTTTGCAGGGTGAGGCTTTCTGCAAAATTACACTTTCTCAGAATCAGATTTTCAGTTCCGACACTATGATGCGTCACCGGTTCGTGGGGGCACCGGGATCTTTCTGCGTGGATGCATGTTCTCCCCGTGCAGCGTGGGTTCTCTCCAGGTTCTCCGGCTTCCTCCCACACAGTCCAAAAGCATGTTGAGGTTAATTGGTGATTCTAAATTGTCCTTAGGTGTGAATGTGAGTGTGCTTGGTAGTCTGTCTCTAAGTGTAGCCCTGTGATAGACTGGCGACCTGTCCAGGGTGTCCCCTGCCTTCGTCCTAAGTCGGGATAGACTCCAGCCCCCCTGCGACCCTAGTGAGGATTAAGTGGTGTATAGATGATTGAATGGGATGGGGGGACACTATTATGCAATTACTCTAATATTACAAAATGCCATTGTGTAGCATTAAGTAGTGTTCCAGTGTTTGAGCAGAGCCCTGGAGGAGCTGGTGTGCTTGAGCTGCAGCAACTATGGGAGGGGTGGCTGCACAAAGTTAAGAGCACATGCAAACGGAAGCAACAGTTTTGAGTTACATCGAAACCATTTTATTAAGCAAGAAGGGATCATTTTAATGGAAAATATGCAACTCTGATGCACAGATATGTCTCTAGGGATTTAATCAATGACCAGAGAGAGACTTTTAGGCCACTACGTAGTCTGATATTTCCCTCAAGAGTTGGTGGAGACCAAAACAGGACAAAATTCGTGAATTCTGTTTTTAAATTATTGTGTGTCTTGAAACACAATCACAAATGAAAGTGAGTGTGTCTGCTTATGGTGCAAATAGTCAAGTATCAAGTTCGATCAGGGTTCACGTAGTAACTTACAACTTGTTCTGCTGCTCCTAGGCAACCAACCAAAACATTTTTTTTAAATCAATTAATGCACATTTTACAGAAACGTTCAAGCACAAAGAACAGAAAACAGTTTTGCAGGTCAGCTTGAATTCCTCATCGGGGAGCATACGACTGTTATATCACTAAATAAATGAGTCACAAAAATTATGTAAATTAAATGTAACAAATCTCAACCCAACTGAACATATATGAAAATTTAAGGAGGGAATATCATTTAGATCTTGGTCACAATGCATTTGACAGACAAATTTAAGAGACACTTAAAGGTTTATATGTACAAGAAAATGGCTGTCATGCTATCAGTTTCCTTACTTTGAAATAGTTATTGATTTTGGCCCAAAATCAAGCATTGATCCAGCAGTAATATACACATGAAATTATTGATTTCAAGCCATCTAATCATCCTAGAGTGAATCCAACCTAAATTTGCCTCTCATTACAAGGCGAGGTAATGACTACCCGTCATTTCAGCGGACAGCTCAAGGTCTAACAACGCCACTTTTCTCTTAAAATACACCAGTGCTGGTGGCTGAACTTCTAAACTGCTGCAGACAAATGGTGAATCTGGGTCGACTGTAGACTTTACCACCACGTCAAAGTGAGCTGCACCCACACTGGAAAGGGAATACCCACAAAGTGATGTGTGCTCCCTGCATGTTGAAACCCTGCAGCAGGAGTTCAGCAGCATGTGGGTATTTCTTTCTCAACAATGCTTATTTTGGGGTGTGGTATGATGGCAGATTGTTGCTTGTTGTATTGCAGCTGTCAGACTTATACAGAGAGCAAGATTCAGCGTATGCATATTCTTTCCATTTAATATTCATGTCACTTTACCGTGCAGCTGACAAAGTGCTTTTTTGGCTACTAAGTGCTGATTCACAGTGACTTTGAAACTCGTTTATTGTTTTATCTGATAATAACCCCAAAGCAGACGCTGCTATCCATCATCACAGTTATTCGAGAGTGTCCCATGTTTTGTCAATGGAGCTCACTTTAAGGATCCCTATCCCAGCTTTTATGTTTCTCAACCTGCTTATAAACCAGATTAACACCGTTACACGTGTCACTGCATCACAGCCTCTAAAATCCTACACCTGATGACATGGAGACAGACAAAACAATAACATGCAAGACTCAGTTCAGACCCAAGACCTTTAATCATCCACTTTGCCACATGAAACAAAGATGCTGCAACCAGTAAAACAAACACTGAAACAAGAATTCTATGCTATTTTGGTGCTACAACTCAGTCCGTGACTGCATCGTTCCAGGACTGAGTACGTGGAGTAAATCTGAAGGAATCGATCTCTCTGACTGAGATTTATTTTAATTTATTATATTTACTGTGACGCTCAACAAACCTGTAGGAAAAGTCCATCGGAGTGATAACTTTCTACTTGGAGAGACACAAACCGGTGAGTCACTTCAGTATTCGTGATCTTGGATGAAAAGCCGCCAAAAATCACGTTCTGTTCATGATTTCATTTTTTAAGGAATTTCAAGGACTCTAATTGTGTTTGCATTTTTCATCATTTAAGTCAATCAAAACGACAGTTGGTTAGGAAAAAGGGTCATTTCACCATCATGTTACCATAGAAACGGCCTTGGAAGTAAAAGGTTTAACAGGAAAGTTTTCCTGGTCATATACTATTTAATTAAACATCTCATTTGTGTTATTTAGTGTATGTGCCACATTACAAGCGAGTTTAGTAGCAGTTCACACCAAGAAAGAGTCCCTTTTGGTAGAAAGAAAAGAATGTTTTTGAAAGCTGTCGTTCGTATTTTAAATACACCATTAGTCATCCAGAACTGGAGAAAAATCACTTTTGTTAGACAAAAGCTACAAGATTGCTTGTGCTAAACCAAAATCTGATAATAAGCCATTTAATATTTATAACAATAAATAAGACAGAGGATATAGTTACATTAGAATTAATAATGCAACACTACAATATTAAATTAATCATAATAAAATCTCCTGCAAGGTGCTGCACACGGAAAAGAGAATAAGTAAGTAAACTGTAAGAACAATTCCAAAACAATTATTTTTAGATGAAAATACCAATACTGGGTCTCAAGTATTTCTCCCTGTGGCTTTGTTGGCAATAATTACAGCAAACGTAAAGGCAGTGCTGCAGTAAAAGTTAATTAATGTGACAAATGCAATCAATATACAGACATTTGTCCATTTTTTTTTAAGCTGAGAGGCACGTGGAAGAGATACTCGGGTCCTTCACTGTGGTAAAAGTATGAATGTTTTTTGTTTTTTCTTTTTTTTTTTTAATTACGAGCTACAATATAAGGAGCTCAGCAAAAATATATTTAGAAGTTAGAGCTGGTTTGAAGTTGATCAGGAACCAGTCGTGAAGAAAGAGGCCCATGTGATTCAGATATCCATGAACTGCTCATTACCTAATGACTCATTACTACAGGATCCTCCAGTTTGTTCTATAGTTACTCATCACTGTCTACGATGTGGCACAATCAGCCTCATCAGACAAGTATGTCTACACACATGCAAGGATCTGAGTCGAGCTTTATCTTTGCTCTCAAAGTTCTTACACAAAAACACAAGAGCAACAGGTTAAAGAAAGGAGAATGAGTATTTTATTACCATGTACAGCTATGAATGTGTTTATAAGAGCATGTTTGAACGTGAACCAAAAGTCTGGTGCAAACTGTGCAGATTCTGATGATACAGGAATAAATACAGTTACTAAGGTTAATCCTACATTAGGAATCATTAGGGAGGTACTTGTTAATGATTCATCAACTATCACGTCTTTCATTTCATCTCATTTCTTTAATAACTAATGATTACTTAGTCTGCAAAATTGTCTTGGGAGTTGCTCATCATTAATAGTTTTCTCATTTGTTCTTTCATAGCAACTCAAAATTTTGCATTGCCTATTGGCAATTGAGTCAGTCGTCAGAAAAATCAGCAAAAATGTTGATAGCGGTTTTAAAAAAAGCCAAACTGTGCTGCTTCCCACCTTACAGATGCAAAGATTGACAGCTTTTTATGAGCGTGAACTGAACCTATTTGAATTTTGAGCCATTTTCCTCAAATAGTGGAAATGATTTCCTTGGTTGCACTATTTTAAAAAATTTTGACCTGCCACTACAGTAGACCAGGCCTTTGCTGTAGAACTCCCTACATGGGGATCTCTGGCAGGTAATTCAGTATCTCCTTTAGAATCTTTTTTTAAGGCTCACAGTATCTTGTGGTATTTATGCTTTGCATCTTATGAATTTTCAATTTTAATTTGGATTGTAAAGCACATTGGAACTGCATTTTGTACAGTTTTAAATAAATAGAGATATTATCAAAGCATTTTCTATCATGCTATACACCAGTCAGCTATAATTGATTAGGTCAAGTATTAGATTACTAGGCTGCATAGTTAAAAAATAAAATAAAATCAGCAGTTGCAGCCTGATGTGAAGAATCAAATTGTAAAAGTGCTCAAATTACTTCAGGAAGCTGTTTCATACACATAATAGAGTATTAATATGATTGTGATGCTTTTTATAATTGAGGTTTGACTAACTTAAACTAGTTTCAGAAAATATATGGTTTTCTAATCTCATATTTTGCAGGTGTAGTCTCAATCTAAACAGTAAATAGTGTCTAATATGAGAAGTGCAGCAAAAAGTACAGGATTTGAATGTTAAATGTAGTAAAATGTACATAAGTAGTTGAGTGGAAGTACTCAGGTGGGATTTCTTTCCTCCTCCGGCACCAGCAGTGTCATCCAGGGTGAAGCAGTGGGCTCTGGAGGCAGCCAGGGCCTGAGGTTGGAGCTGGAGCGAACGGGCTGCTGCTGTGGCGCTGCCTCGGTTTTAGCGGGTCGTATTCAAAATAAAGTGACGCGCAGCTGAGTGTGCGCCAATGCCAGCGGAGGGGGGCGTCTCCAACTATTTTGTTACAAACACGAATCCGGAGTAAGGAGTCTTTTTCCTGGGTATGTAACAGCTGCTTAAACTAAATTATATTAAGAGAATCGCTGTCAGAATAGCAGAAGGCTGATTGTGAAGATCAGGGACGCGCTTTGTTGTCAGTGGCGCCTTTTGTGACCTTAAATGAAGCGACGGGGGCTTTTTGTGCTCGTAAACGGCGGCTAAATAGCCACAAACATAACGTGGTAGATGGCAGGATCCGCAGCACGTCATTATGTCGGCTGGTAAACAGTCTCCCCGGGCTGTGAGGGGATCATCCGAGGCATCCCGCTGTCTGCCAGCCCAAACATTTGCGCTGCAGCGTTGTGCGAGCATGTAACGCTTGTTTGCAAATGGATCGGTGGACTGGGGGGGAGGGAGTTGTTGTGGTGAGACAGGTTAGACATTTTACTCCCGACTATTGAAGTAAACAAAGAATATGATTTGTTAAAAGCGCGGTCGTCCTCTGTGCAGGAGGGAAAAAAATGGGGCTGCGTGTTTTTCGGGGGGTGGAAGGCGGAGAATGGCGTGGCTCCGACGCGCCGATGTTTCCACACAGCGACGCCGTAGTTCCCGTTTCGTTTGACTTTGGCATTGTTTAGTAAGGGCAACCGGATCGGCTCTTGCCGCCCAGAAAAGATGCCGTGTTCGCCGCCTAGGCCCCGCTTCCCCGCGTCCGCCGGTGCTCAAGTAAAGCGTCAGTGAGCGGATGATGCGTTTTAGTGCCTTTTGTTTGGAGAGCGCAGCCAGCGTCGACCGACGCACCGCGCAGGAGCTGCCTGATCCTCCTGGCCGCCGTGTGCCTCGGTGTTGGGGGTGTTTCCATAGCCCGCAGTGCGTTGTGCTGCATGCTTTTGCACGAAACTTGGAGAAAAAAAAAATCACTTTAGAAATACTCTTTTATTGTGGACCAGCTCGGAGGTCTGGTTTCGGTGTGCGACGCGGCTTTGGTGAAGATGCATGCAGTTATGTGGGGAAAAGCAGGCGGGATAGTGGAGCACTGTGTGTGTTCGTGTGTGTGCTGCAGCCTACGGTCGCTGCTGAATCCTCTGCCTGGGCTGGAAGGAGGAATCCCGGGCTGGTGTTGCAGCTCCGCCTGTCGTGGGCGATGGTTTATTTTGGAAGTTCCACCTTTTGGGGATTTGTAATGTCGGTTCTGTGCAATGATTGGCTGCAGCGTCTCCTTAATGCATCCATGGGAGGGACACAAGTGCAAAGGCAGACTCCCTCCTACAGAGTCACGTGTTACCAAACTCCAGGAAGTAGCTAATTATGTAGATGGGTCTCTACACATGCATTGGGTGGATGGATGGAAGGATGGGTAGATTAGATTTTAGAAAACTCAACCGGGAATTGCAGGTTAACAGCAACTGAGACAAAACAAACAATATAAGGGCAATCAAATAACCATAGAGGGAGAAATACTAAAAATACAGATGGCAAACATCTTAACTAGAAACTAGAAAGTAAGATCAGGTTCTAACTCTAAATATATCCAGTAACAGTGGCCTGGTAGTTTGCTGCACATGAGTGCAAGTGTAGTGTGATACTCATGATGCAGGAGGGAATATGTAAGTGTTGCAAATAACTATACAGTGAGTCTATACATTTCCACGCAGGCATGTACAGGTATGAAATATACACAGCAACGGTTTACAGGCTGTACAGAGTCAACAACTGCACCAGGAAGGCCCCATTTTCACTTTGGTAAACTAACTCCCCAATAATTGTATGGGAATTTGCAACAGTAAAGTGTAATGCATTCTTATGCAATCCAGTGGTGTTGTATTGCAGACAAACCCTGTGTCTAATTATATTGCTGTAATATTATGTAATATGAACTATTTCAATATATATTGCTAACTTTGTAAATTTCCCCCAACACAGCTGTGTACCACAACATTCAGAAAGCCTGGCAGCAGGTAGCATTCCAGTATTAAACTGCTAACAGTTCCCAGGAACTGTGAGCAAAATATTGTGAAGCTGGTATCAATACTGTGCACCATAGTTAACAAAAAGTCAGAACAGCTCATGTTTGCCCATTGGTCCCCATTGAGGCAAAGCAGGCCATAAATATATACAAATACCAAAAACAAAACAAACAAACAAACAAAAAACTAAACTACAATGCTTCACTGTCCAAGAACAAGACTTGCTCATTTCAGTGACACACGGTGATTACCAGAGGACTTGCACTCCATCTACACTGTTATTTAAAGTGCCATATGTAATAACTGCTTTTTGTTATTGCTAATGTGACCTACAGTGGAGTTGCAGCGTTTTCCAAAATGTGGAAATCAACATCACTCTGTGGTTTTGTTAAAAAAAAAAAATATATATATATATATGATAGAGGTTCAGTTTTAAAGCACCGCCTTGAAAAGATTCTATCAATAACTTTTCTCAGTTTCAGTACAAAAGAGAACAAGACTGTAGGTGAGAGATTTCCTCGTTCAGACCACATAAGAAGACACCTGTAATCTATAGCACCCTTAATAGGCTCTTATACTACTTTTACTCGAACATGTTTGCAGCGTAAAGTACTTTCCTGAAGGAGAAGTTCATTTATCCATCTCTAGTGCTGCACTCACTGCTGGTATTGTCGCGCTTCTAGTCAAGTCAAAATGGGCGTGCATGGTAACTGTCCGATAAATCATTGATTGACAGCTCAAATACCCAATCCACTTCGTCACCCCGCCCTCCTGCGATTCTCTGGACAAGCTGACCAATAGTGTCCACCAGGGGGCGGGACTCTGGCTGAGAACCCCGCCCCCTCTACAGCTAACCGAACGGAGATTGTTTTCCTCTCTCGGGGAGATTTTCACTTTGCAGCCCACTGCTTGAATTGTTTATTTTAAGTCACACGCCACTGTTAAGTTGCTTTTCACATACACATACTTTACTTCGGTGTCTTCTTCACTCAGAGGTGTAGCGGGTAACCCACGAATAACGGATCACCAGATCATCATCTGCGAACTTCTGCTTGCTATTTGGGAGAGGGGTGAGTTCAGCTGAATTCATTCAGCAAGCTAACACGGCTAGCTAGCTACCTGCCGTTAGCAGACGTTTTAAGTACAGCATACGAGGGATCGGCGTTTCTTCACATGTCATTCACTCACAGATAGACCTAAAACGAGCAGCCTAACAAATCGATAGTTAATTCTTGCTACAGACAATCTGTTTCAGCAACAGCAAACCAGACCGCTATTGATTAGCTGCATGTGCTTCCCTCCTAGCCCCGGACGGTGCTCGGTGTCGGGCTGCCCATGTTGTTTACATTAGCTAGTAGCTAACTGGCAGCTCGCAGCCCGTGTCGACAAAACAAGTTCTCGGCGAAGTTATTGAGATAAAAACTCTGAAAATGCCTCAGGCTCGGTTGTCAGGAAGACGGCTAGCAAGCCAGACACTTTTCGTGCTTACCTGCTTGAAATGGAGGGTAATTCGCTGAACTCCTGTGCCACGCTCTAAATGGCGGGCGTGGGGAAAGCGTCGTGCTGTAACTCGAGGTCGGTGCTTGTGTTGCTAGGCCATAAAGGGGATGGTTGTCGGCTGTTAGCATGTAGCAGACGTAGCCGCGTTTTGCCTGTAGGCGACTATAACGGTACTACACCGAGTGAAGTTGATATATCTATAAATACTACAGCCTCGCTTTCTGTGACTGGTGGTGGCTAGAATTTGTCGGTGGAGGACTCCGCGGTGCTCCGCTGTCGGAGCAGCCAGCGGTACGGCTCTACACACGGGCACTTCAGGCTGTCATTGTGTCACTTTGCCTCGACATTCGGGTTAATTTATTCGTAGTAGTCGGGTTTCTAGCTTGCTCTTACGGAAGCGTCATTCATTGCAATGAGGATAAGTTGTTGGTGTCTTGAGGAAGTTGTGAATGGCAGACGGACTCCCACGTTCCCACAGCACCTGTTTGTTGCATCGGTGACGTAGGCTGTCAGTGTTTCATTGGCTGCAGAGGCTCAAGTTATACATCCAGTGCATGTTAACGCTGGGATCCGTTTAGGATGTGCAGCCCAGCACAGCCTCAGCAACCCCACGTTGGTGATAGCATTACAGAGAAATCAGGGCGCAAACGGCAGCTTTTACACGCTGTGCTGTGATGCATTTCATACTCCCAGCCTTTCATCATATATAAAGAAAAATCTGTTAGCTTTTCCCAAGGAATGTAGTAGATCAAGTCCTATATATTAGTAAAAAAAAAAAAAGACAATGTTTACTGACTAAACCTGCAGTTTTCTTTATAACAAGAACAATGAAGTAAATGATAATAATCATCTACTACTACTTTCAGTGTCATTTTTACCTTCTTGTCCAAAGAAGTACAGCAGTTACTGCAGGTGCAAAACACCAGAGGCAGGAAGAAAAGTTTCATAATGGGGAGCGACAAATATATTATTTTCCCAACTGATACGATTATTAGTGTTCAAGGAGACGGATGACCCATAATTGGAACAGATTTAAATTCACAATAGAAATTGAAATCTCAGCGTCAAAATGTAGAATAACGCAAAGCTTACAAATACATTTGTTTATTTAGATTTTGCATGTGTTTAAATAAAAGATACGTTATCAGAGTTCATCCTTCAGTATTGATATGATGATGTGTAACCAGTCAGTGCTGTGAAAAGATATTAATCACAGCACTGAGGGATGACGACAGATAGAGAGAGGCAGCTGTATCAGATCCAAAGCAGCACTTATTTTTGAAATTAATTTATATTATTGAGAATCACTGACAATCATAAAAGTGATCAATATGGATCCAATCAGCCAGGTAGATAATCAGTCAGTTCCTGTTTCAAGGTGCTGTGTCATATGTTTTCCACCCCTACATGCTAACTTTGCCTGTGTATTCCAAATATACACACACTCTCTCGCACCAGGGCAACATTTTCGTTATCAGTTAATCACTTTGTACTGTGGCAATATGCCCACCACAGTTTCTTCAAACAGAAGAAGATGTTTTCAGATCGCCTTTTATGTTCAATCAGCAGCCCAGAATGTAAATATATATTCAATTTATTATCACATAACCACAAGAGAGGCAGCTTTTCCTCTTATTCTAAAAGCTGTAAACAGAGAATGTTTGGTATTTGTGCTGGACAAACGACATAAACTTATGGATTTTCTGTCATCTGACAACAGATTTAAATAGTTGTTTATTTTAATTGTATGTGCACTCATATCAAGTTTCCTAATTTCCTTGCTGTTGCTCCACCATCCCCATGACCTTCTCATAGTAATGTTGCTATTTTCTTTTTTGCGTATGCACTGGGATGGAGCTGTTGGTTTGGGGCTGATCAGCACATCCCTCGTGTATACTCTTCTGGGCTTGAGTTGTGGGAGAGGCCCAAGACACCAGCCTGTTCAAACAAACGTGTAATCAGACGCGGTTTACAATGACAAACACAGACTTATGTCCGTGCAACTTTGGTATATTTCCTGATGAAAAGAGTGCCCTCAAACTATAACAGAAAATAAAACTGACCTGCACCATCACATGCTAATAAATCAATATTTTCCCACGTAGTTGACCTCTGTAAGCCACTGGGCTTCTTTGTGCTGCTAAAAGCATTGGATGTTTCATTAGATCAATGGTCAGAGACTGTGTAGTCATTTTTTGTCAAAGCTAAACAACAAAAGTGGTTCGTTGGCACTGTGTGTGTCCATAAATTCACAGTAGAATAAAAAAAATTATTGCCATATGGCCCTTTAGAAATTATTGAATAAAATCAAGAGGCTGATTTAATAGATTCTGATAACTTGATGGGGGTCTGCTGGTGTGAAATAAGGTCCATATGCTGCTTTTTATTCTCAGGTCTCGCAGCTCTCACGAGTATGAGTTCATAATGAAGCGGCGTCTGGAGGATCAGGAAACGGTTTTTGCGTCCCAGCAGCGGCGCCTCGCTGGCAACGCGGAGGCTTTCCAGCATCGTGTCCTGGCCCCTGCTCCAGCTCCAGCTGTGTATGAGGCCGTGACCGACAACATGCAGCCCACAGCCGGCGTCCAGTACTCCGTCCCCCAGGGATACCAGGTATGCCCGGTTTGTCCAGTCCTGATTTGTTTGAAGCTTATGTTGCTTTAGAGTTAAAACTTGGTAAAACACATCCATTTTTACTATCCCAGTGCTCACAGCTCAGGCTTTTCAATCCTTGTTAGTCTGTGGCGCCTGTCAGAGGCAGAAACTGAAGCTCTGTTTTTTCTTTTTGTCAGCACGCCTAGTTTTTTTATTAAGATGAATTGCAGTGCGCTCGTTCTTTGTGGCGATTCTTCCTTTCATGACAAGGTCACAGCACCAGCCACCAAATCTTTTACAACTAGGTTTTAATCTCAGTTTAACAAAATGTCTCTGCTTTCACAGGTTCCCACCGTGGCCCAGAACAGTGGCGGACATGGGCACACTCCAAGCCCAGCCGTCCATGGAGGGTCCCACCACCACAGCCCGGCAGTTCAGTCCCACGGGCCCTCAGTGATGTCAGGGCACAGCCATACAGCTGCTCCTCAAGCTTCTGCACAGGGCCAGCAGCAGTTCCAGAGGCTCAAGGTTCATCAGCCCGTTTTGACATGTTCTTTCATCCTAATGTGCAACCTGCATAGGTCAAAGATATTTGTGCAGATGGTTCAATGTGGGGCATTGAAAGCATTAAGCCAAACGTATTGTAGAGAAATTCAGAGTTATATACTGTTTCATTTTCTGTGTTTTTATGTTTTTTATAATGGTTGTATTGCTGTAAGAAGGTTGTTTTATATCAGAATAAGAGCACTGCTGCCAAAAGTGAAAGAGAAACTGATCGGTAGATGAAATTGACTTTCTCCTTTTGTCTCCCCAAGGTGGAAGATGCTTTGTCCTACTTGGATCAAGTGAAACTGCAGTTTGGCAACCAGCCTCAGGTCTACAACGACTTTTTAGATATAATGAAGGAGTTCAAGTCCCAAAGGTGAGGCCACTGTTTGATTTTACACAAAGATACAGTGAGTTGTAGATACAAAATTGACCGACCATCTCGTTCAAAATGCACGTCTTGTCCATTACTATTCTTTTGTCCTTATTTGGGCAAACAATGTCATGGTACCTCTAGTGTGCAGTGCAGTTCTAGTATAATTAACTTGTGAGTTACTGCCTACAGAAGGACAAGATAATATCTGATAAACTGATGTTTTTGCAAGATACAGTATTATCTAACTAGAATTATTCCTGTGTCTCAGCCTCATAAAAATATTTTGAATAGTCTTTCACTTCTACAATAGTTAGATTTTTTTTCTTCCATAAAAATAGCAAGCATGTTTTCACAGTCCTAGTTTGCACAGAACAACTGGTAGCTAAAAATATTGCCTCCAAATGTTGCAAGTTTTTTTTTAATGTACATACTAGGTGTAGTGAGGTTTAAATTCCTTCTCTCTGTGTTTTTGTGCTTCCAGTATTGACACTCCTGGGGTCATCAGCAGAGTGTCACAGCTCTTCAAAGGTCATCCCGACCTCATCATGGGTTTTAACACTTTCCTGCCTCCTGGCTACAAGATCGAGGTCCAGACCAACGACCTAGTCAACGTGACAACGCCCGGTCAGATCCACCACATCACCCCGCATGGCATTTCTGTCCAAAACATCCCCATAACTGGAGCAGCTACCCAACATCAGCCCCAGCTCCCTTCTGCTGCGACCACCACTGCTCCACCCCTTCTAACGCAGCCCACCCCTGCCAAGATGAGCAAGGTGAGAATCAAATGCAGAGTGAGAGCAGACAGGCAGACACCAACAAAGCTGTAAAAAGAAATGTCATTCCCATCTCCACACAGTCTCATTCAAGTAAAAAAATGTAGTGTTTTCTCACGTAGCACATGCTTAAGTACTCTATAACCTTTTATCTTCTAGCCACTTCAGCCCCAGGCGTTAACACCGAGCAGCCAGAGCAATCCGTCCATCCCAGCATACACCTCTCCTCGCTCCCCGCCCATGCAGCTCCATCCACCGCTCAGCGGGACGCCCACTGGCCCACCCATGCAGAACAACCAACCCGTTGAGTTCAACCACGCCATCAACTACGTCAACAAGATCAAGAACCGCTTCCAGGGTCAGCCCGACATCTACAAAGCCTTCCTGGAGATTCTCCACACGTACCAGGTCTGTGGCTCGACCTGAAACCCGAACACCCCCAGTAAAACTTTTGAAGTAATATTTAGCTTAAAAACTACTTGAATTAAAAGGCTGTCTGGAAGTGCTGCTTAAAGTAGGCTTGACGGCGTTTCTTAATTTTCACATATCTTGTGTTGGTCCACTACAGAAGGAGCAGCGTAACGCTAAGGAGGCTGGAGGGAACTACACACCCGCTCTGACGGAACAGGAGGTGTATGCTCAGGTGGCCAGGCTCTTCAAGAACCAAGAGGACCTGCTCTCAGAGTTTGGGCAATTTCTCCCTGATGCCAACAGTTCAGTGGTGAGCAGAGTCATCATGTTAAGTAGATCACTTGAAGTACATTAACGCAGAAATACTAAATGTAACTTCAGACATGTAGTTAAAGCTCATTTACATATTACACTAAGGAGTATTTTTCAGTACTCTTCCACCAGTAGTGGTAGTGCTGTTATATGTCTTCAGAGATCATATTCATGTACCCGTGTCTCAATCAGTGTTGTGCATTTTCCTCAGCTGTTAAATAAAACCACGGCTGAGAAGGCAGAGTCCGTACGGAACGACCACGGTGGAACCGCCAAAAAGCTGCAGCTCAACAACAAGCAGAGGCCCAATCAGAACGGCTGCCAGATCCGTCGCCATCCCACTCCAGGGTCCACACCTCCTGTCAAGGTGCATACACGCATACTCATACAGCTATAGTCAAGCCCTGTTTGCTTTTTATTACTTTCATGTTTCATGTCAGCCGTTGGTTGATAGTTTTCTAATTCTTTTACCTGTGTCCCCTTACTGCTGTTTTGGTAATGCTGCAGAAGAAGCCGAAGTTACTGAATTTAAAAGATTCCTCGGTGGCAGAAGCCAGCAAGCATGGAGTCGGCACAGAATCTCTGTTCTTTGAGAAGGTAAGTTTGTGTTATAATGGATTTTAGTCTAAAGAAGGAGGGAAACAAATGTGTTTAAAATCAATGGGAAATGAATCGCAAGGCAGAACTCAGTTGTAAAGTATACCATCAATAACCCCCCTCAGCCTCAAACAGTAATATTGATTGCTTTACGACTTGTGTGAAGTGCAAATGTTAAAACCCTCATTTAATGTTTTAGTTATAGAACAATATAAAAATAGTGAAACGCTTAAGCTTTTTGTTTATAATTTGTTAAGAACATGCAAAGTAATGCACAGTTTTTGAATTCAAACAGTCATTGTGATATATCCAATGTGACAATAGAGTCAAGCTTAGTCTTCCAGTAATAAACTGATGTTTCTTGTTTGTTTTCCAAAAGTTAAAATATGAATGAAATGAAATGAAAAATACTTTATTTATCCCAGAAGGGAAATTCAATCATTCAAAAATATACTAAAAGACCTAATAACATTTTGTGTGCTGTTGACATTTAACTGTTGTTAAATTCATTGTAGGTGCGCAAAGCCTTGCGGAGTGCAGAGGCCTATGACAACTTCTTGCGGTGTCTGGTCATCTTTAATCAAGAGGTGATCTCCAGGGCTGAACTGGTGCAGCTGGTGCTTCCCTTTTTAGGGTGAGTAGCTCAGTCGTTTCTCCCACCACGCAGAATAAGAGTTCCACAGTAAATTGTTTATCTCATGAGTGTTTTTTGTTTTGTTTTGTTTTGTTTTAAAAACTTAATTCTGTTCAACAGAAAATTTCCTGAGCTGTTCAACTGGTTCAAAAACTTCCTGGGATATCGCGAAATGTCCCACATTGAAACATACCCCAAGGAACGGGCCACCGAGGGCATCGCCATGGAGATTGATTATGCTTCCTGTAAGAGACTAGGCTCCAGTTACAGAGCCCTGCCCAAAAGTTACCAGCAGCCCAAGTGTACAGGCAGAACTCCACTTTGTAAAGAGGTGAGAGGTGCTACTTGTTAGGACAGTATGTGCTTAAAACTTACATTCATCAGCTCATCCTCTTGCACAATAGTTTAGTTAATTTCCATACTAATAAGAGGCTTAAATGTGACACATGGTGTATTCCTGCTGTATCCAGGTCTTAAATGACACATGGGTGTCCTTCCCCTCCTGGTCTGAAGACTCCACGTTTGTCAGCTCCAAAAAGACTCAGTATGAGGAGCATATCTACAGGTGTGAGGATGAACGCTTTGAGGTGAGCAGCAACATTACTTATGTATGACTTCTCTGTGATGGTGTTACCATTAGGGTGATGTCCTGGATAGAAAAATACATTTATTCCAACACACAATGTGTTTCTCTCTTTCAAAAAGAAATTCTTTCTCATATGTTATTGTGAGAAGACCCTGAACAAAATATTCTTCAGATACTATGGAAACATTATAGAAGAAGCAGGAGTATAATGAGCTTTTTAATAATAATAAGAATGAAAATAATAAAGGTCAAGGTGATAAAAACAATGGTCTTTTCCTCCACATAGTTGGATGTTGTGCTGGAGACCAACCTGGCGACCATCAGAGTGCTGGAGACGGTACAGCGGAAGTTGTCTCGCATGTCTGCGGAAGAGCAGGCTAAGTTCCGCTTAGACAACACGCTGGGTGGCTCCTCGGAGGTCATACACCGCAAAGCCATTCAGAGGATATACGGAGACAAAGCACCCGACATCATTGACGGCCTGAAGAAGAACCCTGCTGTTTCTGTTCCCATTGTGTTAAAAAGGTGAGTGTTGAGTAGTAGTGCCTCAATATTTTACTGTATCTGTATTATGCCTGCACAGTTAGTTAACTACTGATCACAAACATGATTTTGACCTCTCACAATTAAATGAACATGATCGGCTGCAGTGTTGACATCCATGTAGATAAAGTCACATAAGAACACCTTATTAAGTATATTTTGGTCACACAGCTGTCTGAGTGAAGTGCAGTTCCAGTAACTGAGTGGAGACTAGAGGTGTCTCTCTGCACAGTCGCTAGCTAGGGTCGACCATAGCCTGCATGTGACGTGTTTAAGGAACATTGATAAATTGTAGTGTCTATGGAACAGCAGATGTTCTGCAAGTAAGACGTTTGGGTAGAATGTTATTTATATTTTGCCTGTTGGAGATGCAGGGATTTAAGATGAAAAAGAACCTCATTTTGGGTCTTATTTTAAAGCAAAGATTTGTACTTCAGCAGGAACATGGAAGGGAAAGCAGTACTCTGTTTATTTATATTTAAAAATGCAATGAAAAGTAATTCTAGTGATAATTTTGACCATAACTATGTGCTCCTAATCTGTATCTTATTTTGGGGCAATGTTATTACTGTTATCCTTTAATTGTTTGATCTGTTTGTGGAAGTAATTAAGTTAAAGTGACATAAAGCTGCTCTACAGTTTGAGTTTCTGTTTCTTTAAGAACATTGAGTAAGTTGCACACACAAGCACAACTGCTGGAATCACCGGCCTCTTAGTTTACATAGTGCAAGAAATGTATGAACACCAACTTCTTTTGTGTCCAAACTGAGGTTGTGAACCGTGGTGTTTAAACTTGGTAATCCCAAGACTGTTGAGTGTGAAAGTTTTAGTTTAATATGTCATTCAGCGATTGTGTGTGTGTGTGTGTGTGTGTGTATATTACTTGACTTTGTGTTCTCTTTTTAACCAGGTTAAAGACAAAGGAGGAGGAGTGGCGGGAAGCCCAAAGAGGCTTCAACAAAATCTGGAGGGAGCAGAACGAGAAGTATTACCTCAAGTCTCTCGACCATCAAGGCATCAACTTCAAACAGAATGACACCAAAGTGCTTCGATCCAAGTCCTTGCTAAACGAAATCGAAAGCATCTATGACGAGGTAAATTTCTTTCTCAGTCTCTCAGTAAAGTGGTGGAACATTGTTGGCATTTGTAAAAATGAAAGGCCTTATAATTGTAAACTGATTTTTAAAAAAAATCAATGTTCCACTGGATTTCTATTTGGAGGGTTGTCACCACACAGAATAGTGTATTTTTGTACCCAGAACACTGACATTGAGTTGTTTTGTGTTGTAGCGCCAGGAGCAGGCGTCTGAGGAGAATGCCACCCCACTCACAGGCCCCCACCTCACTCTGGCCTACGAGGACAGCCAGATCCTGGAGGATGCAGCGGCACTCATCATCCACCACGTCAAGCGGCAGACCAGCATCCAGAAGGAAGACAAATACAAGATCAAGCAGATCATCTACCACTTCATCCCCGACATGCTGTTCTCTCAGCGGGGCGAGCTCTCAGATGTGGAGGAGGAAGAGGAGGAGGAAGAGATGGAACTGGAGGAAGGAGCTTCCAAAAAGCACAACGGCGTCCCCGGCAGTGGGAGCCCCTCCAAGTCCAAGCTGCTGTTCAGCAACACAGCAGCGCAGAAGCTGCGCGGCTGTGACGATGCCTACAACCTTTTCTACGTCAACAACAACTGGTACATCTTCCTGCGACTGCACCAGACGTTGTGCTCACGTCTGCTGCGGCTCTACGGACAGGCGGAGCGGCAGATCGAAGAGGAGGTCAGAGAACGAGACTGGGAGAGGGAAGTCCTGGGACTCAAGAAGGAGAAGAATGACAATCCCGCCATCCAGCTGAGATTGAAGGAGCCCAGTGAGTAACATTAAGCTGAAATATATTGCATTTGTTTGCTTTTCCTTTTGGGGGAAAAAAAGACATATTGTGAAACTTTACTTTGGCTTTTGCACTAAATTCCTGCTCTCTAACATATAATTCATATTCACACACTACAGGAGAAAGATTTTAAAAGTTTGGTCTTTGGTTTAAGTGGAACTGATGATTAAGCAACAGTGTCAATAGGCAAAATTGATTGCAAAAGTAAATGCAGAGTGGATATTCCACTAGAATTTCATTCACATGTTAATCTACTTAGCCATTTGATTTTTAAATATTTCTTCTCTCCAGTGGACATTGAGGTGGAGGATTATTACTCGGCCTTCTTGGAAATGGTTAGGAATTTGCTGGATGGAAACATGGAAGCTTCTCAATATGAGGACTCATTGAGAGAAATGTTCACCATTCATGCTTACATCGCCTTCACAATGGACAAACTCATCCAAAGCATCGTACGGCAGGTGAGAATGCGTTCCCTTAACCGCAGATTTGTGAGTTATTGTAGTAGTAGATGTTCAGTCCCTAATGTTCTCTTGTTGCTCCAGCTTCAGCACATCGTGAGTGATGAGATCTGTGTCCAAGTAACAGACCTCTACCTGGCAGAGAGCACTAACGGGGCCAGCGGAGGAACCATGTCCACACAGTCTTCAAGGAGCTCTGCAGAGGCGGTGTATCAGCGGAAAGCCGAGCAGCTCATGTCTGACGAGAACTGCTTCAAGGTAATGGAGGTCACTGGAAAACCCATTGACATGATGCTATTTGATTATAAGAGAGGAACTGTTTTGCTTAAGTTTTGGAAATTAGTTCATTTAAAGTTCAGGAGAGGTACTTAAAAGTCATTTTCCACAAGGCAGCAGGAGTGGTTGCTACACTTAATCCAGATGTCAGAGTTTATTAACTGCAGGAACGGAGGAACATCCTACCTTTACTAGCTGGTGATTTCTCATACTGTTTTTATTTAAATTCTGTTCTGGGGTGTGTTCGCCGCCAATAAATCTTCTCCGTGTTGTAACAAATTAAAACCGCTGAGTGAAACACAAGCAGTGCTGTGCAGAGGGTTGTTTGCGAGTGCTAGATTTCAGTCCCTTTCCTTCGCGAAGAGTCTGAAAAGTTGACAAAGCAGCCGGGTAGGTAAACAGGAACGTGTCGTGTGTGTGATCTTAGTAATTAGCATCATTACTCCGTATCAATTCTTTTTTTAAACTGGGAGTGCCTCAGAGGGTGTGAGTCACCAGCCCTTTTCTTCTTTGCTGAACAGGTCCCTGGTTTAGGGAAAAGTTACAGTAATAGAAAAATCATTACCACTTGGTCTCATTTAGCACTGGCAATGTGTAAAGCTGCTTAAAGCCACCTGCTGCCCACAAGCAAATTTCCTTTTTGACCTACTTTAAAAGCTTCAATTTACATTTAACATGTATCCCATTTTGCCAAAAAAGAAATTACATATCCAATTTTGATGGCTTAAAGCTAAATCAACCTGCCGTGACTTTTTGATTGAAAAATGACCTCACAGAAAACAGAAGCGAGGGATGTTTCAAGAAACACTACTCTTCCTCATTTATTAGAAAGTCTCAAGTACAACAAGTACAAGGCTGAAAGAGCAATGGTTTAGAGAGACTGCACGACTTAGAGCAAGGACCCTGTTCGTCCAGTCCTCTGAGCCCTCAGGATATCAAATTGAGTGCTTTCGTGAAACTTCCATGAATTAATTTCACTCTCACACTTATTATTCTGTTACCTTCTCAGGTGATGTTTTTGAGAAACAGAGGGCAGGTGCAGCTCACAGTGGAGCTGCTCGACACAGAGGAAGAGAACTCAGACGAGCCCATGGAGGCCGAGGTAAGAAACTGTTAACACACTCCAAACCTTTTCATTTTGAGCTTTGGTCCATGAGCACCAGGAAAATAACTTCTTAAAACTGATAATGCATTGTATTTCAAAATATACACGTGCATGTCCTCTTTTTTTTGCAAAGCACTTGGGATTTTTTCATCAAACAGAGCCTCTGCGATGGATAGTAGCCTTATAATGCTATTTATGTTATATTACACCTATCAAAAACCAACATGTGTGACAATATTTGGCTCTCTGTTTAGCCCGTCTTTAATTCTCACACTAATGGTATGTGGTATTTAATGAAGTTCAGGTCAGGGGTGGGCTAAACTGGTCATTTACATTATATTATCTTCATGCTTACTGTATATGGGGGTGTTAATATACAGAAAATAAGTGTCGTTGTTTTTACATTTTGTCTAGTAAGAGGGTCCACTTTTCAAGCTGGAGTGGAAATACTAGTAAGGACCTGTTGCCAACCTTTTGGTAATACTGGTGCAGTAGTAGTGTTGCTGTACCTAATCTGTGTCTTAAACTTGGTTTTGTGTTTGCAGCGTTGGTCGGATTATGTTGGACGCTATTTAAACCCAGATTCCACCACTCCTGAGTTGAGGGAGCACCTCGCTCAGAAGCCTGTTTTTCTTCCCAGGTGAGCTCTCGCTTCTAGTCGTGTTGTCACAGCTCATTGACACACCTCATCCTCTGAAAGTCAAATTTCAAACATGAGTCGGTAAATTTAACCAACATTAATTCTGACACGTTTTTCTTGCAAATTATTAGCAGCTCTCATGATACTTGTATCTGCGCTCTTAACTAGGAATCTGAGACGGATCAGGAAGTACCAGAAGGGCCGAGAGCAGCTGGACAAGGAGGCCTGCGAGGGGGGCAAGAAGTCTTTGGAGAAGGAGAAGATGGAGTGCATGTTCAAACTCAACTCTTACAAGATGGTGTACGTCTTTAAGTCTGAGGATTACATGTACCGACGCACTGCCCTGCTGCGAGCTCACCAGGTATTTACCAGCTACTGTTACCTTGCATCTCACTGGACTCCACTTATTCACTGAGTTGATATGGAAAACATATGTCTTCCTTCCTCTGCTCCTATATTTACTGTGTCAGGGGGAAGAGCAACGGTGTTACTTCACAGTGTGTTATTTGAGAGTGTGGAGTCTTCAGCAAAATCTGATGACCTTTTTTGAATTTCAAAGAGATGATCAGTATTTGTGTTTGCCAGTAACAGACAAGGTCTCCCAAGGATTATTTAAATTTGAAAATGTGAATTCTAACTTTATCACAGTGTCCCACATGATTACAAATACTGCAAAGATGAAGTCATTTTTTATTTTTTTTTCTAAAATCCAATCAAACTGAGACACAAATCCAGTCAGCAATTCAGCAGGTTGTTCCAAAGTTACCTCTAAAGCGTCAAAGCTTTTTTTCAATACCTCACATCCAATGCATTTAAATTAACTTTTCTAAGTGCAAAAGTATGTTGCCGATTCAAATAATTTGCTCCAGTTCAAATATTCAGTCATTTACTTGGCAGCTTTTTTTTTTTTTTTTGAAGTGATCACAGTTAAAACGCTTATCGAGTTGCATTAACCCCTTTGCATCAAATCCGGATTAAAGAACAGAGGGGGCTTATGTGCCAGACCATTTAAAATTAGTTAGCTTTAGAGGTGCTATCAGGTAAATGTTTGTTACAACAGAGTCAAGCTCTTTGTTTCCTGTTTTCCAATATAGCAATCAAAGATAACCGTCTCTTGGCTTCATGGTATCGATTTCCAAATATACAGTATACAACAGAAGGGAGTAAAGTCCTGTGCAATATCACTTAAATGTCAACTGATTCAAAATTGTGTCACCATACATTAAGGGCATTACTTCATGACAAAACTAACAGTTTACATTTTTTTGACAAATGTACTTATTTCAAATAAAAAACCCACAGAAGGAACTTTACCACCTTCATTTTTAACACGTAAGATACCGACATCTCTAGAAAGGTGTTCTGCTATTATATAGAGGCTTTTTTTTCAGCTGCGTTTTGCTAGAGAGGTTGTGGTGCTCTGCCTTTTTTCTCTAAAATACCCCAAAGGTGTTCTGTTGCGTTCAAGTCAGACGACATATTTGGCCACGTCATAGTTTCACTTTTTTCTCTTGTGTGATTTTGACTGTGTGCTTCAGATCGTTATCTTGCTGGAATATTCCTCCTTCTGTCAAACTTCTGCAGACTAGGAGTCATTTTGTCAGTTTAACACTGTATCCACAGACATTCGACAGTTCTACAATTTCATTTAGCAGACGCTTTTATCCAAAGCGACTTACATCTGAGAGCAGATACAACACAAGCAAGGATCTAGTCAGGAGAAAACAATCTAGATAAGTGCCATAGACCAAATTCAAATGTGACAGGACGTTGATGCCAACAGCAGGCTGTGTGGGAAGTAATAGGAATTTTTTTTTAAATTAATTTATTTTTTTGTTTGTTTATTTGTTTTCCGGGCTGTCAAGTGCAAAGGTGTTCAGTGAAGAGCTGGGTCTTTAGTCTTTTCTTAAAGACTGAGAGGGAATCAGTACATTGAATAGAGTTTGGTAACTCGTTCCACCAGCGGGCAACCACAGAGGAGAAGAGTCTAGATATCGACCTCGGGCCCTGTTGTGGTGGTTGTATCGGGCTGTTTTTGTTGGTCGAGTGTAGCGAGCAAGAGGGAGTGTAGATCTGAATGAGAGAGTTCAGATAGGAGGGAGCTGTTCTCGTTGTGGTTTTGTAAGCAAGTGTCAGGGTTTTGAATTTGATGTGGGCAGCAGCTGGAAGCCAGTGAAGCGACATTCACGTGGCATCTATAAATATTATCTCCTCAACACCCTTTGCACTGATGCAGCCTCATATCATCTCAGTCTTGTCTCTGTGCTTCACTGTCAGGGCTATGCATTCACCGTGGTAGTCCTGACAAACATGCTGGACCCCATCTGAGCTGAATAAAACATCAGCTGCTAATATTCATCAGATATCTTTGCATGCACTTTAGCAAAGTTTCATCCTGCAGTTTTGATCCATATAGCCAGCAGGAGTGTTTTTTAGAACTTGATTGTGAAAGTAGAGAACTGTCCATGTTGCCGTCGTAGGAGGACAACCACTGTGACTCTGACTAGTGGTGCTATAGCTGCTTCTAATTCTCCTGCTGACTGCTGGGACTGGGTTACTACTATTTTTTATTTGATCACAGGTCTTCCTGCATCATTTCTGTCTTTGTGAAGTCTCTCAATCAGATTTGTTTTAGTTCTTTCAGCAACTCTTTTCCATGTGGAGCCATGATGCAGACGTGCAGATAAACACAGCCCACAGATTCAAAATAGATCAAGTTCATACAGTTAATTTTAAAACCATATAATCAGGCTGATTGGAAATCATAGGTGTACTCAGTTTTGTTTTAGTGATCACAGGTTTTCTAACTGTGTCTGTGTATTTAGTTTTGTTGCATTCACTTTCCACTGTGGCCTGTATTTTCAATGCTGTCTTTCTCAAGTATTTGTTACTTCATAAGAGGAATCGCTGTACTTGTCAACGTAGAAATAATGCAATTATTGTGAGGTGATGCAATTTTGAATTGTTAGACATTTAATTAATATAACCCAGGGGTGTACTCACTTCTCTTGTGTGTTGTAGTTATTGGCAAGAAAACTGCAATCCTAAAATGTCAGACTTTTCCTTTAGGCGATTGCGTCAACATTCAAAAATACTTTGCTGAAAGAATTCAACTGTCAGCTCAATCAGCGGATAACTTTGTTACCACCTACTGCAACACAGTTGTTTGTGTAGGTTTTTATCCAGGAAGTAACATATTGTAAAACACAGTAACGATAAGTGAGGAAAAGCAGGAAAAAAAAGCAGAACAGCGATTGTTTGGGCTCAAAGCAGAAATGCTATTGATGCATCCCACTGGCACACAGAACACCAAGTATAGTTTGACAATTCAGTGTTCAAGGTCTGTTCCTTCATGTGCTAAACGTCAAGTTATCTGTAATAAATGTCAAGGCTCTTCTCTAGCTGTGTTAAAATCATTTTCTACCTGCTGAACGCTGTATCGGTTTAATGCCAGTAACATCCGTCTTGTTTTCCTTCAGTCACATGAGAGGGTGAGCACGCGACTGCACAAACGCTTCCAGGCCTGGGTGGAGGCGTGGGTCAAAGAGCACGTCACCCGCGACATGAACGCCGAGACCAACAAGTGGCTGATGGGCGAAGGACGCGACGGCCTGTTGCCCTGCACCACCACCCGCCACCCAGAGGTCCTTCACTTCATGAACATCAACAAGTACCGCGTCAAATACAGCACACCCAGCAAGGCGCAGTAGCCACACCGGAGCTACGTCAGAGAAAGAGGAGACGGACTGGCTTCTGGGGGTGTTTGGTCTGAAGTCAAACAGGTCAGGACTAGAGGTAGGGACGAGGGCTTATTCATGTGTTTTTAAGGCCGACATGGGAGCACAATTAAGCTAGCTACCGTGTAAGTTGCACCTGGGGCGGCAGGATTACTGATTTTTACCAGCGTTTTTAGCTGGGCCCATTTTTTCGCAGGGCCTTTGGTGCCAAAACTTAGGAATGGTCATGTTCCAGTCGCAGACCTGAGCTTACCAGCACTCAGAGCCACGTCACAAAACTTCCTTGAGCCTTTTTGGACAGGGCTTATTGACGTAAACAGTGAGCCTGTGAGAGACAGAGTGGTGCTTTTTGTACTTTATCACAACTGAGCTTCGGTTTAGCCTTCGACTGACCGCGTTGTCTGAAGCCATCAGAGTAAGAGCACCATCAAAATCAATCATACAGGGATTTCTTTATGAAAGTGTTATGCTGTAGTATCCGTGGAAAACAATATGATGGACAAGTGCACTTATTTAGGAAGAGGAAAGTGTTTCAGAAGTTTCCCAGATTGAGGGTTTGGAGGGAGCTCAGTAAAGTCTGAGAGAGCTGGTTCAGACATTCCTGCGTTACGGCCAAATCACAATCATGTATCATCACTAGACGGAAAGAGGGTTACATTTCCTTTTCCAAAACACATGGCAGCATTATTAGAAACTGTGCCTGAGCCCCAAACTGTATTGTTGGGTTAACATAGAAAAGCACTGTTGCATCTAATATAAAAAAAAAAAAAAAAAAAAAAAAAATTAAAAAAAGAAAGAAAAAAAATTAGCCTCACAACACTGTTTGGTCTCAGACTGTAAAATTGTATAGCTTGTGAATGTCAGATACTGACATGTATTCCAGTGTATGTGTTGTGTATATATATTATATATAGTTCTATTAACACACATGATCCTCGCCGCCCTGGAAGTCAACCTTTTTAAGATGCCCTCCGCCAATACACCAGCTTGTACACACACACAGACACACACACTCACTCGTCCACATGCCACTTATGTTGTAAATACATTGTACATAGTCTCAGACTTTTTATGACAGATCTGTGTTGTTGTGCTAGTAATACTTTCCAAGCTTACTGTGGACTTTAGTGATAAATGGCTAAAGTTAGTATGTATATGAAAAAGACAAATGCAAGACCATTTATTACCGTTTTTACCAAAGGGAGTTGATTATGAAATAGCTGTTTTTGCCCCCTTTGTGTGTTCCTTTATGTCTTTGCTTTTTAATTTCTGTAGTAAAAACATGGGGAAACGTAGAAATGTATCCAGGTCTTTCAGTTTTTATATAAGAAAAGAAAACAACTTTTTTTTTGTTTTTTTCCTTTTCTGAATGTGACACTTTGTTGGTTAAAAATCACTGCCCCCTTTTGACAACCGACACCGTCCGTGGTGATGGTGGGACTTATTTCAAAGTTCAGTCTTCAGATGAATGGACTCCACAACGGTCTCACCTTTGGGATGCACGCTTTCCCTCCCTGGATAGATTTCTGCTGTGAACATCACCCCACACCATATTTTTGATAATGGAAGAAGTCACATGAGCATGTCTTTAGTCCCTTTATTTAGACATTATTTAAAGTAATAATAAAAACGACATTTGTAGCCTACTGAGCCCTTTGTGGAGTTTTTGAGTGATTTGATGTTTTTTTTTTCTTTTCTTTTTTTGCACTTTCATCTGTCACATTTGGTCATTTATCTTGATTAAACTCGCAAGAAAATGAATGAAAACCTGTCAAACACTCACAGACACTTTTGTTTGGCGTGTACGATACATAAAATTGAGTTCTTGCCCTTTCAAAAAGCAAACTGAACTCATTCATATCCAGACAGACAGCAAGTTTGATGACAATGGTAGTGCAGTGTAAGAGGTAATAAAGTCCAGAATGAAGCCCACAGCAAACGCCTGCAACACTAATTCATCACAGAGATTGATAAATCCTCCTTATGTCTTTCTAATTGACTCAGTTCCCTCACGCCAATATGTTCGATGAGTCAGTTCTTTCATACGGGCAACCAGTCAGCCCTTAATGCTCTGGAGCTACATTTACTTCCCTGCAAATTCAACAATAAGGCAAAGCCTATACCAAGCTACAGCAGCTAAGAAGCTCACTGTCTCATAATGGGCAGCAAAAAACGAAATTAGCTTAAATAACTGAAGCATTTTTCATTGAACGATTCACTCATCAATCTTCTGTCACTTATCCAGTCAAGGTCCCATCAAGTTAATTAATATTACTTTTCGTAATTATGACCATTCTTCTGAAATGTGCGACAGAAAATGTCATTTTAATGATAATTTATCACAAGCCGTACGGTCCCTCCTGGTTGTATTTTATACTTGAGTGTTGAAATGATTTTAAAAGTTTCTAAGCTGATGAAGCCTGTTAAAATGACAAACTGCATTTTGAAACATGTATCAGCAAGTGGTGCCGTGTGGAAGGATCTACTCCGAAAAAGAATATATTCCCCTTAAATCCTGCAGAGGGAGACCTCACACCGTTCACCAACATCCAGTTTCCTTACATCTTGCACATACAGTGTTGTGTTTGCATTGATAGTTATTATGCTCCTTGAAGCTTAATCAAGACACAAGAGTATGTGAGTTCAGCACACATTTACGGTCTTATCTAAAGATTAGTAGTATGTGGATTAAATATTTAAATATGTGTGTGTAGTCTTTTCGACATCATCCCCCCTAAAGATTGTCTGGTTTCTTTTGTCTACAGTGCATCCAGAGAGCATTCATACCACTTCACTTTTCCAAATGTTATGTTATAGCCTTATTCCAAAATGGATTGAATTCTTTTTTATTCTCAAAATTCTACACACAATACCCCATAATGACAAACTGAAAATGTTTTTAGAAAATTTTGCAAATGTATTAAGAAGTAAAACACTCAGATATCACATGTACCTAAGTGTTCACACCCTCAATACTTTGTTGAAGCACCTTTGACAGTGATTACAGCCTCCAGTCTTCTTGGGTATGATGCTACAAGCTTGGTTCACCTGGATTTGAGGAGTTTCTTCCCTTCTTCTTTGCACATCCTCTTAAGCTCAATGAGGTTGGATGGGTGGCGTCAGTTCACGGCTATTGTCAGGTCTTTCCAGAGATTGGCCACTCAAGGACATTCAGAGACTTGTCCTGCAGCCACTCCTTCGTCATCTTGGCTGTGTGCTCACAGTCGTTGTCCTATTGGAAGGTAAACCTTTGGCCCAGTCTGAGGTCAGAGCAATCTGGAGCAGGTTTTAGTCAAAGATCTCTGTACTTTGCTGTATTCATCTTTCCCTCAACCTGACTAGTCTCCAAGTTCCTGTCACTGAAAAACATCCCCACAGCATGATGCTGCCAACACCATGCTTCACTGTAAGGATGGTGAGTGATGAGTGGTGCCTGGTTTCCTCCAGACATGACACTTGGCATTCAGACCAAAGAGTTCAATATTGGTTTCATCAGACCAGAGAATTTTGTTTCTCATGGTCTGAGAGTCCTTTAGGTGCCTCTTGTCAAACTCCAAGTGGTCTGTCTTGTGCTTTGTACTGAGGAGTGGCTTCTGTCTGGCCACTCTACCATAAAGGCCTGATTGGTGGAGTGCTGCAGAGATGTTGTCCTTCTGTAAGGTTCTCCCATCTCCACAGAGGAACGCTGGAGCTCTGTCAGCGTGACCATCGGCTTCTTGGTCACCTCCTTAACCAAGGCCCTTGGCTCATTTTAGCCAGTGGCCAGCTCTAGGAAGAGTAATGGTGGGTCAGTGGAGGAAGTTTTTCTTCCACTTACAAATGATGGAGACCATTGTGCTCTTTGGGACCTTCAATGCTGCAGAAATGCTTCTGTACCCTTCCCCAGATCTGTGCCTCCATACAATCCTGTCTCGGAGTTCTACAAACAATTCCTTTGACTTAATGGCATGGTTTGTGCTCTGACATGCACTGTCAACTGTGGGACCTTATATAGACAGGTGTGTGCCTTTCAAGTTGTCCAGTCAAGTTGTAGAAACATTTCAAGGATAATTGGTAGAAACAGGATGCACCTGAGTTCAATTCTGAGTTTCATAGTAAAGGGTGTTAATATTGATGTACATGTGATATTTGATTATTTTATTTTTATACAAATTTGCAAATTTGAAAAAAACAAAAAACAAAAAAAGATTTTCACTTCAATATGGGGTATTGTGTGTAGAATTTTGAACAAAAAAAGAAGAATGGAATCCATTTTGGAATAAGGCTGTAACATAACAAACTGTGGAAAAGGTGAAGGGGTATGAATACTTTCCAGATGCACTATATGTATGAATAATGTATGAGGGTGAACCATCACTTATCTGATTTATTAAAGATATTTTATCTCAATCAAAGCATAGCAGTGCATTATAACTCGCTTATGCCCAAAGATCAGTTGTTTTGTTTTGTTTTGGGTTTTTTTTGTTGATGCCAACCTGGGAAAAAAAAAAAAAAACTTACCCATCTGTAGGTGTTTCATCTGTATGTTGCTGCTCCCTCCTAGATACTATTGATAGTGAAATGTCTGTCTGTGAAATGTTTTGGTTGAATTTTGAGAAGTTCATCAGACCTGAGAATTTTTGTATTCTCACTCTCAAGAAAACGTCTTCCTGGGAAAGCCAACTTTAAGGTTCAATAACTCCAGAAATATAACTCCCACAGACATGAGATCTAATGAGGACTCCCAATAATTGTTTCCAGCATATCCAAATGACTGAATTGCTCCAAAAGGTGCCATGTTTTTCATCATTGTCCCTTGAAAATGGGAAAAAAAAATCTTTCAAACAAACATGTTATTGGTATTAGAAAGTGCCTCTGAGTGTGTATATATATATATATACACATATATGATGTATCCATGTTTCCCACAATAGATACAGTCTTTGGTTGACATTTACCAACGGTTGAGGCCTCTAACATCAGTAGATTTTGTATGGAAAACCTTTGATTCCAGTTTTTTGATATTTTGGCATGCCTGGTGTGCAAAGGGGTCGAAATATATTCTATCTATTGATCTACATTACTTGCTGGGAAGCATTTGCTACTGTCCTTCTCTTGCTGTCTTTCACTACTTTGCTTATGTTCTAAAAAATTTTAAAAGATTTTTAAACACACAACCTTCACCCACTTGGCCATCGCAGCGCTGAGGCCCTGCCGAGGAGTGAGGCCGACACATGCCAGCAGAGCCCTTCATGTCTCCCACTGGCAGTGCTAACAATGAGTTCCTCAAAGGCAGCACCGGCTGAGGGGGGAGTACAGGGCTTTCTTTCCCAAAGCTCTTCTGCGTGATTACTTCCTTGGAGTGCACACTCCTGAACTCAACTTTCAGCTCCCTAATATCAGCGCTTCCGCAACTTCTGACTCAGAGAGCAGACCTATTGTCACAACTACAGAGCCGGTATTGTCCTTCAAGCTTGGAGGCCTTGGCACCCGCAGTGCAGAGCAATCAGCTCGCAGAATGACCGCGCAGATTTCTGCTCGTTATGCTTTTGTACAGAGCGACAGGGTTTTTCAAAATGCAACAGGCATTTCCATTTCTTTAGGGCTCTTTAGAAGAACAAAAAGCCCGCTTCATGATGGAGCACGCAATCTTGGCAAGCAGGACAAGAAGTGTACAGCATTTACATGATGGCCGGTTTGCACAGCGTGTGCACATGACATGAATATAATTGGTGCATAATAACAAATTACCTAAAACTTTTTTTGATTTGAGAAGTATTTTGGGGATGGTTTGAGGCCCAGTGGATTTAAAGAATAAGAAGTATGAATCCTAGCTGCTATTAATAACACAAAGTGATCATCACTTTTCTCACACAAACTATCAGTCTCATAACTTTGTGTTTCATTTCTACCAGCTGAGTCCAGAGGCTGCTGTGTATATGAGAGGATTTTTCTGTACGGTGGAGGATGCACAGCTGAGACGTCCGCTTTATAGGCTGATTTGTCTCAATGATGAGAAAGCGCTTCCCTGCAGGCTCCTCTCTCTTCTCGATAAAAGGATTAGCCAAGTCTGCCACTCTTACATAACCGCTGCAAGCTCCAGATGATTTTACATGCTGAGCTCCAGCAACTTAAAATGAAAAAGAAAAAAAAAATCTCAACAAGTTTTAACCTTTTAGGGGCCATTTTGTAGCAGAGGTATCAAACACTAGAAGATCGCTCCTCCTAAGCTGCTGTGTTCTGGATGGACAGATGGTGCTAGTGCTCCTCATCTGATACAGAAAACATGCAGCAGTGTCGGGAAGGTAGAAAACACAAACAGCTCACACCATCATTGGTATTTTGAGGCTGTAATCATGTCTGCAGCATGACTGTATAGATGGAGATTCAGGTGTTGGTCAGAATAGTGAGCCATCTGAAGTTTTTGATGGACTGCCTCTTGGTCCCCAGAGGATGGACCTTCACTGGAACGCCACCAACAAGTGAAATATCTCAACAGCTTTTGGCCAGAAGACAACTCCAGTCCTGGCTCCCGATTCATCATAGAATTCAATTTAAGATTCTCTTGATAACTTTTCTCTGCTCTACATTTCAGAACTTTGAACTCTTTTTTTTGAACCTCGACCCTTCAAGTTCCAAGAATTATTTGTTTTTATTAGTTCCACAGTTCCAGGTTGAAAATAAATTAGGGCAATGCTTTTACTGTTTTAGCCCCTAAGCTCTGGAAATATCAACCCCTTACTGTCCAAACACCTGAAAGCATCTAAAAATCAACCTGTGCATGTATATAATATATTATAATATCCTTTCTATTGTTTTATTAACTTAAAAAAATGTTTTATTGTTGTTGTTTTTCTTAAAATACTATGTAACTCCAATTTTGAAAGGTGCGACAGAAATTAAGTTTATTACGATCAGACAATAAATCCTGACGTTGGCAATCGCTTATCTTCTCCTCGACTGCCAGGTTCACATTTGTGGTTCTAATTGAAACTATTATTGATGGTTAACCGTTACATTTAGTTTTGGTTCTCATGTCGTACGCCCACACTAATGTCAGTCGTCGGAAAAATTGCAGCTTTGCACTTTTGTGGGCTCTGACTTTTCATCTAGCACTAACTGATTCAATTTGACAGTAATGTCAGCAATGTCAGTCTATGTACACAGAAAATGACGCCCTTTCCTGTTATTTCTCACCATTTGATAAGGGAAAGTCTCTGTTACGCTTGAGGAAATGAAACCCCAATGAACAGAACAGATTTTCCTTGCTGCTGGCTTTAAACCTCTTCAGAGGTTGCCAGGAATTCCTCCGTGCAAGGAAAATCCTAACCAGCTTTAAGTTTACGACTTAATAAGAAAACAAAACAGAAAACGAATTCCCTTATAGCTGCACTTAGTGTTTAGTGCTAATTAGCAATCTCTTAGCATGCTAACATGCTAAACTCAGAAGCTGAACAAAACAAAGTTGCTGTTAGCTAGCAGGCTCACTAACAGCAGCACTCTTGGTCAACCCTATGTTCTTCTTCGAAACTTTTTAACATTTTCTTAAGTTTCACCACTATGGCAAGCGACTGTTACAGAGAACACTCATATTATTGTCCATGTTCTGTCTGACATAGGTTAGCATGCTGAATTTAGCATCTGGCACAAATTACCACTGTGCGGACATCACACAGCAGCTAGCGTGGTACAGACTTCTAGACACGTTCTTGCGTTATGCGTATGACACCAGGGCCTGTTTGTCATTTGAGTCCGTTAGAACTGATACAACACCACATTACTATTTATCACAGTGGACTGGGAGTCTGCACTCGAGTTCAAAGTTTGAAATTTCAGCTTTATTGCTCATGATGGATTACTGGGATGATCAGAGTGTCATTTATAAATGACTGTCAACTTTGTTTTTCTCTCACAAGATGAAATTATTACTTCGAAAACACTTCCAACAGGACATGTGTTTTGAATCACATAAAAACATTAAAACTGGTGAGTCATGTTGGAAGTTATTGGAAGAGATGTATCACTGAGGATAGGCCAAAACTGAACTATCTAATTCCTGAATTTCTTTTTGGTTAGCAGCAAATGACTAGAATAATCATCAATGCAGGTATTTTTGTGTCCTCGTCGAAAAATAAGTGGCCGCTTGGGAGCAGCTCTCAATCAAAGTTTATCTGAGTATCCTTGAATGCAGCTCCAAGAAAGGTTTATCAGAACAGTTCTTCAACTTCAAAGTGAAGGCGACCAAATGTGAAAATGTTGAAGAGACGCTTCTACAAGTTGGTTGCCGTTCCCTGTAAAAGTGAACAAAAAGCAATGGCTGTGTGGCAGGAAGTCAGGTGGTCGGACTAAACATTGCATTTAGAATATTTACCACAGACCAAACCACTGCTAAGAATGTTAGTCAGGTGCCAGAAATGTTAAATGTATTTTCCTTCTTATTATCCTCATCAGCATCATCAGTTTGTTCCTGTCTTCCTTCTCATCTTCTTCTCTTCTCTGAGCAGGCATTCGTGCAGAGTTGCAACCAACAGAGCGCTCTGAATACGTGCATGTCCCCTCCTGAGAGGGCCATTTATTGAGACTTAAGCGTAACTAAATATATCACAAGATAAAAGTCATTGGGGACGTCGGAGGCACAAAGCACACTAGGTAATTTAATGTGACAGCAACACCCACTGCCACACACACTTGGCTGAACTCCCTCCCTCAGTGTTCATATCCAATACATGTAAGTTAATGTGCTGTGTGTTACACCTTGATCCCCAGAGCGGAGGTTTAGTCAGCGCCATCTGCCAGGGTGAAATACAAGAACTCTGATTTGCATCTTCCGATCATTTTGAGGTCTGTACTGTATAACAACTAGCAGAGTCACGAGAGGACAAAGTTGGTTCCAACAAGGTATAATGGCTAATACATGGTAAACCATAAATAAATTATTTTGAGAACAAACTTTGGGTTGTCAGATTGTGAAAAGCCTTCAAGTGTTCATATTCCATTGATAAATACTCATGGGCTCCGCACTATATAATAATCCATCAAGTCAGCAGTTATAAAGGTTAATAAGTCGCTGAAAAGGGTTTTTTGATCATTCAAGTCTTTGGTTTTAGGTGTTAATAAATGAATTTGGTTCAACTGTTGTCAGGCTTTACATGATTAAATGGTCTAAATAGTCAAATTTCTATTCGCCATAATAACTGTGCAGCTCTATAGGAGATGAAGTCAGTCAGTACACTGCTTTGGTCTCGACTGAAATATCACAACTATTAGACTGATTCCAAGGTAATGCTTAGAGACTGATGTCCCAGCGGGATGAATCCTACTGACTTAAGTGACCCCTGAAAATCTTTCTACTGAGCAAATCCTAATTACAGCACACAGACTGTATATAATGACGGACAAACCCTGCATGACGTCGTCCACAGGTTTCCCTCACAGCAGTTGGAAGCTCAATGTGGTGGATCCAGCAGTCACCATCCTGACAGAACCTGACTTCTCTTAACTCCTGACTAATTAAAAATGAGCAAAGAGGTGGATCATCTGTGGGACAAAGACTGTCCATTGATGGAACATAACCATGAGCGTCAGTATAATTTAAAGAGGTAAAATTACTCCTTTGTAAAGTCGTCGTTAACAGGGAAATTAATCATTAATCGTTTTTTGGTACCAGGCTGTTATCGTGTTTATTTCTCCTGTAAAGGTGGACATTTTAACATGGGAGTCTATCAGGATTGACTTTCTTTTTGGTGCTGGCCTCAAGTGGCCATTCTAGGAACTGCAGTTTTTAAATTGATTACTCATTAATGGGTTAATGGCTTAAATGATCTGTAATTATTTAAAAATATATAACTATTACTCATTAATCAAGCAATTTGTCACAATCTTTAACCTATATGTTCAGTTCTGGATGTTTACAATGGAGCCATTGGGTATTTTTAATTATGCACACCTAACTGGGGAATTTGTTTAAAGACTCACTTTTTTAATGGTGCCCTTTCCCATATTCCTCAGCAATGAACTTGAATACAGTCCTACACTTATCAATAGGAATGTCTGTCAAATTAAAACAACAAGTCTTCGATAGCTAGGAACTGGAATTTCCCTTAAAGTGTGTAGTAATTAGTCTTAAGGTCTCATTGTGCAGGAAAACCCCAAACAGCAAACCCTAAAAACGCACTCAGGCCCTGGGAGGAGCTAAACTGGGACACCAAGTGGAGAAGAATTTTTTTTTTTCTTTAGGAAGCAGCACTGTACTGCAATGTACTCACAGAGGCTCCACTGTTTGGTGTCCAGAAGAGAGTAGCAAGACAGGCGGAGGGGCCCCCTTCTCCATACAATGGAACACAAACACAACAATCCCTTTATTCAGCTGTTTGGACCTGCCATCTGAACAGCAGCTCGTCATTAAATTAACATCACAGCAGGCGCGCGCCCTGGCCCTTGCTTCCCGGAGCATTGTGGTGCACTCAGGAGGAAACTCATTCTTTCAGGGGATACCAGGTCAAAAAGCAGGGATGGCATAGACTCTTCCTAGCAGTCTTGGCGTTGAGGAATGGGAACAGTCGCCGTGCTGCTGTGTTAGTCCTCGCGAGGCAGAGTGTTGAAAGGACAACCTTTTAATCCCTGGCAGCCGTGAAGGACAAAGACAGATTTGCTTTTTGTTTTTGATGTTGTGCCACTTTCTCGCCATATCCACCCCGACGACAGGACTGTAGTCCACGCCAAGGCCTCTGACCACTGGTGAGGCTGCGACACATTTCACTGCAGTAGGGCCAAGGTTGTGTTGGCCGCCGCCACAGACTCATGTGTTGTGCACCTGCTCGGGGGAAGTGTCTTGAATGAGTTCCCCAATGGTTTTTTCAACAGAAGGATTTGTATGTTAGTAGTGCACAGCCTGGCTCAGGCAGCGGACCGTAAATTAGCTCCTGAGCAGCACTGAAACACATTTTAAACAACACAAAAGAAAAATAATTATTAACACAGAAGCATCTGAAAACTAAGAAGCCACACAAAAACAGAGTACAGACACTTGACCTTGTTCATACTTCAAAATGAATAGATTCAGTTATCCAATTCAAACAGTTAGGTCATGAATGGCAAACCTGTGTGAATGAGTTCGTTTTGTTTTAGTCAGCCTATTCTGTTTGCCTCAAGCGTTTTGGCATTTAAAAAACCTTTCTGGGAAACAAGCTCATCAGAGGAGGACAGAGAGTGCAAGTAAAGCAAGTAAAGGGGAACATTTAAACCAACAACAGATTTTTTTGGGTGCACACAGGAACAAGTTGTGAACAAACAACTTTAATTGTAAGCTGATTTGACAAGCTTGTTCGCAGCCAGTTGATTATTCATTTAGCCATTTCAGAGCATTAATATCATTTATAAGACTTGTTTGTAGCCCCCTGATGAATCGATGTTAAAAAATACTGTTTTATAGCTCCGTTTTTGGTCTCCACCGCCTCCTGATTGAAATATCTTGTTCATTAGCTGCATAGTGCTCCGTTTTGTTTGCCAGCTAGATGTCCCGGTGCTTTTTTTTTTTTTTTGGTGCTAAGCAGGTAATGTATTTTCAACTTTTTCACTCTTTCAATAAACATTTAATTCTTTTTTTTTTTTTTTTTTTAAACATCCACAGAAATGTTTGAACTCTAGCTGAAGTGCGAGTATATGTTAGCCATTTATTTCTTTTCACTGTCCTACCTGTGCCTGTCTACCATCCATCTGTCCATCCGTCCACCTGGATTCCATGTTTGGGGCTACATTTGGTTCTAAGATTTTCGATTTCTACAATATATATATCACATGTGGCTCTCCTCTCTGTTTCCCCATGTTTTGTATTATTATCTACTGCCAGCTGTTAAAATAAACGTGATAAAATGTTAAAATAAGAGAAGAAAGCATCTTCACAGTAGTGTTGTGTGAACTTTATCTTCCTCTCTAAAACTTAATAAAAGATAATAAACTGTTGCTCATAACTTCAAATAGACTCCAGATGGAGAGAACTGGCTGTAAAATTGTTTTCACATATGCTTTTCAGCTTTCCCATCTACCCTTTACTTTACTTTGCAGCACAAATATCGGTACATCCCACATTCCTAATAGCTATCCAGGTATCATAGCACCAATCCTTCGTGACATATGTTTTAATTCTGCCTCAGCAATGGTTCTTTTCAGTTTAATGTTTAATGATATAAACTGCTTCCATTAGTGCGTCTCTTCCTTCCTTTTCACTGGGTTTTGTATTCGAGGTGCTCGACTCTAAGTTCATCTACCTGGTGAGTAAAACGAGTGGCGGCATAGATCACTGGGCAATCAGGTTGGAAAGGTTAGTGAAGCAAAAGAGGTCAGATAGATGAAGTGACAACTACACTACAATAACACTGCCTCCTCATGACAAAACCAAGGGTCACATGAGAACAATCGTCTTTGTTTCCACCTTACATGGATTTTCTCTTTGAATTCCAAGATATATATATATATTTTAAACATAACAAAAATCTTCTGAAAATTTAAAACCCATTGTAGAAAAATAAAAAATAAAAAAAATGAAAGCTCCTATGTCAACTGTCTTTACAACTCATGTAAATGTGCCACTGTGGCATTAGTCGAGCTGTAGCGACGGAGCCTCTGGCTGTGTCACTGCTCCAGTCTGTCTGCTCTTATCTTGCTGCCCAGCTCTGTCTGTAATCTTGTTGCCTCAGCGCTGTATCAGACACAAAGGCGTGTCTCTCTGGAGTGTCTGCGAAGAAGCAGAGCAAGCGAGGAATCACAGCAGGGAGTTTGAGGCTGGAGCATGATGGGAGGTGAAATTTTTAAACCTGAGGCTCTATTAAAGGGACAGTCCAGTTTTAGGAAGTGCATCTGAAGCGACATCTACACTAATATGGGTTTAAAATAATGTAAGTTTAAAACAAAAATGATCCCTGTCTTGGGCTGCAAGGTGGTGCAGTTGGTAGCACTGTTGCCTCACAACAAGAAGGTTGCCAGTTCGCGTCCCGGTGGGAGCACCCGGATCTTTCTGCGTGGCGTTTACATGTTCTCCCTGTGCAGCGTGGGTTCTCTCCGGGTTCTCCGGCTTCCTTCCACACAGTCCAAAAACATGTTGAGGTTAATTGGTGATTCTAAATTGTCCGTAGGCGTGAATGTGAGTGTTCTTGGTTGTCTGTCTCTACGTGTAGCCCTGTGATAGACTGACGACCTGTCCAGGGTGTCCCCTGCCTTTGCCCTGAGTCTGCTGGGATAGGCTCCAGCCCCCCACGACCCTAGTAAGGATTAAGCGGTGTATAGATAATGGATGGATGGATCTCTGTCTTGATGATTGTTTTAGATCTTTTTCAGATCTCTACATGCTAGCTAGCCCGAAAGTACATATCACATTACTAGTATGGTTTGGGTTGCTTAGCAGGAAATACTACAGAGGAAGACAAGCAGTGGCGAAAAGTAAAACCAGACATTTCCTCAACAGCACAACAACCGCAAACATAGTTTAATAACCCACTGGGAGTCCAGGCTATGTGTCTTTGTTTTCTTACAGAAAACAGTGAAGTGGTAGGAATCTGGTAAATCAAGAGACAATATATAGTGCCAACTTAGGCCAATCAGAAAGTAAACAGAAGTTTTCAAACTGAGACAGGCTCAGCAATGATACCAAACGTCTCCTATTTTGTTAAAGGTCCTACAACTCCATCCATATTTGTGAGTTTTCTAAAGTAGCCTTCTGTGTATTAACTGAATGCATATTTATTGACAGTACAATGGCACATCACATGTCATATTATAGCTTACGAAACATTTCCCTAATTGTTGTTGGTCTCTATTGCTAGTTTCAAGTCCTATACAATACAACATGATTATCATCTTGCAAATTATGATAAAGCAAAGTATGCTTTTGGACCACCTTGTAATTGTCAAGTCTTGCTGTGCATATAGTCCTCAAGCTCTCAGTCACATCCTGCCCAGTATGTCTGGTTTCAAAAGACCAAGATGACGACAGCCAAATTCCATACTTGAGGCTTCAAAACAGCAGCTCTACATCCGTCTTTTATATACGGTCTGTGATACTTTACTCATTTTGGAAGCTTCCATAGCAAAAAAGACTTAAATTGCAACCTAGATTTTGACTGTGGAACTTCTGACCATACTTAAGAGCCCAGCTGGATGTGGGGAGGTGTGGTCTGATCTTCTTGTGATGGTAAAGTACTTGCTGCAGCTTCATTGCTTCACAAGATTTAAAAAAAAGAAAGAAAGTTCTGTTAGTTGTCAGAGACAGCTAGATCATTACGCTGGGTGCAGTTACTCTGTGAAAATGATATGCTGGTGAATACAGTGCTTTTTGCCCTGTTTTCAAGGTAAAGAATGGAATTTGAAGTTTAGTATTTGTTTTTTGTTTAAAGATGCTGAGTTTTTGGCCACTAGTAGTGCTATAGAACAATACTTATTGAACTCCATAAGGCACATAGGGTGATATAAAGTTACAGTATCCCATAAAAAAGGCGCTCATAAACCAGTTGTACCATTTTTTTTTATTGTTTCCTCTCATCGTACATGAACACTCAATTGATGCAACTGATGACTAAATCCTATGTAAACGGCTGACACCAGGGTTGTAGATATGGACACTGAGATATCCAGCTACTGTACTGCAGACACAATACTCACTACAAATGACCAGATTACAGAGACACTGCTATTGTTCATGGAGACTATGCATATTGATGCTGAGAGATTACACAGAATACTTTGCAAATGTGTTAGCATGTTAGCATGACGGAGTGTTGCCAGGTTTAAACGATCCCGGGTTTCTGCCTCGTCCTGACGAAGGCTGCAGAGCTTCACTCCCGGACGTAAATTCGCGTGCACACTACGTCATCTGCCCCGAAAGTCTGGAGGAGAAAAAAAAAAAAACGATAATTTCAGCCATCTGTTTTTCACATTAAAGCTGTGCACTGTTTTATTTCAACAAACAGTGTGGGCCTCAGGGTGCTTTCAAAGTCCTTCAGTGTCTTTGAGACTGTGTCCACTATTACAAACACCAGAATCAGAAGATGCCAAGGTGGACAACTGTGGACGCCTTCTTTTTTTCTTCTCCAACTACTTCTGTCACATTTTGAGTGTAGAGCCAACTGGACAATTAATGCAACTGTCTGAATGCATATGCATGTATCATCTTCTGGGCTAAACCCATCAAGACAACAAAGACAAATACGAACAATGTGAACATTTTTGCCTTCAAACAGTCATAGACATGTAGTACAAACTAGTTTGCTTCGACATTCATACATGTCAACCCCTTTAAATGATCACCTATGTCACCCACTAAAAAAAAAGCTCCATAAAGCATCTATTGAAAATCTGTATAATCTATAAGTGGCAGCAAAATGTGTTAGATATGGACAGTTTATTGAAAAATCTGCAAAAAGCCACGTTCAACTGCATCATAATACCAGCAAAAAGCCAACTTTTTCTCAGTTTCTTCAACTGACTGTTGAGATTATACATGACCACAAAATTTTTTCAGTTTTTTGTAATTTCATATGAGAATTTTATGCATTTATTATCACTGTTTTCTCTGCAACTGCTTTGAAGTTGCTCCTCTGGAAATAGCTGATGTCACAGCTCTGCACCAGTCAGGACTCAGTCAAATCTGTGCCTAAAACCACTGCTTATTTACTATGTAGTGCACACAATGTTAAAATGATGTATGTAAAGGTGTCCACTATATCTACATAATGCCCTCAAAAGTTCCTCTACCAATTTAGAAATGAGTCTACATGGCAGGAGGCATTAGTGATGTGATGTTGAAAACTCTGTCGGTAGTTGGCAGGTTGTTTAGTCAACTTTTCAATGTGATTTGACTGACAAATGAGAATTACAATGCATGTGCTCATAGTTGTGGTGCAACAGATAAACAGCAACAGTCAGAATCATAATAAGAGTTTTACTTTGATTGTTGCATTTTTACTCATTATTGTTTAATGTGACAGGGAAATACTTTCAAGAGCTTTGGGAATCCAGTTTGTTCAGATCCCTTTTCGTATTTTTGTATTTAATTTTGAAACAGCCTGTGTTGTATAAGGAGGTGATCGGCGGGCGTCCTTTTCAAACTAAGATTTTGGCAAGTTCACAAAGAGGAAAACTGAAGCTCAAAACTTAAGGAAATCTCATCAAGCAATGATTTATGGGTCAAATTTATACTCCTCCATCTAGGTCATATCACAGATTGTTGATGATGAAACTCAAAGAAACTTCTTAATGACTGATTTATGCACGGGCTCCACTCCAGACTTCTGATGTGTGATTTTTTTGATTTCATTTCAGGCTGATGTAGTTGGGGGGAAAAAAATCCACATGACTTTGCCCTTCAAGTGTTTTAGTCTAAACCAATTTAACGGATCATGCAAATGGTATGGAAATGTGCCCCAGTTACAGTGTGAACTGCCACATACAATCAGACCATTGCTTTATGATTGCTGGTGCTCCTTTGAGTCTTGAGCTGAAGCTCTGCAGTTTTTGCATTGTCTCTGTGTCTGGGGGCTTTTTTTTGGAAACGCATAGATACAATTCAGATTGAGACAGTGTTTGTTTTGGTTTCTACAGCTGCTGTCCCACAGAGAAGAGGTTTTCTGGATGCAAACATTACTCATGTCTCCTTTTCTCTTGAGATTTTCCAGGATTTTAATAATACTGTATTTATTTAATCGCCATCACAAGCGGAGCCATTTGAAAACGAGTTTCTTAATGTTTTGTATTGTAATAGATGTGCTAGTTTATGAGCAGGTGTTTGAGTTCTGAAACTGTACCGATGTCATCTCCTAACTGCTGTCAAGATATTTTGGCTGATTTAAAGAAGATGTTCATGACATTTCATAATTACACAACAGCTTTAACGAAAACCAACATATGTCACCAGCATTTACCTAAAGTGATGGTGATGATGAAAGTTGCCGTTTGTCTTAAAATTGTTGAGTGTAAATCTGTGAAAATACGGAATTAGAAAGACAATCCACCCCAAAGTTACATGAGTGACATCATAGCTTTCACCACAAGCTCCTCAGAGCTACTGAAGACTGAGATGGACCAGTCCATTACATTCACAAAGCTGTAGCTTTCATCGTCACCAGACTTGTCATGAGTTTACCCCTTTTAATGCTTAATATATGTTGCCAACACCAACATTGTGTGAGATGAGATATGTAATTTACTGAGCAGTTTTACACAAAATAAATAGGACGTTATTGTCTTCACAACAAACTATGACTTTCCTGACTTACAAAATTATCTTCTAAATACATAACATTATATGTGTAATTTAATGCACAGTGTGAACGGGATCAAGAAATGATTTGTCCCTCGCTGTTGACTATTGTACATGCTTTTCTTTTAAAAGGTCCTGAGAAGTGCACCAGAGGGAACGAGTGTAAATCTGCAATGCTGCACAAAGCGAGGACGCTTGCTCACATACCAAAGCTGTAGGTCCCAAATAAGTTGCTTCAAAGTTTTCATGCATTTAGGTAGGTGTAAACATTATTGGTTAAAAAACATTAGCTTAGAAGTTTAGTACATATCATGCAGGGTGTGACTTGGTTTCCACTAGTGTTTTTTTTTTTTTTTTTTGTGCTAAAAGTATTAACACAATGACCTTGGTAGGTAATATGACGGCTAACAGTCAGCTAAACTACTTTTACATTTCAGACTGAAAAATACAGACTGAAACTGATTGTATTCTAAATACATAACCCTGGTATTCTATTGCCCCCCATCGCTGCCAGTATTTAATTCTAACTCTGAACACTGCCAGCAATTACTTTTACCACCATAAAGTGTCTTAGTAAACTAAAAAACATATTTCTAGGAGACAGGGTTTGGAATTCCACTCATGGGGGCTTTAAGTAAATGTTGATTTCACTTTTTTCCACACCGCCAGTGTCGATCTGCTCTGACACCACAACGAGAACAGCTGTCTCTGGTGAATGATGACAAGATTTAAGGTTGTTATGGCAACAAATGCAAGTTGCATGCACTGAGAACCAATTTCCTACTGCGTGCACATCTGTAAACTCTACGATGCAATGGACAATGCAGGTTTTGCTGAGCAGAAAATATTCAGAATTAGGGCTCCAAGAGCTACATTGGTCTGTGTGATGGTTCTCTGATGGTCTGTGTTGTGTAGCAGCAGAATGGTGATTGTTCAGTGGCGTGCAGGGAGAACTGAGGTGAGAAGAGCAGAGAAACACAGAGACTCAGCCGCTGTCACAGCTCGGCCACTTCAGTCTCCATCAGTGTACGAATGCTTCAGCTCCTTCATGGCAACAAGGTCAAAGTGTCATCAGAGGGGCAGCTGCTACAACACATTCTGCTTTTATCACCCCAAAACACCAGAGAATACTTCATTTGCCTTCTCAGCTTGTCAGTCTGAACACTGAGGAGCTTCCAGTGAAATGCTGTTGCGATTTAAGCATTGATTAAAGTTGTTTCTTTTCTTCTTATCGGTGCTTGTTTATGTCCTGTAATATAAAGCTACGCAAACATCCTGTGATGACTTTTCTAGTATCTAAACCTCCTATATTGTTGTTGCAAGCTTTTGCCCCTTTGGACACTCATCTTATAAAAAGTGGAAGAACAACAGAGCAGAGCGTGGGAGCGTTGAACGTTGAGAGGAGAAAGCTGTCGAGTCCCTGAGAACTGTTGGTCCGGTGCGTTGGTCTTAGACTGCTCCCCTGCATATTGTTGGAGGGGCTTTAGACCCATTGACTCCTGCCCATATTAATCTGGCTAAATACAGGGGTATTACTGCAATGTCAGCGCAGCAGCTCCTCTTGTTCTTTCACATCTCTCCACGGGGTGCATGAAAGCTCGACTCCTTGGGAAACAGCCTCTCTCATTTCCTTTACGGATGAATCTCCAGGGTGACTTCATACACTCGCTGCCTTGTTTCATTAACCATTTCTCAAACCGAGTACACTAGCTGCTGGAAAATCCCATCTTAATGCATCCGATGTCTTCCAGGTCTCCATGAGAACCAACCATGAAACAGACAAACCATGCTGATTAGCTGCCCATCAGATTACACTCTGTGTGCTTAGATTAATGTTTCTCGAGGAGCATTTTTACCTTTTTTTTTTCTTCTCGCTACTGAACTTCAGGGCTTTTGTGTTTGTAGAGCTTTTTGTGTTTTCGCAGTAATCTATTAAGAGGCTTTCAGTGAGAAGATGATTCATTGGTGTGCGCTCACCAGTGTGAGCTCATCTCCGTTCAGCTCTCGGGTCCAGTAGGTTTTGGGGCCGTCGCCGTCCACCAGGGTCTGCTGACAGTGAATCTTGTTCTCTGACTCCCAGGTGGCGAGACTCTGCAGGAGGAACGACAACAAGGTGGGAAGGTCAGTATGACGATCTGTGAGATATATCTTCAAGTAACACTTTCACAGGATGATTTTTCTTTCTTTAACTGACACAATCACACACACACAAGTACGGTTGTTTCAGGATGTGCAATGAGCTCACTCCGACTTGCTGATCTATTGTTTCAAATTTGACTCATTACTGAAACTGAAACTCATTACAGAAACTTGATCATAACTGCCTCACTGGTCTGGGGGGTCAGAGGTGGGTTTTGCTGCAGATGTAACCACACCCAACAATGATGTCACAGCGTACTGACATCCTGAAGTACACATCCATATCACTGCAGGATGGTCTGACGTTAAATAACTGGAGCTCAGCAAAAGACAATGTTAAATTTCACTTCATGTAGTCTGACTCACCGAATGTACAATTCAGGTAAAGGCTGCTAATGCATTTATTTATCAAATTTTCTAACTTGAGACTATTAAACAGATTTTGAGATAACATTGATCCTAATCTTACAACTACATGGCCAATTTCTAGCCTGAAACTTCTTTTAGCGGCTGGTTTTGATGAATAGTTTAAAAAAAAAATGACAAAACCACACGCCCAGGAAAAAACAAAAGTACACACACACTATAAAAAAAGACACATAACTTTTGTTTTTTAAAAACTCTAAAAAAAATTCTCTCTCTCATTATTCTGGCATTTAGCAAATAGAAATAATTTTGGGAATCCTAACTGACCTAAAACAGCAAAAGTTCAGTCACATTTAATGTCAGACAATGAGAAAAAAAAAGGTTATATGTCTTTTTATACAATTTATGTAAACTTATGGTTTCAACTGTATGTCCAAATCTCTGCGGACGTCATGCCCCTGTATTTATATTTTGTGCACTTTTGCTCTGGGGTTATTTTCCACAGTTCAGCCATTCTAGTTCCAATTACACACAATGATATTTTTGGACAAACGTTTGCTTTTTACTCATTAGTTCCAGTTTTGATGTGATGAACTTGAAATTCCTGCACAGAGTTCTGACCTCAACCACGTCCAACACCTTCAAACTGGAACATCCTCTTTGTCACCCAACATCTATACCCTGCCTCACTGATGCGTGCGGCTCGATTGGAGCAATAATCCCTGCACATCTTATAGAACTCCTTTCCAGAACAGTAGAGGTAGTCATACCTGCAGCTACATTCATGCCATTTTTTCAAGAAAGAATCACATCACACAGGGTTGAAGGGTTTAAGTCCTCACATACAGCCTTAGCGAAAAAAAAACTAAATCATCCATGGCCAGACCTTAATGACTAAAGAATGTAATGTTATAATTCTGCCGGACTCTTTCGCTGACTAAAAGTCAACTAAAATCCTCTTAGCATTTTGGCTGGTCAGGGTCTCCATCAGCTAATTCACTTCAATTATATCTAAAATGACCCTAACAGGATTACTCAGACTTTAACTTCAGGATTAATCACTCCCGAAGTAAGTGACACAAATTGCCCATCAGAGCGTAAAGAATTCATAAAAGATCAGCACCAAGGTGACCCTGTGGTGCTAATTTGTGCTAATGGAGAGGAGTTATCATTTTGGTCAACAAAAGTGGTTCTGTGTATGTATTCAACATTTTGGAAATACACTTCTTGTGAGAGTTAGATGAGCACATCACTGTCAGCAAAACAGCTAGTCTAGCTTTGGCTGCTTAGAAATGTAACTTGTGAGCTGATATGTACAATATGGAAAGTTGTGTACACCAAGTGTTCAATGTTCAAGTGATAACATTGGGCATTGGTAGTGAGACTACTGCTCTTAGGCTAAGGCCGTTATTCTTGCCTTCTATAAGCTAGTGAGGCTTACCCTTTAGCAAGCCACAAGCTGGTAATGTATATCCACATTTTTCTCAGATATTGTAAAATTAGGAAGAAAAACTATGTACAGCTAAGACTAGAACATATTGACACAACATCCACTGAAAAAAAGAATTTCAATGAGTGCATCACAACTGAGCTTTAAGCAAATTTCCACTTCAGAGGTCATGAATACCACAAGATATGGGTGATCACATGTCCTTACTTCATGAACACAGTAAACACAACTCCATTTCAAAGCAACATCTGTTTAATGGTATTGAATTCCAACTAGCAGTTAATCTAAAGCTCAGTGATTAAAATGTTATATTTTGTTTCATATGAATACAAGAGTTAAGACATATGAATTAGATGTTGCAGTTGGGTAGAACAGAGCTTAGCAGTTTTTCTTTGAGCCTGTTGGCTGATAATTACTGGATGGATGAGCACTGATCTTCTTCGCTATCTCAAGAAAGTAAATAAGAGAATTTCCCAAAGCGCTAAACTTGGTTTATCGCTAAAGTCTTCCATGTATTCCGTATTTGTCACATTTTCTCTTTTCATGTTGCTGTCTGAGTCTCATTATGGGTTCCCACATGGCTGAATTTTGTTTTTTCTCAATACAACCAGCTGCATCTTCCTTTTCAACACAGCATCTTAATCTAGTGATCCCACTCCAAAGCCTGGAACTGATCATCCAGCATTTTAAATCCAACTAAATAAAAAGCTGGGCAGCCTTAACATGACAACCCATAATGGGTTTCCCATTATTTTCTAACGTTGTAGCTTTGTAGTGTTGCTTCCAGACAGTTTGATAATTTGAACTGTTTTGTACTAAAAACCGCTCAGTTTTTGGGTGCAGCAGCCTCGGTTTCTCAGAGGCAAATGTTAATCACCATATCAAAGGTAGGCTAAGGGAAACCATCATGGATCCCTGCGGGCTGCCATCCACAGACTTTGGCAAGCTGAAAAACAGCAGGGCTTTTCTGCAGCTTTTCCTTAGAATTTTTTTTTTTTTTTTTTTTTTACATCTCTTTGTAGTCATTTTATATCTCATATAAGTTTATTTGATCTCTACTCATTTTAGGACTAATTTAAGTTTTGTGTTTAGTTTTTAAAAAAGCATATTTTCATTACATTCTGGTTAAGTTCTCTTTNTTTTTTTTTTTTTTTTTTTTCTGAGTAAAGCCAGAACACAGAGTCAATTAGCTACGGCTTCATTTTAGCACCAGCATCAGTCTCAGTCTCTGACTTAGATGGATTTTCTCAGTCACAGACCAATTCTCACACATAGTTTTCTCATCCAAAGAGATTGTGTACACACCTTTAAGACCAAGATAAATTCATCCTGTGTCCACAGCGTTTGTCTACCATGTCCTGTTTATTCGCTAGCTTTTTCCTTCACAGAAACATCTACTGCTCTTGGTTTTGGTTGACTCTCTCACTGCTTATCCGATGCAAACAGTGTGTCGAAAGCAGGAGAACATCTCATTTCCTGTCCGGCTTTAGAAGTTTTTATGTTGGATTTTACAGCGTGTCTTTCAGAGCCCAAAATAACACAGTCACTCTGCTTTTGGACTCATCTTTTCCCACAGTTTGATCACATTATCTCAGTGTTTACACATCTCTTTTCCCGGTAGCTTTAAAATGTGAAGCAACATTTTTCATGTAACTTTTAAAATCAGTTCATTTTTTGAGAAAAATGCCACATGTAAATGTTTGGGACAGTGCAGAAGAGCAACTTTAACTGATAGCCACTTTAAACTGAGAGCCAGAAAAAGATCAGTAAAAAATGTCAATTTTTTCATTGACCAGTAAGAGTGGTCATTCCACTCATCTATTATAAAGAGAAGGCTTTTCTAGGCCATATTTTTCTGTTATTCCTTAATAATTTTATGAGATACTAATAATACAGCATACATTTCTACACATTAAAGGGGAAAATAAAGAAGAAAAAACATTCCAAAAACATTTTCTAGAAAATTAGTATTTAAGAAAACAACCTCCATTTTAACCTGTTTATATTTTTAACCTGTTTATATTTATGACTTCATTAGTTGTTTATCATCAAAAATACACTTTTTCACAAATAATATAATCTAATCTGTGGCCAAATGTATATTACATATATATTTTTTTGCATGTTCAGCCATTATATGCTGCATGAGAGAATAATTTAAATGACTTTACAGTCCACCTCAGCTCCACTCCTGCTCCATCTCTTTGCTCATTTTTGGATTAGCTGGGAGTTATGAGGCTCTACTGAGAGCCAGAGCAACAACACTGAGCTTCACAGCTGTTCTTCAGGACATCATCTACAGTTCACCCATCTTTCTTATCATTTAAAAACTGGGATTTTTAAATAGTATAAAATCATTAATGTCCTTCCTGAAGATTGTTTCTGACCTCACAGTTGCAATGTCCATATTTTCCTAAAATGTGCAAAGACCCAAATAGAGACAAAGAACTAGAACAATCTCAATCCCACAGACATTTATACATGTTGGGAAGTCAAAATTCAGCCTCTAAACAGTATTGTTTGAGTTACATAAAAGGGTGGTCTTTTGAGAAAGGATCTAATTTTTTTTTTTTTACTTATCTGATCATATTTTGCAGCCTTCAGTGGATTTCAAATAAGACCCAGACTTTGACAAGCCAAACGTCACAGTAAAGAAATGAGTCCATGGTGAAGTCAAGGGGTAACTGACTCCAGTGTAGATAGGCATGTGCAATTGCTCAATTAGCGCATCTGTTTTTGTTTTATTGTCATTGCTGTTATTCTATTTTTATTTATTTGTTTATTTATTTTTTACTTCAGATCCTGTATGAATCATCTATGAAAAACTTTCCACTGGGACAGTTAAGTCTATTGTATGTTAAGTAGAAGTAGCTGTTTCAGTGATCCTCATAAGTACATGTTGTTTTTCATAGACTGTTGAAATAAATGCTGTGCAGGACTAATAAATGTGATGCCATGACTTTTATTCTCCAATATACCTGCTAAATTGCCTTTAATCTTTAACAGATCGTCATAAATCAATGTGAGGAGCACAAAGAATGACAAAGATTCTTGCAGCCCTGAACCCAATATTTTGCCCCCAGTGTTTATTAGATGCTGTCCAGGAGAATCGCTCTTGCCAAGACACTCAAATTTTTGATTTGGCTGCTGTTTGCCGCAGGCCTGTTCCTGCCTCTTGGTGCTAAATGACACCCTGTCAAAAGCAAAGAAATTACACTTGAATCTGAGCCCCGCTGTTCTGAAAATACATCCCCATCCTCATCCATTTACCCCGAGCCTCTACAAGGCTGCTGACACTCACCAAAACAAAACAGATGAAAATTACCTTCATCAACACAATCAGCTGTAAATTGTAACAATACATCATTCAAGACTGTTTATTGGATGCTATGTTTGCTTCTCCATGCTTCTCCATGTTGCCCCATAGCTGAAAGTCTGTCGCTATAGCAACCAGATAAGTTAAAAGACTCAATTTGTCTAAGTCTTTTTGCACATGACTGAACAGTCTTGCTGTACTTGGGAAATTGAAACTGATGTGTTCAGACAGACGCTGTTTTATTTCTTCAAACTTACATTTCATGAAAGCCTCGACCTTGACTGCACAAGACACAAAACCTCATGTTTGTCTTAGAGATTTATCCACTTTGGATCAAACACCTTCATCCATCAGAGCAGGTACGAAATCACATCGTTATGACTTTTACTCTGCGGTAAACCCTGTCTGCTCTCAGTTTCTTATCACCTCTGCGACCGACAGGAAACGCCTTATTACTTTCCCCTTTTGGAAGTGAATGGAGGCTGTCTGATCCCACTGCACTCGCACAGATTAACTGGAGCTTTTTAACCTTGTGGCGGTGTTAATCAGCCTTCTGCTCCTCGCCAGGCACAGATCAGCATGTAATCCCTTTAACTACGGGTGCAGCCGACCCCGGCCAAAGCCCACTTAGGCCTCCTCTGCCAACTTGGTCCACCTGAGAGTCCGCCAACACCCCTCCACCCGGACTCCTGCAGGTTCAGCTCCAGTCTGGTGTGTGATCACCACACAAGCTTGTTGCCGACAACCACAACCTGTTATCCTGAAGTCTGCAGCACTTAACAGTCAAAAACTATGAAAGCAGATTATCAATTATGTGGTTAACTGTAAGGTTAAAATATGATTCACGGCTGTCATATTAAACTATTTACATCCATGGCAGTATAGGGAATGTGTCCAGAATGTAACTGGTTATATAAACTTGTGGGTATACCCCAAAAGTCTCTGACCCAAGTATGGACTGAAAGGATGAGGACGAAAGCTAGGAGAATCTTGGCGGATAGCGCCTATCCTCTTTTTAACAGGTTTGAACTTCTGAACCTGAACTGCTATTTTACTGTTACTGTTTTTCTATTTTTTTGTTCTATTGTAGGCTACCTGAACTATGTAGCTATTGCTGTGTATGCATGTCATGCTGATCTTCTGTGTTGATGAGCCGAAGATAATTTTCCACCTTGGTGGACAAGGAAGTTCTATTCTATTCTATTCTATTCTATTCTATTCTATTCTATTCTATTCTATTCTATTCTATTCTATTCTATTATTTTCTCTTCTATTATTTTCTATCTGTACCCAATCTTCCACAAACACTGCAGCTTGAGCACACTGGCTCATCTACGAATGCTCAGACACTGTGAAGTGACTCAAAACTACACAATAGCAAATAATTCAGCCATACAAGAATAATGATACTGAAATTCTCACTTTGCAAGTTGTCAAGTCATTGATATGCTGCACTTTCAAGATGGAAATGCTTAGTCATGGTATAGACTGCTTTTTTTTTGCCTATCATGTGTCTTCCATCATATACAGTATAAACACCAAATTGATGTGTCAACAAAGTAAGAAACAAACAAACTTGATTTTAACTGGAGAGAGTCTTTAAAAACATCCCTGCACGTGGTGATAATCTCTACATTCTAATGTATTTTTAGCCTGTTCTTCTTCCAACAGGTAATAATATATATAATATTTCTTTGCATATCTTCAGTTAGTGGCTCAAGAGTGCCATTTGGTGTCCTCCTCTGATTCTGCTGCTGTCTTGCAACTCTTGCCACGTTTAGGCCTTCTTTTAGTCTGGTCCTCAGCAGCAAAAAATGCGATCAGTTAGAAATCCAAAATGTTAAACAACAATACTCCACCCAACAGAGACTGGCTGACAGATTTTTTTCACTGATATCAGTAAATCTGGAAGTGCTGGAAGAACAGCGTGTCCCTCTTCACATTATAAAAGCTACTTACAATCCTAAAACTACACCTTTCACCCCTCTCACTTTGAATGAAAACTGAAAACCACTTAAGTCTCCTCTTTAAATTTAAATTTGATGTGCTGCAGCAGAGAAAAAGCATAGAAACACATTCAGCATCACGCACTGTATCATCAAGAAAAAACATTTTTGTAGCGGACGCTGTGATGCTGATGCTCAAATCCAAACAAACGGATGTGACAAATGTGTGATGACAACTCTACTGGCTGGCCTCATAGCAGAGAGACTTCACGTGGCGAAAAGCCACACTGAGAGCAGTCTAGCCCTGCCCAGTACCCAGCATGCCCCAGGGCTCAGACAGAAGGAGCCACGCCGTCTCCTGGGACCCAAAATAGGTCATGTCTGCTCGCCCTGACTGCAACAAGTAGTTCTAAACCATAAAACAAAAAATAAAGGCAACAAACCAGTATTTTAAATTTTAGCTGGTGAGTGTTGTTAAATTCTGTTAAATTTTGTAATAGACAGAAAAACACAGATCAGTCTCCTCATGAAGTCTGTGCTGTAAATCCCCACAAGAGCATTGTGGTTTGGGGAGAAAACATATTTCCATTTTCTCAGGCTTTTGGCTCAATTATGTGAAGTAAATGTAGTGCATGCATGTAATTACACATTTTTCCCTCTTCATGTGCAATATTTCTTCTCCACAAGTATGAATATCACTATGTCCTGTTGCCCAGGAATTTTTCAGGATGATAAATGTTTTGTTATACACTTTAGAATAGATCCAGATGACTGTCTACCCTTTGGAAAGAGAAACTGTAGTTTAACATATTAAAGGATGTTTGTGTGGTCAGAACGGCAGCACTGAGGCTCTGACAGATGCAACGTTTTATTCCTACTGAAACCTGGACCATCCAGTTCGAACTACCAAAACACTTGCTGTAATACAAAATAAACAAAATGTCATACACATACAGTGTAACAACATACATTACACCAAAAACATATCAAATGGCAATACAATTACTATTATCCTGTAGTGGCGTTCCTGTTGTAGTTTTTAATTGTTGCTTAAATTCTCAGATGTCTTAAGCTGGGTCTAATTTTTTTTTTTTAAATGTCCCCAGACCACCACAATTTAAATCAATTTAAACAACATTGTGGAAACATATCACTTCAAGATTGATCGGCAGGTCTTACTAACACCTTTAAAATACTTTAATTATTCACAGATTGTTCATCTCCTTTGATGCTTAGAGAGAACACCAAAAAAGCAAGAAACAAACATTTTCAATACTGACTAGCTTGAAAACACAAGGTACTATAATTCCATCCTTGACGTCATTATTTTACAGAACTACAGAAATATAAAATAAGGCTCTTCTAAAAGATACTATAGTCCATCAAAGATAAAAGTATGTTCTCTATAGTCTGTGGTTGATGTGCAATGACTGAAATCTATGTATTAAAATGTTAAAGGAAAGAATTTTTACACTCATGTTTTCCCTTGTTTTTTTGAATAGATGTACACTGATGAGCCACAACATAAAAACCACCAGACCTTAATGACCTGCTGATTTTTGGACTCCACGTTTTCTACCATAAATAATGTTTATTATGTATGACTACGGAGATATTCCTTTTTCAGTTAATCAGTATCATCTCTCTTTTAACCTAAAAACTGGTGGAAAAAAACATCACAATGATCGAATGATGTTTTAAGATACAACGATATTATCGCTAAAAAGGGGCAAAAAAAAAGGTCTTAGATGTTCCGAGCAAATATCACCCAGTTTTCAACTAGAGATTGACGTTGAAATCCCAGTTGGTGCCCATGGGATCCTTTAAGTCTTGGAAGCTGCGAGATGAGGCCTCTATGGATTGACCTTGTTTTTCCAGCACATCTCACTGAGACTCAGTCAGATTGAGATTTGGGTCAACACCTTGAACTCTGTCATGTTCCTCAAACCTTTCCTAAAGAGTTTTTTTGCAGTGTGGCAGGGAGTGTTATCCTGCTGAAAAGCCATGAAGGGCTGTACGTGGTCTGCAATGTTCAGACAGGTGCTACGTGTCAAAGTCACAACCACATGAATGCAGGTTTCCTAACAGGACATGGTTACACTGCCTCCACTGTCTTGCCTTCTTTGCAAAGTGCATCCTGCTGCAATCTCTGTCCCAGATGCACAGCAATGTACAAGAAAACGTGACTCATCAGACCAGGCCACCTTCTCCCATTGCTGCATGGTCAAGCCCTACAGCTCAAATACCTTGGTGCCTTCAGAAGCATGGTCACCCATCTGCAGCAAAGTGTGGTGCACTGTGTTCATCTTTCCATCATAGCAGCATGAAAGTCAGGTTGTGCAACAGTAGCTCTTCTGTGGAATCAGACCACACAGACCAGCCTTCACTCCTCCTCATCAATTAGCCTTGCATGCCATGAGCCTGCTGCTGGTCCTTCTTCGGACCACTTTTGGTGGATGCTAACCACTACATACCAGCAACACCACACAACACCTCCAGAGATGACTCAGTTGTTTAGTCATCACAAGTTGGTCCTTGTCAAAGTCTCTCTTATCCATATACTTCCCCTTTTTCCTGCTTCCAACATATCAACTTCAAAAACTTCGTGTTCACTTGCTGCATAATACAGTTGAAACCAGAAATTTACATACACTGTATAAAAAGACATAACACCTTTTTATTTCTCACTGTCTGACATTAAATCAGACTAAACTTTTTCTGTTTTAGGTCAGTTAGGATTACCAAAAACATTTATATTGACTAAATGCCAGAATAATGAGAGAGAAAAATTTCAAGTTCTGTACCAACATGAGCTGAAAGACTACTCAGAGAAGAAGAAGCCATTTCTTTCTTTTAGGAGACATGTCCTGTGGTCTGATGAAACTAAAACTGAACTGTTTGGCCATAATGACCATCGTTACATTTGGAAGGAAAAGGGGAAGCTTGCAAGCCTGAGAACACCATCCCAACTGTGAAGCATGGGGGTGGCAGCATCATGTTGTTGGGGTGTTTTGCTCTCAAGACATCAGCCAGGAAGTTAAGGCTTGGGCATAAATGACTCTTCCAAATGGACAATGACCCTAAGCATACTGCCAAATTAGGTACAAAGTGGCTTCAGGACAACAAAGTCAAGGTTTTGGAGTGGCCATCACAACGCCCTGATCTCAATCCTGTAGAAAATATGTGGGCAGAGCTGGAAAGGTGTGTGGAGCAAGGCAGCTAACAAACCTGACTCCGTTACACCAGTTCTTCAGGAGGAATGGGCCAGAATACCAGCAAGCTATTGTGAGAATCTTGTGGAAGGAAACCCAAAACATTTGACCCAAGTCTTACAAGCTACCAAATACTCAGGAAATGTATGTAAACTTTGACTTTGGAGAAAGTAATTAAAAAATTCTCTAAAAAAATCTCCCGCTCATTATTGTGGCATTTATCAAATAGAAATCATTTTGGTAATCCTAACTGACCTAAAACAGGAAAAGTTTAGTCACATTCAATGTCAGAGAAAAAACAACATGTGTCTTTTTACACAGTGCATGTAAACTTCTGGTTTCAACTGTATATCCCAGCCGTGCAGGTGCCACTGTAATGAGATAACTCATGTTTTTCACTTCACCTGTCAGCAGTTTTAATGTTGCGTCTGATCAGTTTTTAAGACTTGCAGCTATATAGATCAACATTAATGCTGGTTTGAACATATGACACAGAGGTTTTCTAAATTTTTCAAAAACAAGAGTCATCTCATCCCTACAACCCCAAATTTATGCAGCGGTTACAGAAGCGTGACGAGCCATACTGTCAGCAACTCCCTATCTTATGTTGTTACGTAAGCTTCCTCTGCAGCGCTGCAACACACTCTGCATACAGGTGGGTGAATATACCGCAGCACAGCTCTCACTTCTTCCCAACTTTTTTTTTTTGCTCTTGGAAATTATATGCACTTGTGGAAGGCAGCATGACAAGTTACTGCAAGATGTTGAATCCCCACCAGCTGCAGGATTTCTGCCACATGGCTTCATATTCGTGATGACAGGAAGCAAAAAGAGACTATTTGCTTATAAAATACTCAACAATGATTACAAATCTGGCTTTTGCTTTACAGTTGATGTAGAATTCAATTCAATCGATAATAATACACATTAGGGGGAAAAAAGCAATCGTAGTTTAGGTTGTTAGATCCATAGTTCGCATGCAAATTACTAAGTTTGGACTTTGAATGCTGTAACTGTGAAATGTCTCAATATTCCATGCAGAGAAGCTCTTTTACCATCACCTTGCACTGTAATCTGTCAATTGACAGCATATTTATGTAACTCCTGCATGTTCTTTTGTTATATTTGTGCATCTATGTTGGAGGACAACAATAGACAAATGATGACTTGTTGAGAAAATGGACACGGCTGGTATTTATCCACTGTGTTCTTACTAACAGTAAACAAGATGACTCTTATCTCCTGCTCAGCTTCTGGTTGCTAAGCAGAGGATGATAAACAGATTCCAGTCTCTGGATGGTGCATTTATCTAATTTAGATGTTTCTCAGCATTGGAGCGCAGTACAACAGCCCTGATTCCCTCATTACCAGAAATACACAGCACACACTGTCTATCAGATGCAAATGCTTCAAGATCCATTTCTTCCTTCTTTTTTTACACAAACTTTAATGATTTGTAAATGATATGTACTCTGATTCCTTGCATGAGAGCAACAACTATAAAGAAGTCCCCAACTTACAGTGCATTAGCATTCTCCCTGTAACATCAGAATGATAGATATTATGAATGTCCTTTATTATTTAAGAAAATGAATGATGATGAACAAGTTAAGTCTAATGAGATGTTTTTATATTTTTACATAAATTAGAAATATGAGTGGAGGTCAGCTTTGGGGAGGCGATCAGAACTTGGCTTCACATGGATGTTATCAGGTTTGACAATCGATCCGCCTCATCCGCTTTATCTAGTAGAACAGCCTGCAGATTTATTACATATGTAGTTGATGTAACAGTCTCATATCAGGAGAAAACAGTTTACTCTTATTACAAGGAACAGAACACAGCTGTCATTTCAGGGTTTGTGCGCTTTTTCTGTTGTATATTTGTGAGTCGCCTTCGCCCTAAGTCGGCTGGGATAGGCTCCAGCCCCCCGCGACCCTCGTGAGGATTAAGCGGTGTATAGATAATGGATGGATGGATATTTGTGAGTCTTTGTATATTTGTGTATATTAAAATAAACCCACACACGCACGCACGCACACACACACACACACACAGGTATATATATGTGTGTGTGTGTGCCTGTGTAGGTGCTCTGACTGTGTATGAGGATGAGATGAGAGAATCCCCCCTCAGGGCGTGAAGAGCTTCAGAGAGAAACTTTCATCCCTCAGAACTCAAGCTGCTCTTAATCTGTCTGCTCAGACGTGAGCATGATACCAATTGATGAGACTGTGAAGAGGTATTAATTTTTCATTGAATCTCCAGAAACAATACCACGAAGAAAACCTCAAGGACCTTGAATACACAAACCAACAGCTGGATGAACAAATCCAAGCACACAGTCCATTCAGTGAGATAAATACAGATATTCCTGCAGTTTAGAAGCAGATTTATTTACTTTAACATGTGTGTGCATGTGATTCTTTGACAGAAAATCCTATATAGCTCTAACTCAAAATCTGTCAAACAATATACTCCTGTGTTTATATTTCATGATGCTACGTCAAGTTGGGAAAAAAAAACAAAAAAAAACAAGGAATAAGAAAACCTGTGCCGCAGGGAATCTGAGATTTTCACTGTTTCTCTTCCTCGCTACACCTGTCCATCAGTGTCCACACACATACTGACTTGTTTTTACCACATAAACTGTTAACTATTCTATAAATCCTACATTCCTCAACCTCAGTCTGAATCCTGATCTTGTTCAAAAGTCTTAACCAAAACTTTAACAGTTAAATATACACTTTGTCGCCAGTTTGGAGGTTAATATGAACAGATCTAATGCCTACACACACTAACACAGAGTTTTATTGAAAGAGTCCCCAGCCAAGACTGAACCAAGGACTCACTGCTCCTTGTGGTTTGCACCCTCCCCATTGAGCTATCCCAATCTTATCCTAATTTAAGCCGCTAACATGCCCAAAACTCCAAGTTTTCACACTCAAGTTTATACTTTCACAAGCCTCCCTCCTCACATGGACGATGAATCCCCACAATCCCATTAATGAAGCTTATGCAAACTCAGGCAAAACTGTAACATAAACCATCTGCATATGCACAATGCAGCAGGCAGATCGTGTCATGTTTGAATAAAGAGAAAAGACTGTGCTGAACATTTTAAAAAGTTAAAAGAGGGTTAGTGCACTATTTACTGGGGTGAAATGTTCACTTGGTTGAGGGTTGAATATAAACATTTCAATAATATTAAATGATTATACCAGTGGTTTTGCATGCTTTAGGACATTTACTACTAAATCACAAGTAGCTGTTTTGCAGACAGTGGTCTTGCATTTTAGAAACGTGGTTGTTTTTTCTCTCTGCCAAAGTATAACAAGTATTAAAGTATAAAAATGAATTTCATGTTTGTATTTAACAACCAAAAAAGCCAAAAATGCTCCAGGCAAAACATCTAAGAGGGAAAATACTGTCATTATAGTTGTAAAATAATGCAGTGTACACTTTTTAAGTTACTCTGTAACTTCCACAAAAGCTGCTCTTTAAAAATCCAAACTAAGCAAAAATGTTAATTCTGCATTAGTTGCTGTTGAAGATCTACAACTGGCCAACATGAAGGCATGCTTTTATCTTCCATTCTCTGCATCTCTCTGCAATTCATTCTCCCATATGAGCTCCAGTTTGCTATATTTTACATATCCAATATAACAAAAACTCTCTCTGCAGTTCTACCTTGCACTTTCGTCCATCCACCGTCTCCTCATCAAACTCTTCACCGATGTGGAAGTTGATCTCGGTGGTGCGAACGGTGGTGGATGTTTTGATGTAGAACTGCTCTCCATTCTGACGGATCTCCACATGAGGGTTGGAGGCCGCCGCCCCGGCCACCTTCCTCAGCATGGCGTTCACTCCTGGACAGATACAATCGGGGTCAGTCCAACCATTTTAACCATAAATTATTATTAATTAAAATGATTTTTCACTGCTTCATTGTATGAAACATTATTGTGTCTGTTTTAAGGTGGCTGATCGTTACACACATGTTGATTTTTCAGGCATGTCGCCAATTTTTAAGCTTGTTTTGTGACTGAAAATGAGGCGGACAAATATTACTGTTGTTACAATAATAGGAGGAATATGTATCAGGACATTTATTTCTTTATGATCATTTATCCACTATGTAATATATGCTTTTGACCGAGGCCAATAAGAGTCGAAGATTTCTTAATACCTCACAAAATAAGCTGTAACCACAAAAGACGCATGTAGGAAAAAAAATAGAAAAATAGGGTGAAGGTTGAGCTCTGCTACCTACTGATAGTTGGAGACGTTTAAGGAGGAAAAGTGTGGAAATTACTATTTTGATTAGTAGTTTAACAAAATAACATGTGTATGTGGCAGAGAAATGGAGACACAAACTGGCACAAAACAGAGAAATAGATAATCAGTTTTGTGCTGGTGCTGACATTTGCAGTGAAACAGCTCCCACTATACAGTCGACCCCACCCAGATTTATCCAGACCTCTCGAGGCTCTCATGCCAGCTTCTATCAGCTCAGGACCTTAAATATAGTGAGACATGCTGACTGAATGTCTCCACGTTCTGCTGAGTGTGTGTGTGTGTGTGTGTGTGTGTGTGTTTAAGCATCCACACAAGCTTAAATTTTAACCAAGAATGACAGAGATGTGTTTGTTTTAGAGAAAAAAAAACACAATAAATGTTCCGTGGTTGTGACGGACAACCTCAACTATTTCTTAAAACTGGAAGAAATCTGTGGAATTTTGGCACCAAGGTCTGTGTGAGGGTTCGTTCAGCTGTGTCCGGAAGGGGGAAAAAAAATATTCTTGAGGATGTCAGGGCTTGTCAGGGCTGGCTCCCTCTGTTTGTCTGATGGTTGCATGAGCGGTGATCGTGCACGTGGCACAGCCCAGGCTTGTGGCAAATGTTTGGCCTGCCTGGTTTGACTCTGCAAGGCCATCTGGTTGAATGTCCTGCCAAAGGTCTGCATCTTTTATCTCGCTGGCCCTCTCCTACCAACAGGCAGTTTCTAGAAAGCCCACAACTTTAACAAGATCAAGTGTTTTCCAAAAAAAACAGCAAGAAATCAGCTCTGATTAGTTCGGAGAGATCATCCGGTCCCTAAAACCGCTGTGGTCCTACTTGGTTGACACCCAGAATATAAGACATATTAATGTGAGAGCTTACTCGACCCCACCCATGATCTGAGGAATCACGCCATGTGTTTTTATAGCATTAAATATGCATGAGCTTCAGTCAACCAAGCAGTCTGTCCCCATTCCTGAAAAGAACACATTTTTTTCAGAATTTAAATTGCATTTCAGGTTTAGATAGAAGCTGTTTTGTAGCATCATCTTATAATCTTCTAGACCACCAGTGTCACAAACAGACTGAGCCAGAGCAGCACATTGTCTAGAAACTGAAAACAAGGTGGAATCAGTAAGAATCGTTTCCTGAAATGCCACTAAACAAGTGTCTACAGTGTTTTTTGGATGCTGATATAAGGTTTGTACAGATCCTGATGCTGAAAAATACACTTTAACCTGTATTTGTTTTGCATTTCAAGACCAGAGTTTACTAAAGATGTGCAGCACTTGTACAGTCTGTGATGAGATGCAGACACACATGCCTGCTCTCAATTAGCAAACTGTGAATCTGATCAGTTCGTACACGTCTGTTCACTCAGCGTGATCCTCTGCACTCTGGATATAAGACTCCCCTCCTACACTAGGGGAACCTCCGAGATAATTATAAAGATGTTGATGGAAAGTGGCGGCCCTGCAGCACTGGAATCCATGTTAGCTGCCTTTCTCAGCTCTCTTATTGACCAGGCCCTTATGGAAGAGCTAACGGGTGATTTTCTCCAGCAGATGTGTTTAATGTGTTTGTGAACGGATGAGGTGCTAAACTTGGAGAGTGACCGATTTCCCCTTAGAGACCAGATCAGAGGAGCCGTAGCCTTGTGAAGTTCAAAAACCAAACAGGGAAGAGGAGAGCTCTTGACAGGTGTTTGGTGAGCTTTCTTTGATGAATCAAAATCAGTCAGAACCACGTCATAACTGTTATTGGACGATTTCATACTGGCTTCAATAGTCATTCTGTTTTTGAATGGCCTTTGTGGGCATCCATGTTATTAGAGAGCACAGTAGGTCAAATTCTATAAAAACCCAAACCAACAATATACCAAACAGTGTAAATCTTTAAACCAAGGCTTTGTGATTCTTTCTGAAGATAGCAGAGCACTGTAGTCTTCAAGCTGAGCAAACAGTGTATTAGTTGATGACTACTTTGAGCAGCAGAAAAACGCACTTTCACAGGAACAGAAAAGTGCATTTTTGACTGAAACTAAACTACAACGCCCAGTGCAAAGAGGAGGTATGTCGCTAATGTGACTGTTGGACAGAGTAAAAATCTTTGGCTATTTGATAGAAGCATGAATTCATGGTTCATTCATCTATGATCCTTGATTTTTTTAAGGATACACTGCAACCAACTAGCTGAAGTGTTTCTAGTACAAAACTATCCCCTTTTAAAACCTAACCTGTCCAGTTTGTGCAAACATTTGTGTCTAAAAAGTTCCCATTGTAATCCAGTTTGGTGCCAACACTTCCTGAAGAGTTGCTGAAGCTCACAGCGAGACTTCTCCCTGAAGATTTCTGCATTATATTCTAAAGACACCCAGCCTCTTGCAGAGCCCTGTCTGTTTCAGCGGTCCCAGCGTGACGAAACGCCGCAACACAATTGAATGACCCAGTTAAACTGGTCTAAATCTAAACCATCACAACCATCAGTTGAGACTAAGGAGGGTGAAAAAGAATGAAAAAAGTCAGGAGACAAGAGAACAACACTGGGCTCCAGAGACCTCCCCTGGCATTGCTAATGCATGCCCTACTTAAATGCTTAACATGAATAATGTTGTGCCGCTCCCCCTCCTCTCTCTCCTCTCTTCATGTAACAATACCACGTCTGTTTAGGCTGGAATTTAGCATCCACTGTTTCTTATCTCCTGGAAAGCGGAGGGATTTCCCTTCAGCAGCATCTCCCCAATCTGCCTCCTGTTCCCAGGGAGCTTCTCCGAACAATATGATGTTGTTGGAAGTCAGGCATGCCATTCCCAAAGAACAAGAAAAGCCTTTTTTCTCTATGGACATGATGGATAGTCAACCTCATGCAGGGATGTAGCTCTGGCTATGGAGGAGAGTGAGGAGAGGGAGAAAAAGAGGCGAGGGAAAGGGCTTACCCAGGGCTTTGAGAAGTTCATCAAAATTCTCACTCCTCTTCATCTTCCAGGTGCCAGCAAAGTTAGGCATGTCTGCTGAGGCTGAGTGCTGCAGGAAGAACCTGTTCCACGCTCTGGTGTCTCTCTTTGACTCTTTCTCACCCTCCTCCTCCTTCACTGTGCTCCTGTCTCCTCTGCTCTGGGCTCAGTGTCTCGTTCACACTGTTACACCCAAGTGTTTCTTTTATTTTTTTATTCTCACAGTCGGACGCTCGCACAAACACACACACTTTCTCTCTGCCGCTTCTTCGTCTGTGTGTCTCAGGGAGCTGGCTGTAATCTTGTCTTTAGCTCCTTTATAGCGACTGTCTTTAATGGGAGGCAGAGGTCCCTCCCCCTGAAAGCTCTGTCCCATTAATACAGTAGAGCGAGACTGATGTGTCTGCTCTCTCTGGGGATCAGAGAGACTAAATTCACTCTTTTAGAGTGTATTTATAGAGCACTGGTTTGTTCACAACTCCATTATGAAGAATCTTAATTTGGAGGTTGGCTTTCATGATCATGGACATCTTTCGGAGAGCTGAAACAAAAAAGACTGAAATGGATAAAACAGGAAAGGAAAGGAGCTGCTCAGGTCACAGGCTTTATTTCTCAGAAAAAAAGTTTGAAAACTTTTCTTTTCTGCCACTTTTCTCATTTGAGCCGTCTTTACTCGTACTGTTGGCTAAATACCATAAAACATGCAGCAGATTACAGCATGACTCTGAACAAATTAGCCTGAAACCAATCGTGACCTGCAAACATACATCAAAGAGATGGTTTGTTGCAGCAATAATGATTCATCCGGATGTTTTCTTGTTCTCTCCCTCAGGCTGTAAACACCAATGATGTGTGCATTATGCATTGTATTGTAGTCCATTAATTATGCATTAGTCTGTTTATTATGTAATGTGGAATCAGTGGTATTGTTTAGGATATTTTTCTCTGCTGAGATTTGTAATTGCTTTTGCATTTAACTGACAGCAGCAAGAAGACTTCAGTTTACATGCCCTTCAGCAAGCGATTCAACTATCAGCCTCCTCAGGTCAGGTGTTTGAGCAAAGACTGTGAATATGAATGTGTGTAAAGTGTGGCAAAGTCCAACTGAGTTTTGTGTTTGTCTAACTCAGTACAAAACCTTATTACAGCTTATACAGTAAAAATGACACAACAGAGAGGACCCTATGAAAGTTCTGGGCCATAAGTAGCTTCTGTTTTTACAGCCTCAACTGCGAAAAGCAAAGAATCAATTCTGAAACCACTGTAATTAAATTTTTAGTTTGGTTTAGTTGGTGTTGCTGAGCCCCACCAGTTTAGTCCCTCTTTTTAAGAATAACCAAATTGTTGATTTGACCATGGTGTCCACCTTATACCACATGAGCAGCTACCAAATGCAAATTCAACACTATGAATCATCTCAAACTTTTCATTTCCTAAACTTGTCTTAAAATAATGCGGAAACAGGTCACACCTGGGGCCATGAAGAAAATGTTCAAAAAATTCATTCACCAAATACTTATTTGACTGTAGGAGGCTATAAAAATGAAGAAATAATTCCATCTATTAGGTTTTGAGTTGCATGAAGACAGTTTCATAAGCACTTTATATGTTAGTAAGTAGAACAAAATCAAAGTCAAACACTTTAAGTTCTCCTTTTTTAGGATTTATAATGCTGGTTATATAATAATAAAGACAATTTTATTTGTATATATTAATGTACACGGTTTGCCAACACTTCATATATCATATCATATTTTATATTATTGTAACTGCATTTTTAAATGTTGTCATTGTTCATTTACACACCAGTTTTCATTTATGGGTCGCCCTAATGGAATATATTAATGAACATTCCAACTTTATTAGAATGTGTAATAAACTATGCATTAAATGTTTATATACTTCCAAGCAATGTTACATAGAGTGGGTTGTAAAGTGATGAGGCAATGACACACTCAGTTTTACAACAAAGATCACTGATCCATACATGAGCTATTCCTGCTTTATAATGCAGAGGGTTGAAGGGAGGCTGAAGTCTCTCCCTGCTGACGTTGGGTGAGAGGTGGGTTATTCTGTAGCCATGGGGCAAACACAAAGATGAACACACACCTTCCATATGTGTTGCTTTTTTTGTGGACTGTGTTGTGGAAGCTTGAACATGCAAACTACTGCACCACCTATGATTAAGATATCTTCTGTTGTATAAGTGGTCCTTATATTTCATTCTAATTCCATTGTTTGGTGTTTTAGGGAGATTCTAACCATTTAGTGATTATTTACTGCTTAATTACTATCGATACTTGTACTAGCATCAGCATTTTTACTGAAAAGAAGATAGATTTCATTAAACTGAAAGTCACCAGTCCTGTAAAGCAACATTAAGCTGAAAAGTTTTTATTGAAAACTCTGGCCCCATGTTTAAATCCAGTCGATATCCAAGAAGGTTTTTATTTCTCTATTGTAACTTTAAGTTAGTTCAGGATGAAACACCCGACTCCTGACAGCTAAGAGAAGTGATGTGCTGCTGTGTCTCCAAGGTTTGGCATTTAAAGCAGGGTTTAAGCCTCTTGTGACAGTTTGACTGTGATTTTAAAGGTTTTTACAATAGGACAAAGAAAAATCTCTGCATGAGATTTCAGGATTGAAATGACTGTAAGAATATCTGCTGCAAGATAACTGTAGCTAATATCAGAGCCATTTTGGGACTTTAAAAAATCCCTCTAGTCAAGCTCTTTCTTTCTCTCTCTCTGTCTCTTTCCGTTATAAATAGGACATCTCTCATCTTTCTCGCTCAGGTCCTGAGCTGTCAGGAGAATCATGCTGATGTCCTTTTCTGTGACGCAAGTCCCTGTTACTGCTTAATTTCAAGAGTTATTTAAGACACACTGGCTGTATTTTCTTTCCTCTACTTAAAATGATTCTGTTGAAACTTTATCTTGACAACCATTTTGAGCGTTTGCAGCTCAGACTGTGGCTGCTGCAGCAACTGTCAAAATATTGGAATACTTTTCTGCAGACTCAGATTTCCCTTTGTCTCTGCACCATGGAGGTTTACTTTAAAATGAACAAGCTCTGTGTGCATAAATTCAATATAGATTAAGTGAATTTGAACTGGGATACCAATAACACACTTCATAAAAACACTGGAAATTGTAATTGGCTAAGTAATTGTAGTTCAGTGGTTTAGTCAGTGGAAAAGTTATTGAAATTATTACTACATTAAATTTACTTTTTGCTATTCTAGGACGTAGAATAACAATGGACAGTGTATTTTGCTGCAAGCAGCTGTAATTAGATGAGTTATCATGACACTACAGACAGAAGTTTCAGTGTGTGTGCCAGTGACACAGATTGCAGCTTCTGATTCACAATTATTAGTTATTTATTAGGGGTATTGTATGATGAGATTTTCTTGACTAACTATTCCCCTCACCAGCACCTGCATCTCTTCTCCTGGACACTTTAAAATGTTGGTCACCCAAATCAGCATAAAATAAAATGTGTGAATACAAGTATTTTAAGGGAAACCATTACATACGTAGTTATGTCCATCTTACTGCGCACAGCCTGTGATATTAATGTGGAACAAAGGCTTCTTTTACAAAGAAAATGAGACCTTACTTTATGTAAAGTATGATGTCTCAAATTTCAGATTCATTTTACTCTGAAAATTTTGCAATTCTCAAGCAAAAATCTAAAGACAGCTGGGGTTGAGCTGTTTAAAGATCCTAACAACACTGCTAGTTTTGCTTTGACTGACTGCATATTTCATGTCATCACTTCTTGTTTCCACGCTATGTGATCCTCACACACAGTAAATTGACTTACTTTCCTTTTTTAATTATAGTTTTATTAATTCAAACATGTATTAAATCTCTGTATTATATCTGTCTCAGAAAAACTGGCTCTTAAATGGTTCTTCAGAAGGTTTTCTGGTTCTTCGAAGCACATCACCAATTGAAGAACTTCTTTAAGTACAGGATGTTTTTTTAAGCACTAAAGGTTTTTCAATTTTATTGGTTTGGTGGCATGTCATAGCATAAAATCTGAGCAGCGACTAACAAATATTTGTATTAAACAAATCATTTGGTTTATACAACCTATTAGAATTTCCCAGATCTCAAAATGTCATCTTTCTATATGTTATTCTGTTTGACCAGCAGTCCAGAACCCAAAATATTACATGTGTTAAAATGAGAGAGACCCAGAAATGAAATGAAAAAAAATATATTTTATTTATCCCAGAAGGGAAATTCAATGTGTAAAAAAAAAAATTCAAATGCTACAAGTTTGATTTTTTTTTTCTCCTAAAAATTACTTTGATGCTCTCTTGTTATCAAGATAGAACCGGGTGGGTCAAGAAAAACTAAATAGAAAAATTATTTCTAAAAGAATCTATTTATTGGTCTAATTCATGGAGGTGTCATTTATGGTGCCTAAAGAAACTTCTTTTTTTTATGTTTCTTTGAAACACCTGGAGCATTTTTAAATCATCTGAAGAAGTGTTTTTTTTTTTTTTTTTAAGGACAGAAACTAAAATGAATTGTTCTATGGCATCACTGTGAAGAACCATTTTAGTTCCAGTTAGCACGTTTTTTCTAAGTTTATAGACTGATCAATATTAATCACATTTTAGAAATCTTCTTTTATTTTTTTTTAACTTTTCTTGTTGAACAAACGCTGTAGCTGCGCAGCTCCGCTGGTGGTGATAGTGAGCCTCCTCAGTCCTTTTACAGCCGCTGGTTAAAGACAATCTGCAGAAGTAGAGGGAGACCGGAAGTTACATCAAATGTTGTCATGGCGTCTCACATGTAAATCAACGAGCATCTAAAATTTGTTTCAGCATTGAATTAGGAATTCTCAAGGTACGTGGGCGCATATTGTCACAGTTTACCGGTTTAGTATCAGTAGTTACCGATAACCTTGTGCATGTTCAGACAGCTAACAGCATCTTGTAGCTGCAGGTCGCAGCGCTAACCTGCTGTGTTGTTATAGCCGCTGCTAGCCTGGGCTAACCAGCGTTAGCTCTAGTTTTTTTTTTTTTTTTTTTTTTAAAGTTCAACTGCACAAGTTCGGTACAACAATACAAGTGCTGTTTATCGTTCTTTCTGGTGTCTTTGGGCAAAGCCACAGCAACAGCTCTTAACTTTACATGAGTGTTGTTAAACTCACTGTGAGAGTTTCAATCACTGATTGTTTCTTCCTGAATAAACTGTCACTGTCTCACACTCATGCTCGTTTCAGGTTGAAGTGAGTCAGCTGTCTCTCCAGCTACCAGGACCAAAACAATGAGCACTCAGGTAAGCAACAGACTGCTTCATGTGTTCTGTGCAGCACTTCGTGTTATTGTCTGAATGACTGCATTCAAAGATTAACTCTGAACTTATGCTTTGATTTCAGTACAGCATTCTGTTCAAGCAAGAACATGGTGAGTAACATCACACATGCACAGATCTCACTGTATTATTTCTACAAACTTGATTAAGCTCCTTATTACTGATTTCCCACAGTAAGCTCTGTTATTCAGAGCTCCTATGTCTACTTTTTCATTCGTTAAACTGTGTTGTTGTGTGTTATTCTCACTTGGCTTAAGCCATTAAGCAGTTATTGATAGCATTACAGCTTTAAAAACAATTACTAGACCTGTTGTTTTCTTTACAAAATGTACATATCAGGCCTTCAAGAGTGCTAATTTTGTTTAAATTTAATTATAGTAGTTAAATAATTAGAATATCTTCTTAGAGACATCAAAAAAAATTTTTTTTCTTGTAATAATTCATGCATACAGTAAATTATGTTTAAACATAGTATGTCATGAAACTGTAAACATTTCCACATTTACACTTGATAGCCAAAAACATTATTTGAGTCACCATTATTTTTGCATAAGTTGTATATGAAAAGTCAACTGATAATCCAACCTCAGTTATCACTCAACAATGCCAAAAAGAAGGAAGCTGTGCAATGATACGGCAGCCGTCTTGTGCTTAACAAAAAGAGAACCATTGTTACCAGGCTTGGATAACTTTTAACTGTCAATTTCTGTAATATTAAAGACTAATTTAAAGATTTACTACTATAGCCAAAGCCTAATATGCATCTGTTTTATTCCTCTGTGCCATAGATCTTCATTATTATTCAGAAACTATAGAAAGCCAGTTAGTGAGCCACGCTGTTACACTGAGTCATATGTTCCTTAAACAAACATTACAGTACCACCTACATTACTTTAGTTTATCGTAGAACAATTCATACCAAAAAACATAATTTCACATAGAAGAATAAAAATGTCAATAGTTTTAAATAGTAACAAAAAAAAAGCAATAGTCAAACCAGTGATTCTCCATAGTGAGAGGTAATTAAACATAAACAGATAAAATGGAAAGATTTACTAAAACCCAGTAATAAATACTTCAGTCACATTGTCTGAAACCCAATGAAATCTTAAAGTTCTCTTTCTTGTTGTTATGTAATTTCCTGCATCCTGCACCAATTAACACCAACTCTGTCCTTTAACTAATCGTGTCAACAGCCTGACTAGTTTCTTGATTGATGAAAAACCTTTTGCTGTCACATTTTTTTCTAACCTGTATTTCTTTTCCTCTCAGCACACGACGATGCCATCTGGACAGCAGCGTGGGGTAAAAGTGAGGCAGACGGCTCCGAAACCATCGTCACTGGTTCACTAGATGATATGGTGAAAGTCTGGAAATGGTGTGTGTGGTGTTTCTTTTTACCACGACTTCTCATTATATTTACTGACAGCCATTTGTCTAATTCTATTTTTTTTTCTACCAAATATTGTGTTTGTGTGTTTTTCTTTGTACCATTAAATTTAATTAGTGTCTATTTTCTCAGTTTTTCACATAATTCAAATTTTACTTGAAAACAGGGAGGTTGGGTGGGTTTGTTTCAGGGGTTCATCCCCATTGGATAATGAGTTTTTTGAGTGACAGCTAATTATTTGCATTCTGCTGGTGTCAGTCCTTGACATCTATTTTCTCCTCTCCTCTCTGTGCTCACATAAACTGCGTTTTAATGCAGCTGAATTTTTGGTAGAGCTGTTGTCAATTCCATATTTTTCTGTGTGTTGTCAGACAACAAGATGAGTATAAAATAGTGACTGAAACACAGCTCAAGTGTCATGTTAACCAGTCTGTATTTCCATCCATCTATCCATCATCTATACACTGTTTAATCCTCATTGGGGTCGCGGGGGGGCTGAAGCCTATCCCAGCTGACTCAGGGCAAAAGCAGGGGACAGACACCATGGACAGGTTGCCAGTCTATCACAGGGCTACAGACAATCAAGCACACTCACATTCACACCTACGGACAATTTAGAATCACCAATTATCCTCAACATGTTTTTGGACTGTGTGAGAGGAAGCCAGAGAACCCAGAGAGAAGCCATGCTGCATGGGGAGAACATCTAAACTCCACGCAGAAAGATCCCCGGTGTCCTCACCGGGACACGAACCGGCAACCTTCTTGCTGTGAGGCCACCTTGATTCCAGTCTGTACTCATATGTTTAAATTAATTAATCATTTTATGATCCATTTTCAGCCCACTGCTCTGCTACAATTCAATTTTTTTCTGCAAAGTTACCCGACAAACTCACTACACAGATGAGTTAAAGACAACAGCTATACTGTGAATTTGGGGATTTTTCCATTTAAAATTATCACTGAGAGAAAAGTTAGAAGCGACAGAATGTCTTTCCTGTGTTTTATTTCACTGTGAAAAGCCTGTTAGCTAATGGAGACACACTCCTATAAACTGATAATGCAAAAGGTTTGTGCCAGAATTGCAAACAAAAAGGCAAGCAGCACAAACAGGAGAACTGGTAGTGTGACTGTGTAGGTAAACGTCTCATCAGTGAGAAAGAAGCACTGAAAACTGTACAAAAAAAGGACACATTCTCAAAACTACCAGTTTTTAATTCATGTTTTGCTTTTGGATCACTTTGTTGCTTCAGTGACTTTTCTCTTAAATTCATATTTTTGTGAGATATGTAAGAGGTTCTGTTTGATAAAACTAGAGTTGCAGAAATTACATTAATTTGGCTTCATGAATTAACAGTCTCACATTATCCCTTTAATAGGATCCTGAAACTTTAGTTTATAAAGTTTGATATTCATCAGCAGGTGAAGTGTTCCCAGTCGTCATGGAATTGTTACATTTTGTTTTTCTCAGACTTCTTAAGACCTTGTCCTCCTCATTGGCCTAAAAGTTGAGTTTATTGAACTTGACATGACCAAATATTCTCCTTGTCGCACTGTTCATGCAGGTCAGATGAGAAACTGGAGCTGCAGTGGACTCTGGAAGGCCACCAGCTGGGTGTGGTGTCAGTTGACATCAGTCACAACGGAGCCATCGCCGCCTCCAGCTCCCTCGATGCACACATCCGTCTGTGGGACCTGGAGTCTGGAAAACAGATCAAGTCTATGGACGCTGGACCAGGTAGGACTGGGCCTCGGGAATTATTTCTATATGAATTCCTACTGGGTAGTAGACTAAGATCATTCTTCCTACAGCTCTGTGCTTGACTCTGATGTGTGTCTGAAGGCCAGTAAAACATTGGTTTGACCTGGTTGATGTGGTCTTACTTTGTGGTGCAGAGTTTTTAATTTGGTACTTTTTTTTGTATTAACACAAACCTGTAGGGGATGACAGCCTGTCTGGCCTGTTTGCAGCACAACAAGCTTGTTTTATTTGTCACACTCACCTTTCCAGAACCCCACACAGCCACAAATCTAAATGCCATGCCACCTCCTATTAGTACCACTCTGTTGCACTCAGTGGTTGGTGTGGTTCAGAGGATTGCAGGCCTTTCTTTCCCTTCTTTGGACATACTGAGTTTTGGTATACTTAGATTGGATTTGACGTGAAGACTGTTAATCAAGCCCTTTGTTTTCTTTTCCTTTATACGTATGGACATAGTAGTTTTTTAGCTTCAGTAATAATCCTGTCAAAGAACAAAGGGCAAGTTTGGTATCTTAGTCAGGGGCAGTCATGTTGAAGGTTAAAAAAAAATCTAGTATTCATGCACATTTATAAAGTCACTCTCATTTGGTGACACATAGATTTGAAGTGTTTAATCCTCCTCTGTCTTCCTGCTCTCCTTTCTAGTTGATGCATGGACCGTTGCCTTCTCCCCAGACTCAAAGTACATCGCCACAGGAAGCCATCTTGGCAAGGTCAACATCTTCGGTGTGGAAAGTGGCAAGAAGGAATACTCTCTGGACACTCGAGGAAAATTCATCCTGAGTATAGCTTACGTAAGGAGCTTTAAATTGTCGTTTTGGTCAGCTGGGTGGTGGCTCCTTAAACTCAGAGGCTCTAAAGACTGAGAAATAACTGATGTGGCTTCACTGTTACTCATCTGTATTTGTGTTTGTGCTTTTTCACATAAAGGTTTCCCCTCATTTTAGCTCATAATCTGCTCTCTCCAGATCCAAAACCTGTGTTTAACAGCTTATCCAGTCTCATCTCTCTAAAGCTGTAAATTGCCATGACGCTTTCAATATGTCAGTTCTATTTTGCTCCTCAGAGCCCTGATGGGAAGTATTTGGCGAGTGGAGCCATTGATGGAATCATCAACATCTTTGACATCGCCACTGGAAAACTACTCCACACACTGGAAGGTAAGTTCAATTATAACATCCATATTAAAGGGAATAAATGAGGCAACCCCAGGACTACAGATAGAAATTAGCTTGACAGCTATAGTCTGGTACAAGCATCCTTGCTCTTGAGCATAATGTAATTGTATATTGTCCTGTCAATAAACAATGAAATAAAATAAACCTGCAGTTATTTTGATAACCTGTTATTCAGTAATTGTTATTTAGGTTTACGGAGTAAGCATTTCATCTTTTCAATGTCAGAAAATACTTTTTTTAAAAATGCCCACCACACTTCATTAGAGGTCAAGATGTTGTCTTCAGATCACTTGTTTTTTGTTGAAGATGTTCAACTTACAATGGAAAAAAATAATCTAACATTTATTTCTGTATTTACAATATAAAAAAAACATTTTAACAAATACATGCAACATAGTCGACCAATATTTTTTTGGTTTGTTTTTTTGTTTTTTTTCAGAACGGATACCAACTATTATCTTTAATCAAGGAGCAGATAACTGATATTTACAACAATATATATTTGAAGTAAAAAATATACATATATATTTCTTTCAATATGTAGAATAATGCAAACTCAAACACAAAATTTCCTTAAAATGCGTTTATTTATGTTTTACATTGGTTTGAATAAAACAGAACTTTTCAAAAATATAATATATCTTTAAGAAGTGTCAGAGTGGCGCTTTTTTGAATAGCTTTATTTTATCAGTAATTGACTGAAGAAAATAAACTGAAAAGTTCTGCATATCAGACAGTTGACCAGGCCAATAATTGGTCAGTCATGGCAACACAGATGTTATACACAAACAAAAATTGTTTCAGCATTAAGTTCAATTCAATTTCAAAACCTTAAGGAAGAAAAAGAGCTCTAGGCTTTCTATATTCCCTCTGCAGTTGTTGATTAAACCCCTAAAACTCATCTCTGTGTATTAAAGTTACATTTTTTATAACTTTTTTTTTTTTTACAAAAGTAATCTCTTCCTTTCTTAAAATGTTTGTATGTAACTCTAAACCATTGCTTCCTCTTGAATGTGCAGATCTAGGTATAAGTCTATGCCTTTTGATCCACTTTCCACTCCCCATTCATTGCAGCTCAGCACACCAGCTCACCTACACCTCTGCTCAAACAGTGTAAAACTGCTCTATGCTGCACAGTGGCAAGTTGTAACATCAGAGTTATTCACCCATACATGTCCAAACTGGAGACCAGTTCTGAGGAATAATTTTAAGACTTTTGTCTGTACATTGCAGCTTCAGTGTGGAAATGCTCAGCTATGGTGTTGACTGTTGATTACACTTTTGATGTGTCTGTTGGCATATTTAAAAGGCACCATATTGGGCACCGCCATAGCTCACCTGGTTGAGCTGGCGTCCCATGTACAGGGCTACAGTCCTGATGTGGAGGTCATGAGTTTGAATCCTGCTTATGGCCCTTTCCCACGTGTACTCCCCCCATTCTTCTCCCCCACTGTCCTGTCTCTCTCTCACTGCACTATCCATTAAAGGCACAAAGGCCAAAAAAATAACTTAAAAAAAAAAAAAAAAAAAGGCACTATATGGGCATGTTTAAAAGATAAAGAAAAAACGTGATTTTCACCAGAGGGAGTCACTGACTGACTCTGTTTGCCGTCTCCTCAGGTCACGCCATGCCCATCAGATCTCTCACCTTCTCTCCAGACTCCCAGCTTCTGGTCACAGCCTCCGATGATGGCTACATCAAAATATATGATGTGTGAGTTCAGCTGGCAACTTGTTTTTCTTCCTGATACCAGTTTTCATTCTATAGATACTATATTTTTTATTTAAAAATGTGCAGTAGATATTGCAATGAAAGTAAGTGAGGGAGCTTGATGAGTTTACATCAGTGTCACAGCAAAGCTACAGTAGATGAATTACAACAGCAGGAATAACTGGTATATAGGGTAAAAGACTATAAAAGAGATTTTTTTTTTCTCTAACAAAATTTGCTGGAATTGCTCTGCAGGCAACATGCCAACCTGGCTGGCACACTGAGCGGTCATGGATCCTGGGTTCTTAATGTCGCCTTCTCTCCAGATGACACACATTTTGTCTCAAGGTAAAATGAACACTAGCTTCAGACCAGCTGCAGATGGATACAGAACTGGTAGTTTCAGGCTGCGCTGATGCTTGAAAACCTGCAATTTGGTTGTATAACAGTTAAAGAAGTGACTAACACGCAAACACAGACTACTAGCCCTGAAAGAAACGACACCATTGTACACCAGTAACGACCAGTAGGAGTATGACCAGCTAGTCTGCCTGTTGTGTGTTCATGAGTTAGCAGCAGTGTTTTCCTCTGTCTACTTTCCCACACTTTCACTCCTATTGTGCAAACCGTTGTCAGCTGATGCTGTTTTTCAGACAAAGTTTCCATTTCACAGTGCCAAGATAAACAGAGGAGGCCTAGATAAACCGTAAAACATGTAAAATGTTCTTTTCTGCTGCCTCCAGCTCGTCTGACAAGAGTGTGAAGGTTTGGGACGCCAGCTCCAGAGCATGTATCAACACTTTCTTCGACCATCAAGACCAGGTGACAAAGCCGACTGCATTTCTAATATAGAATTCAAAATGAGATCGTCATCCTGCTGTAGGTGCTGATGTGTTAGAGAAATACCAGTATGGCCAAAGTCATGCCGGGGCCCCTCACACGGCCCTGATGATTCAGCTCTGGCAAAAACCAATAAGCCCAGCTGTCATTAGATCTCTGGTTGCAGACGCCTGTGGGGAGTTTTATCTGTTCTCCAACAAAGCCTCTGATTGAATAGCACGGCTCCTCGGAGACGAGATCAGAGGCAGTTAGTCTGCCATATTGTTTCTGTGCCTCATTATTATGTGCAAAACCAGAAAATCTACAGGGACAATTTGCAGCCAATTAACTGTTCAGCTTTACTTTGGCTGTTTTTTTTCTGCTCACTTTCTGATCAGATTAACAGCGTTTTGTTGCAATTTAAGGGTTTTGTAAAAAGCTTAATGTCGTACTGGTGACCAAAAATGTTTCACTTGCAACTTGCTTAATCATAGTTATAAAAACAGAAACATATAATAAAATGATAATGCAGTGCATGCTGACAACCTGCTACCATGACAAACTTACGGGCGGCTGTGGCTCAGGTGGTAGTGTCCTCTGATTGTAAGGTTGGCGGTTCGATCTCCGGCCCAGTCGACGTGTCCTTAGGCAAGACACTGAACCCAAAGTTGCTCCCAATGGCAGGCAGCACCTTGCATGGCAGCTCCACAGGTGTATGAATGTGTGTGTGAATGGGCAAATGAGAAACATTGTAAAGCGCTTTGAGTGCCACTAAGGTAGAAAAGCACTAAGTGCTGACCACAAATGGAATTTTGTCATGGTCAAGGTTGTGAAAAACAAATTCAAGAATAATACATGACAGGAAAAGTCAAGCAGCCTGTTTTAATGCTCTCTCCTTGTGCGTGTCCTCAGGTGTGGAGCGTGAAGTACAACAGCAACGGCTCAAAGATCATCTCAGCTGGAGATGACCGAGCCATCCACATCTACGACTGCCCCATGTGATGAAGGACATCCAGGACAGACTGCAGGAGGAGAAGATCTTCACAGGTGTAGACTCAAACCATGGAGTTGAAGTTATTTGGGCAGGGAGGGAAGGAGGGGCAGGATTCAAGCTGTAAATGTCATGGGTTGTTTTGCACTGGCCAAGTATGGTCAAATAAAAGGGGGTTTTTTTTGTACCACTGTTGCATTTTATTTTTTTTCTTAAGCCAATGGGATGAGGATTTCACAAGCAGATATTAATCACTTTATGGTCAGTGATTTGAATTTGTAACATAACTGTGAATGGCGTATAACTATAAAACAATTAACTATATATCTTCAGATAAAATAAGCAGTTTGATAGGAATCATTGAAACAGTCAACATAGATATACTTTGCAATCTCCAGTTAGCTGCTTAAAAACTTTTTTTTTTTTTTACCTTTTATTATGAACTTAATGAAGTTACTTCCTTGTCAGTTTTGCACCTCCATAAATTGGAGACATTGCTTGGTCTGCTACATTGCAATAATCAAGTCTTTTTGTAGACTGATGTGTTTGAGAGGAAAAATACAACTTGATATAATATAGGCCTCGTGCTGTGCTGGACTGACAAATTGTATCCATTATTTTATTGTTGGATGTTAAGGCACATTATGAATTTCATGCTCACATTCATGTGAAGCCAGAAAACATTCTGGCATGTAGAAATGCAAGTTTGGTTTGGAGGGATGTAGTTTGAACAGCAGCAGTTTTGGAGATAGTATGAGCTAAAGCTCCCTCTAGTGGGTCAACAGGTGCACTGCTGTCTCAAATGCTTAAAAAAAAAAAAAAAGTACAAATCATCATGCAAGTGGCCAAAAATGGCAGTGATTCTGAAGTCTTTATTACATTTCATCAAAGTCCACAAGTTGTCAATGTTTAAAACACATCAAACTGTTTTTCTTTGTTTGTTTTTCCAATTCTTTGATACAGCAGGTAGACTGTAAATTTAGCCGTAGTGAAACACACGAATTCCTCCTCACAGGCAAAAGGTTCATTTTATTTGCTTTTCAGAAACTGTGGAGGATACGAGATCACTGTTGTTACCCACATGACCATTGCCTTCAAACTGAAAATCGATGTTTGCAAAAACAGTTTATTAAAAAAAGAGCAGACTGTGTCAGAGATCACTGAGATGTGTTTTCTGGCAGTAGTTTACTAGTCAAGTCTGAACACGACTACATTTCTGTGCTTCTCCGCGACATGACGGTATGAGGTTAACCTGAAGTGTCTGGTGAACTCTGAAGGCAACAGTGTATTTTAGTCTTGTGTGCTGGTGACCTGCTGCTGCCGTTACTCTTCTTCTGCCTTCATCAGCTTAAACCAAACGGTAAGTGTGCAGCTGGAACCGAACAGTAGCAGATTTGATCCCCAGTCATCCAAACAGGATAAATAATGTACATCGACAGCAGAAAATACTGGATTCTTTCACGTGGTCTAAGGCCTGTAACCTCATATGTGCACCTCTCCTGTTCATCAACGCTTTTCTCATTTTTCCTCCTGCTCTCATCAAGCTACTCTTTGTTTTGCAGAGTCAACGGGTGCAAAAAGACACTTGACTGATTGGCCCAACCAACACATGTATACAGAAAATTCACACTGAAACCTGCCCTACAGACTTCACAGACTGTTGGAACACAAATCACAGACAGGGTTTACAGAAAGGCATCAGTGAACCTCACATAGTCTAAGGCAGGTTTCACAGAGGCTTCTAGATCATATTTGCTGTAACAGAGCATCAAATATATTATCGTTTGGCTTAATTTTCACACTGAAGATATACTGATTTCTTCTGTACAATCTAATGACATTTAAATATCATTCAGGCCTGACGACAGATCAGCATGTTTACATGTCGAACCTCTGCACAGATATTTTTTTTCACTGGAATGCAGGATTTTTTCTTCTGTTAAGTGCTTTTCAGGACAGAAAAAATAGTTTCTCCAGATTATGGCACATTTAAAAACTTACTCCAGATACTACATATTTTACTGACAGTATACTGTAACTGATTCCTGTGTATATGTAGCTCTCTTTTAAAATCTGCAGCCAGCTGATTTACTCCAAATGTTCACAAGCTTCATGCTGCATTGGTACACGGCAAGAAACAATAACCCTGACTTGCTGTGTATGAAGGATTCCTTTCTAAATCCATTCATTGAAGAAAAAAAAGAGACTGGGACAGTCACTGGGTGTCAAAATATACAGTCACGGAGCTATGTACATGTTTCAGTGGGTCAGATAGTATCAATGTCACCTTTTTTTTCAAAAGTGAATTTAGTTTTGGCAAAAACCATTTCCACTGACTGAACATCTTCACATTTCATAGTAACAGGTCTGACAAACGGAAAATGACAACGTTGTAATGTTTGCAGCTCCCAAGAGTACCGAAACACAAACATCTCCATCTGCTGCATCTTCCTGCCAGTATTAAAAACAACATGGATCTAAAAGGCATGTGGACACAGCTCAACGGCGGAGCAGCTTCCCAGACTAGAGACAGATCTGGGTCATTGTCTGTTGAGTTGAAGGCTACAGCGAGGCTGTCCTGTTCCTTCTCGCCTTTCACCAGTGTCTGGTCTCAATCAGCTCAGCTCGCAGGCTCAGTCTCTTCAACGTCTCGTACCCGACCACGATGAGCACCGATGTGGGCGTGGAGGAGATGATGCGGGCCGACAGCCCCTTGGTCATCACCCAGACGCCCTCCTCAGCCAGCAGCTGCTTGAACGTCTCGATGACAGAGGATCGTCCCTCCACCTTTAACAGACAGGAAGAAACACCCTTGTTATCTGCACATCCTGTTCGCCTTGATCTGACCTGATAAACTCCCAAAAGGTCAATTCTGTTTCTTTCTGGGGATGATGTGATCACAGGCTCACATTTTCTCACAGCTTTTGTCTTTGTCTATAAAATGTCAGTTCTCAAAATAACCTGCTGCAACATCTCACAATATCATTATTGTCTAAACCGATGATATCCGTGTTACTGCCATGAATTTTCAATTCAAAATGATTGACAAAGAGAAGCATCAAACTGTCACATGTGAGAAGCTAAACAAGCAAATGTTTTGACATTTTTGCAGAAGAGAAAATGAACAGATTGTCAAAACATTTGCATTGTAAACATAAATATTGTTAGTCAACTAATAAATGTAACCGCTATAGCTCTGGTCAGAACAGCCAGAGTTTAAAGTTTGGTCTGATTTATTCTCAGGTCAGGACACCCTGTGATCCAAACAGTTACTGTCAGAAGTCTACACTTGAATTTGTTCTATGGCACTTCTCTAGATTGTTTCTCCTGACTAGAGCCTTGCTTGTGGTGTAAACTGCTCTCAGTTGTACATCACTTTGGATAAAAGCGTCTGCTAAATGAAATTGTAGAACTGTAGAAGTCTATGTAGAAGTTTATGTTGACATACATGAGCTCGCGGAACAAAAACTAAAGAGGGTCATTTACACCTTGAACATCTTGGTAAAGTTTTAATCTGCCTTATATGTACCCAGAATCTGCAGCTGCTCTGCTTACACTGTGCAGGTCCAATAAATATGTTTCAAGAAAAACTGCAGCGTTTTCAGTGTTGACAGAGGCGGCATTAATTTGTGCAATATTTCAAGCTGAAAATGGACTCCGGGCTGTTGACTCACTGTTGACTTACTTATTGACTCAATGGACATTTTTATTTAATTATTATAGTAGACGACAGGACTTTTCTTATTAACAGTATGCATTTTTGAATGGTTTCTTTTTCTTTTCTTTTTTTAAATTCATGGTAAAATACATGCATTTCTAAACATTTTCCCTGCAGTACAGAAAACATACTGAACCATGATCCCAAAACTGAGGTTCATGGTGAGCTTTTTAATTTTGTGCATCACTTTTTACACCACTTCTCCTCCACATTAAATGACTGGAATTCTGTGTTTGTGTTTAGCAACAACAACTCATTCATCTTCATGGCAACGGAGCCTGTTTCATATGCTTGTGAATACAAACAGCTTTTCGGAAGTTTCACTAATGCAACAAAATTTGTTGTGCAACTGCTACTTCCACTTTTAAATTAAATCTTTGAGCTCAGTAGACAAATGGATGTTAGAAAGACAAGCCAGTCCAGTGGTTCTACCCACGGTCACTTCAGCCACAGTCGTAATAAGTCATTGTAAGTCACTGCAAGTCTGATAATTCCTTGTCATGTCTTTTAAGGGAAGATTGAAGCAAAATTCTCCACCTTAATAGCATCTGTGCACTTTGTTCATTCCACTTTTTAAGATTTCGTTTGCATGCATTAATTTTTCATTGAATCTTCCCTAAATAAACCTGCATATTCATTTCATTTCATTCATTCATTCATTTTCATTCATTCATTCATACAGGAAGAAAATGTAAAAAATATATATATACATGTATTCCAATCTTCCATCCATGTCTGTTCATGACAGCCTTCACGTGGTGCACAGTGGGGGCTTTCTGTGATTACCTGTACTCTGGCACGAACAACATCCATGGGGTTGGTGATGGTGGAGGCGGTTGCTGCTGCCATTGGTCCTGCCAAGGCCTGCAGAATCAGATGGGGGCACTCACTAGGTGCAAGTAAGGAGAGCTGCTCTGGGAACGCAAACCATACAATAACAGTGTGAGGCCAAAATATTTCATTTAAGAGCATAGTGCTGTTTTTGAACAGATATGTTTGATACTGTAACTTCTCCATAAGCAGTAAACATTAAAGAACTGTAACAGAGTTTTAGCCACATTCTCAGTGTTGCCTTTTCCAGAGCTCTTTCTGACTGTCTCATACAGTTATACATCTTTATTTATAGTGAGGGTGAGCATGTGTTATGCCACATAGATGTATAAAAACAGACAGGAACAGTGTGTTGATTTACCTGCATAAAAATGGTAAAAAGGCCACCAGAGTGCACTGTTGGGGATGTACGTGAGTAGCGAGGCCACGTAGCCCCTATAAAATCCCTTGAAGCCGTCTGCTGCAAATATCTGCACTGTGATGTCACGAGTTTGCCCAAAAGTCAAACTGCGCTTCGACGCTGCAAGCATCAGTTTGGGTTTGGCCTTGAAGCGAGTCAGGTGTTCTCCTTGTCCTTGCATCATTAGGTGCTGAGACACCACATCTATGGGCACAGTGATGGTCTGAGCCACCAGCGACGCTGCCCCTCCTGCCACCACAGACTTCACCGTGTTACTGGGTGAGTACTGGGACACATATTTACGCACCAGTTCATAGGTGGTGATATAGGCCTGTCCTGAGATCAGGGTGAAGGTGTTGACCATGAAGCCGCGGTAGAGGCCTCGCACACCTTCTGCTCGTAGGATCTTGCAGAAAGCATCGAAAGTGCCAGAGTAGAGGGTCTTCCCCTTCTGTACTTGGAGGCGAGTGCGGATGAGGCTGGCTGGATAGACGGTGGCCCTGGTGGTCAAGGTCATGAACACGCCTAGGGAGTAGAACTTCCTCTTGTCCAGGTCCTCCCACTCAATGATCTGGATGGCGCCCTTCTGCTGCATGGCGCTGGTCAGGGCAGCGCTGCACCCCTAAAGCAGCCGATCTGTAGTCATCAATCCCACTGTGCAGTCCTGTGGTCAGATGGAAGAAAATGTTGGGCTCAACCACATATTTATTTGTGTGCTTAAAGAGACTCCAGATGACTGACATTATAGTGACAGATTAGAGCTGAAACATTTAGTCTATTAGTGGAACAGTTCATTGACAGAAAATTAACCTGCCACTCCGTCTGAAAGACAAAATTTTACTAGACTATATTCGAGTTTGGGACTGTTCATGTGACAAATGGGAAAACAAAAAGAAAAAATTAGTTTTTTGCACTTTTTCCTGAAAATTAAAACCAACAAACAAACAAAAAAAGTCAGCAATAAATGCTGTATCCATAATCTGACCTTATCTGATCTAATTGTTGTCATCATATTTTCACTAGGCCGTAAACTACATTTTCTTGTTTTTCTGACATACAAACAGTATATTAACTTGTGACAAATCATCATGTAGCTACACTGAATGCCAAACTGCTCCGGATGCTGAAGGCCAGGACCTTTCCTTGTAGCTTGCTGTCGTCACTGACTTCATCTCACCTCATGTGATCACTTTTGTTGACACCGTTCTGTTATATGCTACATTTTCCTGTTTGTATTATATACATACAGTAAATTAACTTGTTATACATACAGTAATTTAACTTGTTAAGTCTTCAATAAGCTACACTGAGTGCCAAATTGCTCTAGAGGTCAAGACCAGGACCTTGCATGGTTGCTGGATGCCATCCATATGTGATTACATTTGTGATTTGGAAAGCACTCTGGGAAAAGAAAAACTGCACACTCTGATTGAACTCTACATGCACCTCTCACCTCCTTTTTGTAATCCTTGACTGAGCACGCTGATGTACAAATGATCAATGTCCTTGTTGTATTTACATTACACAATTATGAATAAGTTATGCAATTACATAAAAATGGGCATTTAAAAGACATCAAGTACCAAACTTGACTTACCAAAGGACTGATTAAATCTCAGCATACAGAGGTCATTCAGCTCGAGATTAGGAATTTTAGATAATTTAATTCTGCACACAGATCAGACTGGTCAAAGACTTTCTTTATCTCAAACAAAGAATAACACGCTGGATTGAGGGACAGGATGTATTAAAGAGGAACTGACATGCTGCATTACACAACACATATCTACACACAACATTAGGTCCATGCTATGTGGGCGGACGGGGAGTGCAGAGGAAGTTTGACTGCCTCCTCTAAAAAATGTGCAGCACAAGACTTTCACACAAACCCTGATTTATTGTTGTTTATGTCTTCAAGTTCACGGTATTGATCAGTCACTGCTTTATCACACAGGCTCGTGCCTCCATTGTTGTCGTCATATACAGAGGAAACACGTGCAATGTCACACTGTGTACTCGCGCTGTTAGCTAGCTAACAACACGAGCGACTCTCCGCCATGTGAGACAGAAAAATACACACATTCAACGTGAACACACCAAATAAACGTACCCCTCCGGACGTCATGGAGCTCAGCTTCTCCGTCTACTGTGATAACCGCGCTGCCGTGTTAACTCTCGGGGCCTGCGGAGCGACAAGGTGGGTCACGTCTTCCGTCCATTACTACTGCTCAGAACAAACACTGTGAAAGGTGAAAGGTCAGGAGCTGTGGGTCGCACCAGCCGCTGCTCCAACACCGTCACAAACTTCTCTATGAAAGGTAAAAAAAAAACTAAAAAAATACGAGGACAGAGAACAGTTCAGTTTTTCAGGTGAGTCTGCAGCTGCTGTTTGCTCAGGTAACTGTTTGATTAATTTGACGATGTGGTGCATTTATGGTCCCGGTGTGAACGTAGGAATTACAAAAACCGCCATTTAACTTAATGTCACTTCAGTTAACGTGAACACTCACATTTGGAGTTATTTTAATTCTAAAGTCTTACCACACTGATTGTTTTGGATGGAGTCAGGCTTTTGCCTCGTTGTGCTCGTCTGCATCTGAGTGTTCTGTATCTATGTCCTGAGGGGATGGGGGTGAGGTATGTTTTATACTTATTTATGATTTATACGGCTTATTAATTTGTACATTATTATTTTTTCATTTTACACAAAAATGATTCATTTTGTTATCAGTTGCTGCACTTTATTATTTTACATGTATATTTATGTGTGTACACTTTGAGCAACTCATTTACAACCCTGGGAGTAATTTTGATTCCTCCCTGTTATTGTTAATGAGCCTGTCCCAGAGAGTTTATAAAATGCTGCCTACTAGGAAATCAGAGTTACATTAACCTTAAACTCTTTTATGATAGCTAAAGTAAAGGTTGGAAGAAGTGATCAGGTCGTTGAAGCAATAATCACAATATAGTACTTCTGAATTAGTTCTGTATTTAATATCCAAATTAAGTAACACGCTCTATCAGCAAATTGTACATTCATGTATCACATTTTGCAATAGTGTTATGGTTATGTCATCACATCCACTTACGATTTGATAAGAGACAGACAAGATAACAGTGACACATTTATTCTTTACCTGTAAAAGGCAGGCTGCAATTTTTAAAAAATGGTTATCACATTTTTAAAACTATTCAACATCAGCATATTGCCCCTTGTACTTTATAGTACTTTCCAAAATAGCATTCTGTACTCTCTTAACCTTAACACTCTGTTTATTCAATATACCACCAATTTGCACCTTATTGTAAATACTAACAATTTCGTGCATATTTTTGTAAATATCAGTGTTTTAAGCACCTTACTGTTAAAATTTGCATGACAATTGCATGCTCTTTTGTACATTGTTTCTTATCTATCTGTATGTAACACGTGTGAGCTACTGGATACCTTGAATTTCCCCAAGGGGCTGAATAATCTATCTATCTATCTATCTATCTATCTATCTATCTATCTATCTATCTATAGTGGTAGCTTATACTAGAAACTACCACTCAAAGTGTCAGGTAACATAAAGTGGAAGTACTCGAGTAAAGATTACTGCTTCAAATAAAGCATCTTCACAGTAAATACACTTAGTTTTATTAAATTGCTGATACATAAGTGTAAATGTGTATGTAGTGTTAAATGCTGTAAGCTGTGTTTGGAAATTAGTGCAACACAGCAGCAGTTACAAGCCAACAGAAACTTCTTTATCAAATAATAAAATAAATACGACAGATGGTGCATAGTATTGTAGATTGTATCTCCTTCTTTCTAAACTTTAAGAACTACACTTATTGTAAGTCACACTACAGCTTTATCTTGAACGCTGCACACATATAGTCCGAGGTGCCTTGAAGGCAGCACGAGTACACACCTACTCTGTCACGTGGGACCACTGCACGTTTAAAGCCACAGTCACACATATTATTATCATGAGCTGCCATGTGTAGTAATTAGCTGTTTAATAATTATATGTTCATGGATTACGTTTTCAGTGATTCATACAGAGCAATTGTAGTATATGCTTTGTTTTGTTAAAGAGTTTGCATCATCCCTGATATTTTATTTTATAAGCACATACCATACATTATTCATTTTTCCTAAAATTTGCTTTTTTGCTTATTTGTTTTTCTGGAGGCTATAAAGCCAAATATCTCATTTTCTTCTGTGTTGAACATAAGGTTTAAAGTGTGAACTAATTTACATGTGGTACCACATTTAACAAGTTGTTAAACAGAGATGAGCTTTTATTGGGATTATTTTATTTATTATTTGATAGATAGATAGATAGATAGATAGATAGATAGATAGATAGATAGATAGATAGATAGATAGATAGATAGATAGTTTTATTTAGTTGTTTTATGCAACAGGTAATTTAATCATACATGACCACCTTGTAACTTCAGATAACTAAACTCTGGGGGGATCTCTCACCATGGCAACTGAGAAAAGTGTATCTGGTGATCAAACCTGGGAGATCTGCTGGAAAGTTTCAGAAAAACCAAGTAGACCTTGAGCATTCATTGCTTTTCTCACATATTTTTTCCAAGGACAATAGTCAACTTGTTTTAATTCAATGGCTCGAGAATGAGGTAGTGAATTTTTGTACAATGTAATATTTTGTATTCATGTGTGCCTGTTAATGATTTTAAAACATCCTTAGTTAATCCCTCTGCCTATCAGCCGGGGTACACACAGCTTTAGAGCTATACTTTTTGTCTTATCTCACAGGTACTATATTTAATCCTTACAATTTTTCATAACTTTGCAACTCAGGTTGTTCCTAATGACTTTATATTATTGTGTCCCCTGAAATGCATACAATTCTGCATATGCAGGTTTAATAGATGGAACTATTTATTGTGCTCAAATTTGTCATGGATGGAGCCGATCCCAGCTGACTTAGGGCGAAGGCAGTGGACACCCTGGACAGGTCGCCAGCCCTTCGCAGCTCAAAGTAACATGATGTTCAAAGTTGGAAATATTAGATAGCAGTTATATATATATATATATGAATGACATCCTGTCAGAATATGATGAAGACGTGGCATGAGTTTGAGAGTAAAAACATAAATGTACCCACTTTTTAAGACTGTGGAGAAGGAGGAGAAAGATTTGAGGAGGTTTGCGCTTTCTCTCCTGCCTTTTAATGTCCGTAAGCTTAGCTGTAACACATCTAACGTATATCTCTATAATGCATTTTTGAATGACATCTGAATTTTTTGTTCAGTAACAATAGCAAGCAGATCTTGACAAGCTAGATTTAGTATTACTGAAATTTTATGACCTCCAAATAAAACAGAAACAATGTTCACTTTAATGCACTGAAATGATACCAGAATCAAAGGATGGTAAATAAGCTTTATGGATTATGGAAATTGTATGTGGCATAAAATCAATCAATTGTATTAAAGAAAATTATTAATTTTTGTTCTATGAATATTACAATTAACGGTAACTTTCTTGAAGTAGTAAAAATACTTCTTTTTCTGATGACATTTGTTTCCTAACCAAAATGATTTGAAAAGAAGTTAGTTAATATTTTGCTAGAATATCTGATTTTCACAGTAGTTTGTCTTTAGGGACAGGCAGTAGTCCTTGTGTGTTTAATCTGTTGTTTCAGATGAGGGTTCATCCTGTGTAAATTTGTTTTTATTGTTATCTTATTACTAATTGACGAGTGGGCGTGGTCTTGTACCCCTGCGCTCTGATTGGTCACCATCATGCGCTCTGATTGGTCGGCTCTGTGTCGTTTGTGCTGTAGTGAGAACGGGTCGTGTTGATTGCAGAAGTCATCATGGCGCTCACGTCCACAGTCAAAGGTAAAGGGATGTCTTCTGCTAACCTTCCGCAGCGAGCTGTCACTCGAATTGCCTTTCAACCTAAATGACAGGAATCGGTTTAAAAAACCTCCCTTGCCATAAAAAAACGACCTTTCGTTTGCTTTTAGCCACCGTTACATGAAGTGCACCGGCGTCGCACTGTTAGACACATAAAAGCTAACATTAGCTAGCTCGGTAAAGCTCCCTGTACAAGTCAGAGCTGTTAAATCAGCTAACGTCGCACACCAGCGTTGCCTTTGCTCTGCTCGTAATGACACAACTTCAGTGTACACGGCTTATGCTTAAATTTAGTGTTTCTTTTTCTTATCTCTTCAGGACGTTCTCCCGGTAACACGATAAGTGCTCGGCTAGCGAGAGTGTGCGCTACGATAAGAAGCAGAGTTAGCAGCTTGAACCTCAGCTAGCGGTGGAGCTGCTTCGCTCACCTTGTCATCAGCACACATGCAAAGATGACCTAATGTGTAGGGAATACCGAAGACGTTATTGACATTTCTGCTTGGTTAATATTCTCTATATTTGTCCTTACAATGTGTGGTTTTACCGTTATATTAATACGGAGTTAGCCTTTCTGTTCGGATCAGTCGAAAGCGGCATTTCAGACCTCCGTCGCAGTGACACTGACTGGCAAAAAAAACATCCAAAATGATGCTTAGGATTGAAGCTAATTTGTTCTCATTCTTATTTAAGCTGTGAGACAATACTGTGGAGGTTTCAGCCAGCCATCCAACCCACTGTTTGATCAGAGAATACAGTTTTTTATAAGCATTCATCTCCACAGCTAATCCACCACTGTTTTTGTTCTGCTGAGTTTCAGATAGTAAATAATGTTCTGTATATTCCCATGTTGCCTGTTTTGCATGACTGTAATAATTTTTACATACAATTAATATGTGAGCATTACTGCTGGGCCTGACCAAAGCTTCTCAGTGTGGCAAGAGAATTACAGGTTTATTGTTGTCATAAATATTCTTCCTGGTATACTGATGTAGCATACCCTAGTTAATATCTTTTTTTTATTACAGATTTTATTCATAAACATGTTTGAGTAGAGCTGGTTGCACAAACATTGTTTTCTTGTCAGTGTTAGGCCGTGGTAAAAGCTTTGTTTAAAACTGGTTTATGTCTGCCTGGGTAAATTGAGGTAAATTACAGGATTTTGTTGATTCGCCTGCTCCTCCAGCAGCAGTGATAATCTTCCTGCTGCAGTGCCACACCACTAGTGAACGTGTTTAGAGGAAACACTGCAGATGAAGAAGATAAGAAACCCCCAGTGGGTCATTCATGTTGGTGTATTATCAGATTTGTAGGAATTTCGCTGGACCAGTTTTATATGTGTGTTTACATGTAATTGTGAGGGCCTCGACTTTCATCACAGCAGCTTGAAGACATTCTTCCCATTTGCATTTATTTTTGGGCTCATCCAATGTATTGTGTGCAGCTTTTGCTTCAGATGGATCATAAAATGTGTTGTTTTCAAAGGCAGAAACCGGATAGCTAACGTTACAGCATGATGTCCTGTTGAGTAATACTGTGCCAAGATTCAAAAGACCACTCTGGCTACAGGGGTTCAGCATTTGCTTAGCTTAGTTTTTGCATTAGGTCTTTAACATTTAACAGCTACAACATGATAGCCACTAACAATCTCTGCTACTACATGGTAAATGTTAATCAAATATGTGACCACCTGACAAGTTATTTAGGCAAGTTGTATCCTTGTCTTAAGTAACTTGCTTTAAGGAGATCCTCACTAGGTTAATGTTAGTGGTAGTTGTTGGCTTTTCGTTTTTACCACTTTGCTTATTTTTTAAGTCTCGCATAATATCCCTGGTCAGTCAGTCATTTAAGAGAAATGCCAAGGCACATAGAAATATATTTTGAGGCGACTATATGTGGTAATTTCCTTGATTTGTAACATGCAGAGTGGAACTGTAGTTGTACTTTTAATAAATGTTTATTTCCCCTCTGCAGAGCACCCATACAGCCATCTAACTGACACACTGAACGATGGAAGGATCAAGTTCTTCAATCCACATAAATTAAATGATCCAAGATATGGTGAGTTCAAGCTCTCACAGTGGAGACTTTTGCAAGATATTGTGTGTTTAAGAACATTGTGCACTAGACATCGGTCAACATGGTTCACTTCTTAGTTGCTTTATATGCTTGTGTTTAATGCTGCTGTGTCCCAGTGATAGCTGTGTGCAACCCTATGTATATGGAAAGTTTTAAAACCATTTGTAAATATACTTACCTGTAGCTTAGGGTTGTTCCTGAATTGACATGTAAGCTTACATTGGTTTGGTACTTTATATTCTAAACAAATTCTCAATGCATCACTTCTCCAAATGATTCAAAGTTGTGTAACAAAGACTGTAAGCAAAGAATTTAATTTAATTGCACATTGTTTATTTTTGGGAAATTAAGGACAGCACCTGTTTTTTGTTTGATTTGTGTAGACAAGCTGCCTCTATCCATCCGTGTCTTACTGGAGGCAGCAATTCGTAACTGCGATGGCTTTTACACAAAAAAGGAAGACGTCCAGAACATCTTGGACTGGCAGCAGCAGCAGGATAAAGCCGAGGTGCCGTTCTCTCCAGCTCGAGTCCTCCTGCAGGACTTCACGTGAGTTTCAATCGTTTTTACATCAACACTAGTCCCCTGTGCTGTAAAACATGAGATTTAATCAGCTCCCTTTAATTAGACAAATCAGAACAACAGATCGCTGAGTGGTGAGATGTGGGCAAAACAGATGATCTATCAGCAGTTAGCTTATCAGATCTTTTGTCATCATGATTTTTCTTTTCTTCTTTGACATAAACAAGTCATTTATGTTTTAAGTTATGTAAATAAAAAGGGACTGTGAGATTTATCTTATAAATCACTGAAGGAAGGTTTAATTTTTTTCCCTCTGATTTCTTTGACAGTGGTATTCCAGCCATGGTGGACCTGGCAGCCATGAGGGACGCTGTAGCCAAACATGGTGGGGACCCAGGCCTGGTCAACCCGAAATGCCCCACAGACCTCATAGTAGACCACTCGTTACAGATTGATTATAGCAAATGGTGTGTTTGCGTCTATATTTATTTATTGTGTGTTGTAATGAACTAAAGATGCACTCAAGTATGACCTTTGCCTATTGTATCTGTTTATTATTTACCAAAAGTTGAATTGTAAAACAAAAACAACAATGTAATAATTAATACATAAGTAAGATTGTAGATCTGCTTTATTTAGTTTGTCTTTTTTTAACATTTTATCCACAGTGCCATACAGAATGCTCCCAACCCTGGTGGAGGAGACAGTCCAAGCCAGAGCCACGGCCCTTCTCGCTCAGTACCCAGGCCTCCGTCCAGAGGAGGCTCACAGTGTGGAGGCCAGCGGGGCTCCTGTAGTAAAGCTGCCTGCAGCGACTCTCCTGCCTCCCCAGGTCGACCTTCAGCTTCTGTCCAACAGATTGAGAACACACCTCTCCTCTGCCCTTTCCACCTGCAGCCCGTCTCCGAGTAAGATTTGAAGAACATAATGGCTGACAATGTACAATATGAGGGTAGTTTAATTCAAACAACAGTGGAAAAACAGACCTTTAATTTGGAGATTTGTATGGAGAGGATGTGAGCAGTTCTGCATTTGTCTCCTGCTGCTTTTTAATGAAGTCTTCAAAATGCAACACTGCACTTTGTCAAATTTTCACAGACTCATGTTTGTCCTCATGTGTTTTTTTGAGGAGTCACATGGTAATCACTTGTTTTACAGTTTTTGAAAATAGTACATTTAGGTCAAATGAGTTGAGATATTATTACCGATTGGCACAGAGTTCCCCTTTTTTGCATGGTTGTATTGATTTGTTCATTTTTTGCAGAACTGAAACAGCTGTGAAGAATCAGGAAATGGAACTAATCAGAAACAAAGAAAGACTTCAGTTCTTCAAGGTATCATCAAGAGGAAATGCCATTTTATATTTCTTTGTCAGACGGTGATGCATAGGAACACTCTTGGGAGTGTATTTTATGCAGTATAGGCAACATTGTAATCAGAAGGCTGTCTCAATATATAAAGTCAAAGAAGTCTGCATCTGTCTGTGTTACAGAACAGAACAAAATCATATGTTTGTCTTGAAGAGGATGCTCAGTTAAATGTTAACGTTTTTTTATTCTCTTCGCCAAACAGTGGTGTTCAAAAGCATTTAAGAATGTGAACGTGGTCCCCCCGGACGTTGGCACAGTCCACCAGGTGAATTTGGAGTATCTGTCCAGAGTGGTGCAGCTCAGCGACGGTTTCATCTACCCTGACAGCGTCGTGGGGACTGACTCTCACACCACCATGATCAATGGCCTGGGCATCCTTGGCTGGGGTAAAACATTTTTTGACTAACATTTCATTGCAATTGCTGACATTTTTGTTGTAAACTTGCTCAACCAGTTGTCGAATATCTGTGACTTGCACTCTTATTTGAGTGACTCTCCTGAGGGGTGAAAAGTGTTCTAGTGCTTCACATGTTTTAAAAGAAAACTCACAGTGTACAAGAATCAAAAACTGTTTGTCTAAATAGTCAAAGAGATACTATGGTCACTTTGCTCAAAGTGCTTCTTATTTTCTTGTTAATTCTTTTGTCTTCCATCAGGTGTTGGAGGAATTGAGTCGGAAGCTGTGATGCTGGGTCAGCCAGTATCTCTGTCCCTTCCTCAGGTGGTGGGCTGTAAGCTGGTGGGCTCCATTAACCCTCTGACCACATCCATAGACATCGTCCTCGGCATCACAAAGGTAGCGCTCCTCTACTTTGTTGAATGTTTTGTCTTTCTGTACAAGTGTGTTTTATCAAAACAAACTACAGCAATTAGAAGTGGACCTGAGCCTTCAATACCAGTGATATAAAAATGCAACGTATACGTATGTTTTGTGTGCTTTTATTTTTCAGCACTTGCGACAAGCTGGTATTGCTGGGAAGTTTGTTGAGTTTTTTGGACCTGGCGTTTCCCAGCTATCGGCTCCTGACCGAACCACCATTGCCAACATGTGCCCAGAATACAACGCCACTGTTAGCTTCTTCCCTGTCGACCAAGTCACACTCGAGCACTTTAAAAAGACAAGTGAGTTAGCCAAGCGCTACTATATGTTATGAGATTTTTAATGTACATTCCAGCTTAGTGAAGCAGCTTGTGTTTTCTGTCTACATTTACTGAATATTTGCTGCTGCATCCAAGTGTAAAAATTGGATGAAGAGTTGCTAGTGTGTAGCACAGTACCAACACCAGATTTTGTCATGGCATTTCGTGGATTGTTACGTTAACGTGTCATAATTCACCTTCCCAGATTTTGCCCAAGAAAAACTTGAATTGTTGGAGTCTTACATGAAGGCTGTAAAACTTTTCCGAAGCTATGAAGACACCTCTGAAGACCCCGAGTACTCTGAGGTAGTTTTTACAACTGAATCCAGTCCAGTCTTGACAATATTTGCAATATATCTGAAACACTACCCTGAAAAGTGCATCAAGAGTAATTATCTCTCTTATTAGTATGTTTCACCAAAACGTTTTATTTTCTCTGAATAGTTTTTAAAGCCTAGAAAAGTAGTGTGACAATCTGAAGTGCTGCATTGTGGTTGATGTTTGCAACAATTTGAAAGAGTATTAATTTGCATAATGGGTTGTAATAAAGCCACTAATGTTTGTGCAGGTGATTGAGTTTGACCTGAGCTCCATGGTTCCCCATGTCAGTGGGCCAAAGAGGCCTCAGGACAGAGTGGCAGTGAGCAGCATGAAAGAAGACTTCCAGAGTTGTCTTGATGAGAAGGTAACATACTAAACACAATAAGACTCATTTTAATATTGATTCTTGTACTCAGAGCAATAAGTGTGGTTTATGTTAACAAGAGACTTGGCTGAGCTTTGGGGTTATAATAACCTAGTTTATAGAGATCCTGGCGATGCTTTGCTCACATCTTTTGTTGCTTGGTAGTTTAAGTCATGCATTTTCTTCTATCTGTCTTCAGGTGGGTTTTAAAGGCTTCCACATCCCTAAGGAGAAGCAGGAGACCTGTGTTCCTTTCCTGCACTGTGGTCAGGAGTACCAGCTGGCCCATGGCTCAGTGGTCATCGCTGCTGTTATCAGCTGCACCAACAACTGCAACCCATCTGTCATGCTGACTGCAGGTACAGGACTTCAGATTTCCTCTCTCGTGTCATGTGTGTATGAGCGAGTCAGCTGGTCATTTTTACAATCAGTAAAGCTTCTTCTAACATGTGAGACTGACAAGCTTGTACCTTTATCTGTCATGTTACAATTCCATTACACAGTCATGTAGTCTCTTATATTACTGACAGATTCTAAACTCTGTGAACATTGAATTTGTGCACGAATGAATGAATGAAATTACAACTGCACCTCCCCACAATTTCTATTTCTTCTTTTACTTACAAAAACTAACATGCTGCTCTGTGATACTTAACTTTCCTGTGTGGCTTCTTACTAACTTGCAGTAATGTAGTGATATTTGTGATCGGCAGGTCTTCTGGCCAAAAAGGCTGTGGAGGCCGGGCTTGTCGTCAAGCCTTACATTCGGACCAGCCTGGCTCCTGGAAGTGGCATGGTCACTCACTACCTCAATACCAGTGGAGTCCTGCCTTACTTAAGCCAGCTGGGGTAAGCATGTATACTTAATGACCACACACACACACACACACACACACCCACACACACCCTTTTAGCACCAAGGCAGTGACCTGGGTTAAAGTGGCAATATCAGGTCTGAAGTGGTGCCACCTGCACTTGAGCAGTCTACGGTTGACCAGCTTTGGTTTTAGTCTTTTGCATTTGCATTGTTTCTTTTATATTATGACTTAATGCATTTTATGTCCTATGTAAAGGAATTTTATTGGCTTGTTGCAAGGAGCAGTATAAATAAACTTCCCTTGCCTAAAGATGATGACTATTTGTTATATGTTTATAATCCCCCTCAGCTATGAATTCTGTTTGTCTGGATTGTATATGAAGTTATTTGTAACTACTAACTGCTAGTCTGTGAGATGAATTCGTGATTAGGTTTCACCATTAAAACATTACAAATGTCTGAGCTAATAAAGGTGTCAGAATCATCTGTAGCACTGTGTTGGGGCTCAAACGATGCATGAAACTTTACCATCACACCTTTGTATGCAGACAGAGAAATATATGTTTCAGTTTAAGGCTGATAATAACTGTGTACTGAGTGTTGTCATTTGCTTTAATAACTGCAGCGTGCTCTAAGAAAGAAAAATATCGTAGAACATGTGTTACATTTCTGCTGTCAAATACAGGGTTTGTGTCAGAACAAGTAACACTAAAGATGCTAAATGTTTTTTTTTTTCCTTTTACACAACGCTGTGTTGTCGTTCATGTGCAGGTTTGAGGTGATAGGTTACGGCTGTGCCACCTGTGTAGGGAACACGGCACCGTTACCAGAAGCTGTCGTAGATGCAATCAAACAGGTGAGATCTTCATAATGCTGCATGAAGCTTTTCATGTGACTCTTTAATAAAACTGATTATTTCACAGTCTAATCTTGATGATATCTTTTGTTTTAGGGGAATCTGGTGGCCTGCGGTGTGCTATCTGGCAACAGGCACTTTGAAGGGCGCCTGTGTGACTGTGTGCGTGCCAACTACCTGGCCTCCCCTCCCCTGGTGGTGGCTTATGCTATTGCAGGCACTGTGGGAATCGACTTTGAGAAAGAGCCTTTGGGTAAGCAAGGCAGCGTCAGGAGCCCTCTTAAGCTGTTTCTGTCAGAGCTGAGGATCACCAGGGGATTTTAGGAATTACACCGAGTGAGCATGTCTTGTGTACACAGGTATCATCCAGAAAGCAGGTGAAAAAAACCAACAGTAGCAATCTTAAGCTAAAGACCAGACCTGGTTTTATCTAGTTTAAAAAAAAAAAACAACTAGAGTATACACACTGAATTTCCACTGATTCGACACTGACGTGAAAAATGTCACTGTGAAGCAGTCAGTGACAGAAAGAGCTATGTTTTGTCATTTAATGAGCTCTTTTATTGAGCCTCATATTGGGCTTCTCCTTGTTCGGACAGGTTTCACATCAGAGGGGAAGGAGGTGTATCTTCGTGATATCTGGCCGTCCAGAGAGGAGGTCCAACAGACTGAAGAGGACACAGTCATCTCCTCCATCTTTAAGGATCTCAGAGGAAGGATGGAGGTTAGGAGATGAGCTTCATTATTTCTTTTTCACTTCCTGACAATGTGTTTGCACTGAAAGCATAGCATGAGCAGCATCAAGGACTCCGTCTGTAGGCCTGCATAGGACGTGTCCAGGACAAAGCGACTGTAGTTACACACATATAATGAAGGAAAATGGAACTGAAGCCTTAAAAAAAAGCCTCTTTTGGTCGCATTACCTCTCGGAGACTGTATTGATTTACATAGAAGCCTTTTGTTTCATCAGACATGTGTGAGACGGACGACTTAAAGTCACTGCTGAAATGCTGTCTGTGTAGACACGTCGTTATCCTGCTGGCTTTTATGTCTGCATATCTTGTGGTTTAATGAAGTGAACTAATGTTCCTGTGTTCTCTTCCAGAAAGGGAACACATTTTGGAACAACATCGAGTGTCCAGACTCTGTAGTTTTCCCCTGGGATCACAAGTCCACATATATCCGTTCACCATCTTTCTTCAGCAAATTGGTAAGTCCTCTGAGCTTTTGTTGTACACATTCATTGGCTGGATGTGAACCACAGAGTATCTCCTGTGTTCCTGTTTGGAAGTAACACTGGAAAGCAGTAAATACGTCTGGAGTTTCAGCTAACTCCTTCTAAATGTTTTTTGTGTCAGAGTAAAGAGGTGCCTCCTCCTCAGTCGATAGAAAACGCTCATGCCTTACTGTTCCTCGGGGACAAAGTGACCACGGACCACATCTCACCAGCAGGCAGCATCGCCAGGGTTAGCGCTGCTGCCAAGTACCTGCAGAGCAAACGGTCAGTCTCAAGCTTCAACCCTCATGAAAATCATTTTTGCTGACAACACACTTCACTGCAAGGTTTAAAATGGCACTCACCCAGGTGCAGCTTTGTGTTCAACAAGATTTTATAGTCCGATAGGCTGACTGAGGGGTGACAGCACCAATTTAAATTTCGATACAGCTGTGGCCTGTCAGTAAAAGGTTCTACTCTCTAAATGAGAAGATTTCACAGAGTGACAGCACATAACAAAGATGTGACTCTTTTCCACTGGGCACAGTTTATCATGGCACAAATTCAAATGCATTTACGTTCTCTTTTCAATATTTTGCCTCAGACTGACACCGCGAGAGTTCAATTCGTATGGCGCTCGCAGAGGGAATGATGCAGTGATGACCAGAGGCACGTTTGCCAGCATCAAGCTCCAGAATCGATTCATCGGCAAACCAGGCCCAAAGACTTTGCACATTCCTTCAAACCAGACAGTAAGCAAGAACTTCATCAGACCAGGGACCTTTGCTTTTACACCTGTGTGAAAGAGTTGTTTTTAGCTTGTTGTTTCTGGCAGACAGCCGCAGCTGTCCATCACAGTTTGTATGACTGTTGGTTAGCCAGGTGTTACATTCTTACTGTGGACTTGTAAAGCTGGGAGGCTAACGAGTTGTGTGTGGAGGAGGGGGCTTGAAGAATGGCAGAAGTAGACTCTTAGTTTTTATTTTACACCTCTGAGTTTATTACAACCACAAAGCACAATAAAAATACATTTTCACTGTATGAGACCTTTGATAATGTGTTGTTTCTGCCACATGAGAGTTGCTGCTGTAACTTCCTCTCTTCTTGTGTGTCTGATCAGCTGGACGTCTTTGAGGCAGCTGATCGCTATCAGAGAGACGGTGTTCCCCTCATCATCCTGGCAGGCAAAGATTACGGCTCTGGAAACTCCAGGGACTGGGTAGCCAAAGGACCATACCTGCTGGTAAACTACCGCATGCTCAGTTTGCTCAGGACTAGCAACAAGCTACAATTTTCACTTTGAATTTTGTGGCACATTTACACCAGAGTAGTTTCATCCCACAACAAGCTGTCTATGTTAAATTAATCTGACTTTAGAACAAATGTTTATTTTCAATGTGACACCTGTTTTTTTTCTTACAATTGAAAAATAATTATTTTGACAACCTTTGGCTTTCTGAGAGATTGTAGAATATGGAAATGAGCACAAAAAGACTTGCACAATAGCATATTCAGTGAAGATCAGCTACTCTACTCCCTCGCTTGCTTTGGCCACTCTTCAGCTTCTGTCTGGTTGCAGGGGGTGCGTGCAGTCATTGCTGAGAGCTTTGAGAAGCTGCACAAAAACCAGCTGGTGGGAATGGGCATCATGCCGCTCCAGTTTCTGTCCGGCCAGAACGCTGACTCGCTGGAGCTCAGTGGGAAGGAGAGATTCAGCATCATCCTGCCAGAGAGCCTGAGTCCGAGGCAGCAGCTCACTGTCAAGGTAGGCAACGCTGCAGATGTGCTGCTTTTTCTTTTTATTTAGTACTTAGATGTCAAGTGCAGTTGTCTTTTAATAATTGGTTTCATGAGGGATTTGTTTCTGTGTTCTCTTGCAGACTGGCCAAGGAAAGTCCTTTGACGTCACCGCTCTTTTTGACACTGAGATGGACATTCTCTTTTTCCAACACGGAGGGCTTCTCAGATACGTTGCCCGGACTTTGCTCTGAAACAGCCTGCAGCCTGATCCCCAACCTGCTGAATGTGCAGTAGGTCCACGAACAGCAGCCCCTCTTCATTTAGTGTCCTCAGCATGGACGACAAAGGCTCACAGAAGCAACACGAGAGCAGATGTTTTGTCCGTTTGAGCTGGATTAGCGTCTCCAGACTTTTGAAAGTCAGTTTAAAGACCTGATGTAAGACCTGTACCAGAGCTGCTTCTAAGTCACTACACGAGACTGTTTCTACATTGGCGACAGCAGTCCTCACAAGAACATAAAAACCAACGCAAGAAGAAATGGTGACATTCACTCAGCAAGGAGATTGGATCCTAGACAACCTTCGAACATAGCTTTTTTGTGTTTAGTTGTTGGCATTCTGAGAGGACTTTTCTTTTATCATGGAAGTTAGCCAACAAGAACGTGATTCTGGTTCTGTTGTCATTTAACTTAAAAACAATCCTGCCGAGACGGGCGAGGTACGATGGCATGAATACGTTGTTTTTAGGGTGCAGTACAACCTGTTTTTTCTCCACTCATCCAAGTCAAGTATTGTGAATTTCAGAAATTTGCAGAATTGATGTCAGTCCCCAGTATTTCTTATTGGGGCCAAACAACGTGATGTAAATTTAAAATGCTGTTAATATTTCTTTAATCAAACATTTTTGCAGAAAGTACACCTGCTTCCTAATAGTCACTTTTTATTGTGAAAAAAAATGTAAACTTCTTTTGTTTGCTGTCACTGGTTAGCACCTACATAAAGATGGCTCCTACTTCAACCGACAGTGCTCTGCATCACATCAAAGGTCAAATAAAACAGTTTTCCAGCACTGAGAGGTTAGCTGTTTCCACTGTTGGTGCTAAGCTAATCTACTGCTGGCCGTAGCTTCAGTCTTAATTTGCACACAATGGGCATCGATCTTCTCATCTCAGCAAGACGGTGAATTATAATATTCCCCGCTGTCACACTAGTCCTTTAAGAGACTTGCTTTAACAACTGGTTTTATTTTTTGACACGTTACTGAGATTTGGCACCAAGTGATAGACTTAAAGTGTAATTGTAGCGCTTTGTCTCTTTTTCATGCCACTGTGTGATGTGCGTCATTGGATGGGATCAGCTCTCAGACTTGTTAAGTACTGCTAAAGCTCCTTGCATGAGGAGACTGTCAATCCATCATGCTGAGAACTGAGTGATAATCACTGCTTTATCATTACCAGCTACATTGCAGTTTGCAGATTTGAAGTGAATGGACACCAGCCCTGCCTATAAAACATCACAAGTCCCATGTGTTGAGGTCCTGGACTTGTCTTTAAGTCATCGTACTTCTTTGTGTCGGCTCTGATTTGACATCATGCATGTTGGAACCACTCTGACTCAGTATTTAGGTAGATAACAGCTCATTCTGAAATCCTCCATCCAGTGTAATAATAACATGGACTGGAGCCTTTGTGCATTTATGTTTTCTAGAGAGCATGACATCGTGCTGGCTTGATAACTTCTGGATTCATACCTGCAGTTGCGTGCAAGATGTCAAAACCATTATCTGCCTGAAACTTTTGCAAAACCGTCCTTCATTTTGAGACTTAGCAAAGACGGTGTTTTGCTTTGTCTGACTGCCAAAACGAGCTGAAGCAAGTAGCGAGCATGTTCTTTGTTCTTTGGGTGCCTCATATAAACACTGGTCTCTCATACGGCTTCATATTCCAGGACACACCTGGTCTTTTTAGTTCCTCAGCTAAGCCGGCCTGCCCGATTTTACATTTTGCCTTCTTAGTTTTAGCAGGTTGTTGTTATTTGTCAGTAATAGCAGGATGAAACATGGACCGAATCGTCTGGCAGTTAGCTGGTCCACTGCTGCTGCTTCTATTATCTCACTGTCGGGAGGCAACGTATGCAACACAATTGTATCGCTGCACACACGAGAGGGTGTCTGTATCTCTGAATCATATTGTAAATAGTTTTTAATAAATGGTAAAGCAAAGCTGGCGCTGTAGTAGTCTGTGAGGAGGGCTCTATTCACTGTCTCAGGACATTTAGGTCAAGTCACAGGGAAACAAATGATGTAATATCTCCTGGTGCGTTAAATGTGAGAAAATTACAACACTCGCATCATCAAGGGTTTGCAGGTATGAACGAGTTTGGATGGAAAGTCCAAATGTTTTACATTCACTAACAAGTTAAAGTCAGAATACGGACGCATGCAGAAGATTAAATGAGACTTTTATGTTTGTAATGAATCCCAAAGCGGCCCCAATTAACCAAAAAGGTTTCTTTTTGCAGAGGAAGATGAGTGAGTTAATAAAAAAGTCTTAATAATACAAATTTGAGCAGTAAAGAGTTTGATAAAGATATGTGCTGAGCAGCTCACTTTATAAATTCATATATTTAGCTTTTTGCACTATTTCTTGTTACTTATTGACCAACATATATACAGATAACAGCTGATATGCTGTAATCAAATATTGATTAATATATTTCCCAATGTGGTTTTACATTTGCGGTCTTAACATCTAATCTATGAACTTTATTGACTTCTGTCACCAGCATGAACCTCCAAAACAACAGAAGTAGTGTCATCCTACGATTTTTTTTTCATGTTTTATACAAATATTGCAATTTACCTGCATTTTATATTATAACTCATCATCAAGTATATTCATTATTAAACGCAGAGGATCAGAAGGAAGACTTATAAATCACTGGTAAACTCACTGATATACAACAATCAGACACTACATTTTAACCACTCAGTGTGAGGTGAATAACATCGATAATTTCGTTACGATGAAATGTTCTGCTGTGAAATTTTGGGTCTTGTATACATGTGGATGTACTTTCAACCTTTAATGTTGCAAATGGCACCCACTGATGAAAGTGACCTCATTCACCAGGACAGTGCACCATGCCACAATGCAAAAAACATTTTCAGAGCAGCTTGAGGAACCTGATCAAGAGCCATCAGTGTTGATCCAACCATCAAACCCAACACATTGCTTAAGCATCAGTGGAACATGCTCTCTTCTCAACAGCAACAGTTATTGGTAGGTTTTTTTTTTAGATTTAATAGCTGTAACTGTTTAACATGCTAAAAGTGAGCTTGTGGGGGAACAAAAAACCCAATTAAAGAAAGAAGACACTTAAGTCAGACGTTCTTTATGAAATTTCTGAGTGTAAACAGTGCAACTTTTATTGATTTGTTTTAAAAGAATTTTCTATGACACAGTGCATGTTGCTGACATTGCTCTGCACATTAACAAGTGAAAGTACACGAGGCCACACTAACCAGTTTTAATCGAGTGATGTCGAAACAGCAGTGGCAAAAAAACCAAAAAAAAAACCTGTGCAAAGAAACATCTGCAAGGTAAATGATGCCTTAATGAGAACAAAAGTTACAGTGTAGCGTCATCACTGCACGGCTTTAGTTTGTGTGTGTGCAAATCTGTAATTAAAGCTGTAATCGGAAGGATGGCGGCCCAGCCACGTAAAGCTGTGACGCGGGTTTGTTACCGTTTCATGTTCAACTACAGGCTGAGGCTTGAGGGAAGAAGTGGGTTCACTACATCAGCATGTTCACTATATGGCATTAATGTCACATCTGCATCATCAGTCCAGCTCTGATGAGCTCACGCTGGCTGTCAAAGGACCATCCCAGTGTTTTTTCATGTTATTGCCCATTTACTAAAAATCACAATTGGTATTGTTTCGTGCTGAAATGATTAGCAGCATATTAATTACTTGATCACTGAAGTCACTCATCAAGTAAAAATGGCAAACATTTGATGGTTCCACATCTGCTTCTTTTCTGCTGTATGTCATAAATTAAAGGAACCAGGCTGGTATTTTATGGAAACATTTCTCTTTACGTTCATCTTTTACAATTAAGAAATTCAACAAATGTACTGAATGCATTTCCTTCCTCAAAAACATTCACTACATTTTTTTTGGAAGAACCTGAAGCCAATGTTTCTATCCGAGATCACTCCCGATGCTGCGCTACATATACAGACCGCCGTTTTATTTAAGTGTCTGAATTCTGAGTGTGCACATTTTTCAAACAAACTGCAATGAAACAAAACATCCAACATGTACACTACTTTCTGCTAATAATCCCACAATGCAATGCGTTTTACAAATGCACAAAAAACAATTAAGCAGCTTAGCACGTGTTAGTGATGATGTAAGAATAAACTAATCCACTCTTGCCCTGCAGCACGACTGACAGTAAAAAAAAAAAATAGAGGGTACCCTTAAATATGTTGCGTCTGGACAAAACAAGCAAAACTAAACCTTGGGAATAATCCATCAGTAAAAGGACTGTTAGTTGCAGCTTTATTATTCTTTTACATCTCTACCAACCATACTTCACAACCAGCCTTTCAGTTAGCATTCAGTTTCCAGGTTTCATTTCATGACTACAGCGTGAAACTACTTGCTGAGACTTGAAACTAGCTTGCGTTGGTTAATCCATACATTGTCAGCATTTTCTGGTACAGTTTTTCTCAAAGTTAGTCATTGTTACAGGCAATGCTGTATGAAATGTTAACCGACACTTACTGTACAGCATTACCACGCAGCAATGACGCAACTTTGACAAAAACAGACATGATATTCGCTGAGAGGATTACCTGTTTCAAGTTTTCATGTTCATACAGGGTGACCGGTAAAAACAAACAACACACTTAATTTGTAGTAAATGGGCTTCAAACACTAGCGTGGTTCTTAAACGTCAGTGTTGACATGACGTTGTTATGGCTGCTGGAGAAGTGTTAACAAGCCTCTGCACCACACACAAGTGTCTACAACTTTCTCCCAAACTGGTGTCTGGAGACAAAACACCATTTTGATCTAGAAGGCACAGACATAAAGTTTGTACAATGACTGAAATCAGTTTTAAAACATTAAACCTACAACCTTGACCTCCAACATAACCCTTGACCATAGCTGTTGCCCCTGCTATGTGAATGCCTCTCATCACCCTGCATCCCTCCCCTCAGTATCATAGTTCTTTAAATCTGAAAGAAAACAAAACAAACAAACATGGCTGGTACTTAAGTACTTTATCCACCTGGTGGAAGTGCTCATAAATCTTACTTTCTTTTTAAACTGTTATTTAATCCCTTTGAGTCAGTAATAAGAAGAAACAGAGTGAGACTCGTGGCCACTGTCTTCATCTGGGTCCCCAGAAATTTTTGATGAGAGAGCAGCCGCTCTGTAAACAATTAACCACTGCTGATGTAAAGGAGCTCCTGATCACACGAGGGAGAAAATCCTGAGAACAACGGACTCGGTTCATTTCCCTTCTCTTGTGGAAATTAATGGAATCATTCATCTGCACTTTTTCGTTTGTCCATATCTTTGTATATGCAAACTCTTTTCATCTAATAAGAAAATATTTGTGGAAGGTTAAATGAAAATATACAATTATTAATACAATAGAATACAGAGCTATATGTTAAAGGTGATTAAAAAAACAGATTGATTGTATCTCCCTTTACAATGCACGCATTTTCCTTGGTTTGAAAGGCAAAAGAGGTAAAGTGTATAAGAAAAAGGCAGCCTGTTTTGTCGTCCAGAAGGCTGGTGCTCGAGGATTAGGCGATTGCTTTTGCTTCTGGTAAGAAAGCCTCCCAGTACTTTATCAGCTGAAGAAAAACAAGAGACAACTGTGTGAGGCTCACCGTCATAATAAAAGGTTTCAGCTGCTTTATATTCCTTCCTAGTTCTGAATCACACAATCAAGACAGATGATATTAGCTGATAATCTGAATGAGTTAAACATGAAGCAACATTTCTAAAAATCAATTAGATCTGCTTCGTCAAACATTGAGTTTTACATTCCTTTTTCAATATACTTCTAAAATTTCTATCAAGAATATTGACTGATATATTAATTAAAAAATTTCTTCTCCCTAATTAATCAGTATTGACCCCCATTTTTTTTTTTTATTGTTACAAATTCAAATTATGCTGCACTTTTTCTGGATAATATCATCATCTGCATAGCCACAGACTTATATTTCTGACAGTGTTTTAGAACAGTCAAAAGTATCAAAACTATTGTTCATGCACATTTAACTGGTTTGACGAGAAGTACATTTGACTCTGCAATTATTAAGTCCTCATGTCTGACTTAAGAGAGACTCACCTGTTGCTGAGACTGAAGCAGAGACTCCAAGTACTTGATTATCTGTTTTTTGAAATTCTTGGTCTTTTCTTTCTGTTGGAGAGAATTTAAAAAAAAAGGGTGTATCATTTTCAACATTTTCAGCTGTCCAGTGTCTGAAGTGGAGGCAACAAGGATAAACACTGGTACCTCAAAGCGGACGACTTCCTTGCGCACAGTCGCAGAAACTCTTTCAAAGTCTCTCTCGTACTGCGTTACTTTGGCCTCCCACTGTTCTCAAGGGGAAAAAAAAGATCACAATGGAGTCTCAATCTAACAACTGTATTCATTTTTTCCTTTTAATTAATATGAACCCTAATGTTCATGGAAAAACCCACTGGGGTGATTCAAATCAAGCTCTCCATTACAAGTGATAACAGGAGGAGAAAATCAGTCACTCAGACATTGTCTCTAATCTTGAAAAGACCACATCGAACTCTGGAACTAAAAAGCATCTCAACCTCATCCGAGTTATTTCCACTTGTTGTTTTTGGCCTGTGTTGTACCTCAGCAATCTCCTCTTTGGCCAGCTGCAGCTTGTCTGGCTTGTTGGCCCACAGCAGTTTGGCCTCAGTCTCTCTTTTCTTCTGCAGCATGGCCTGAGCATCCTGCCAGCGCTGCCACACCTTCATCCGGTGATCAAACGACCCCTGCAGGTTGCAAACACACAAAGAGTCATTTATGTTTATATTTGGCTACTTGCTTTATGAACTTTCCCTTTGACTGTCATTTTTCATCTCTGTTAATGGACATTTTCTGTATTTAAACTACGCGAGGAGCTCTGACGTCCAGTAACTGGCTCAGCAAATGTTCTCAGTACCCTCACGGCTCCCAGCAGACGGATGTAATCTGCGATCAGTTCTGCAAAGCTGAAGGTGTCGTTTGCAGCCTGGTCCTGGTGTAACTGCTCCATCTTGTCCTCCACCTCGGCCAGCTGGGAAAGAGCTCGGGAAAGAGCGGTGTTGTCTTCTGCGCTGCCCAGCATGGCTGTACTCTTGGCAAAGCTTGCTGTGTTCAGTGACAACTCTAAAGAGAGGAGGAGCGAGTCAGAAGTTACTGCAAACAGAAGAATTTTCACACTGTTTATGTGTGACAACTAAGAGATTAACTAATTTGTGACCATGGGACACAGAAGTCCAAATGTGTTTTATATTTCTAATCATCTTTATATTTGCAGGTGGGTTCCTTTATAAGGATTTAATTTAGGGGAAAGATGCATCACAAGCAGTAATAGGAATTTCTACATTCAACACCCTTGTGACCGCTATCTTATCTTAAGAACGATGATGTGACCAACTCAAAATGGACACCATTTTCTTGTATTTTGCAAACAAACATTATCAACAATAAGAATAACATTCAAATTGCAACCACAAAATGTACAAATCTGAAGCTACACAATCTAAATCTATCCATCAAAGCTGAAGAAAGCCTCCAAATGATAAATGACAACCATGACAGCATAATAAAGTAAGAAATGACACTTCCCAGTTGGGAAGAGGACGGCTAACCTTTCCTGTGCACGACCAGAGATTCGACCAGTGCGTGGAGCTTCCTGAACTGTTGGTCTGCAGATTCTACCTCCTGCAGCTTCTCTTCAAACCACTGAGAGGAAAAATGTCGTTAGTCCAGCACCAAGGTCTGGTGCTGTAATCATTATTCAGATTATATATTTAAGTAAAGGTATCATCAATGTACATCTGAAAAGTGAGTCAGACTACACACTGCTTTCCATATGATGTTGAAAGCCAAAAAGGATAGAAACTTCTGGTTCAATCTTTTAAAAAGTGGTGTATTTTAAAAGCTGTATTCATTGTGTCCTCTGAAAAGTCGCTGATATGAAGTATAAAATCACATAACATGGAAATACTCAGGTAAAAACACATCTACTTTCCACTACTGTCAAGATCTGTGTGTTTTTAAATTCTATTATACTTTAACATGGTCATTTTTAAGTTAGATTTTAATATTTCTCTCAGTCTGCTACTGAAGATTGGCTTCTGTGACAGCAACAGCAATATTACTGAAAATAAATCCCACAACTATAAATAAAGTATGTTCTGGTATTGTGCTGTTTCATGCTTCTCTCTGAATGTGTCCTGTGTGTTTAGCTGGAAGTCTGTACTCATGTTTTACTCAATGAAAATGTGTGCTGGTGCATCAGAGCTTCTCTGGAAAAGAAAATGCTGTTAACAGCCGGAGTGTGTTTACAGCTGAACTCACCACGTCTGACTCATTCATCTTGATGGTCATTTTACTGACAGCATCTGTTGCTTTGTTGATCATTTTGAGGAAGCCGGCGCCGCTCAGAGCCTGGGTGCTCACTGCCCTGGGCAACTGAAGGCACACCACATGTTACCATGCAGCCATAAGCAGATTGCACTCAGAAATAAAATAAAACTTCTGATACAAAAAGGGATGAGATAGAAGTAAAACAGCAGCAGAATAATGCATCTTCCTAAATGTGCTCCCTCAATCTGAACGCAATGTCTAAATGCAATAAAGATAATTTGATGAGGAAATGACTTTGTGCTGTGTATGGTATTAAGGGTTAAGTCACAGTGACCCAGGCATAAAAGGAAATGTTCTTACTTCCTCCCTCTCCAGGAACTCTCTAACATCAGGATCTTGGATAAGTGATGGGTGATTTACCACCCTCTGCAGATACCTGTTCAATGAGAAAACATGAAAAAAAAACTCAATTTCCTGCATTATATAGACTCTGCAGCATCACAGCAGCTTTGTATTGTAGAGAGCGGAGTACCAGGTACGTTTCTTATTTCCCTCAAAAAACAAGTGTGTGGTTTTTGTAACTTCATTGTTCTATCTATCTCACCTTTCCAGAGCACCCCTCCTTCTCTCAACAAAGTCTGCAGATGAAGAATCTTCTTTTCCCACCTTCACCTTTGTCATCCCTATGCAAGACAACATTTATTCTCTTAGCTGACGGAGATCAAACTCCAAGTTACAGATGACATAAACAAGAAGGAGGGAAAGGCGAGCCAGTCAGCCTACCCAGGATGCTCTTCTCTGGTGGCGGAGGCACGATGAATCCATTTGGTCCATGTTTTTCTGAAAGCTTCTCGTAGAGGCCGAGGAAGTCGCTGAAGCGTCTCCTCACTGTAAATGTCTTGTTGCGGAACAGGGGCAGTGTTGTCTGAAACACACAGCATTTTTTCCTTTAAGTTTTGGAATAAAAAAAAAAAAAGACATAACGACATTTTATGTGTCTACAGTAGCAGGCTAATGTTTAGTGAACTACTGCCATAAAATTGTGATGTAATCACTGTTTGGCCGATGTGTGGGCATTTCTCCAACAGAGCGCTGACTAGTACTTCCTCTCTTAGCACACTGTTACCATACATCTGATGAGTTACTGCACTGACTTCCTTGGGAATACAGATGGCAAACTGCCGATCAAGCAAAATGATTTATGCTGACAAGGGTTTACCTGTGTGGAGACTTTGTAGGCCATGTAAGCATTCATACCATCCCCTGAGGAAAAAAAACAACAACAATACTTTAAAAAGGTACAAACTGATAGAAATAATTCCAATACCTGGTAACTTTACTTCTTTTTTTAATGGTGCACAAAGTAGTTTATAGTCTCACTGCAATACATTTAACAAATCCCAAAACATTATGCATTTAAAACTAATCTTGAACACTAATTTGGTAATAAAAATACTAAACCTCACCTATTTTTTCTGGGTCTTTGACAGAAACAAGGATGTCAAATTTGTCTTCCAGCTCTGCTTCTTCCTCTTCTTCCAACTGAAACAAACATCAAACAGAAAGTGAACATTGACCAGGTGTACTTCTGTTCATCGCTCATTTTCTTTAGCAGAAATATGAAAAAAGCTCCAAGTCCTTAAGAAGGGGGAAAGCTATATGGTTTAAGAGTGGCTGAAAGCAACCTCATCTTTCCTCAGTTTTTCAAAATTGCAATATTTTGGGAGAATAAAATGACAGATGCAGGAATAGCAAGCCCTCTAATGCGACTGATTGTAGTCACACTTGGAATTTCAATCTGCGTTCAGATACCTCTTCCAGGGCAGCAGACTGTGGCTTGGCCAGGCTGGCAGCTGCAGACAGGGAGGTGGGGGCGGAAGCAGACGGTTTGGCCGTCACCTCGTTCTTTCTCTCGTTCTGCGGACTGTCGAGAGAAAGCTCCACTGTGGCTTCTGTTTTACCAAAGACAGAAACAAAAAAGACAGACTAAGGTTATAATATGCTGCAGCAAATGGAAATGTGTAGAGAGGCTCATTACTTACTTTATATAGCAGACTTTTCCTTAATAAAACATGAGGTTTTATTAGCCCTGTTACAAATCTACAATTATTCTGCATGACTCACAGACAGCTGTATTAACATCTGTGTGGGTAACAGGAGTAAAATGTTCCATGTGTGTTAATATGGGAGCAACATAAATTGAAGATTTAACTGTAAAACAAAGTTTATTCTCTTGATTTTCAACAGAACCATTCAGGAGTTCTTAAATGGACATTTCATCAAATTATTCTTCCTTTTAACAGATACTTTAAAACCATTCATTCAAACTGAAACAACAACTGAGAGTTTGAGGCTAAATATGAAGACGCCCCATCTGACTGATTCCATCTTTGGGATATTACAAACTTAAATCCTGATTAGAGAGAATATAAAAAGGAATTCTAGACCTGAACCTGGGTTAATGCAACAGATCAAATATTCTAGAAAGAGGTAGCACTTGAGCCTTTAATGTAGAACATTTCACCACAGATAATGTAAGGAAAGAATAAAAATGAGGCACCTACCAGAAAATATATCCGCATCCTCCTCAGAGTGGACTCCATTGGTCTTTGAGTTGACAGTGCTGGTGTTGCTCATGCTTGGCGTGGTGGTGACGGCTTCCTCAGTGAAGATATCTGCAGGTTCTGCAGTTTTACTGTCCTGCAGAGGTCCCCCGGCAGGAATGGCAGCAGCGGCAGCAGCAACAGGAGCAGGTGCAGCAGCAACTTTGGTGACAGACTTCTCCTTCTGCTCTTTACTGACAGTTTTCTTTGAGATGGCACCCAGTGGCTCACCGAACAGATCCTCATCCGGTTCACCGAATAGGCTTTTCTGTGGTGGCTTGGCAGATTTAGTCTGCCGTGGTTCTGCGAATAAGTCGCTCCCCTCATCTTCGAACAGGTCGATTGTTGCCCCGCTTGGTTTTTTGGCATCAACAGCAGGCGCGGGTGAATCATCGCTGAGGAGGTCAACCAACGGGTTGGTGATTTTGTCACTGACAGGTGGTTGCTGTGTGTCGCTAGCTAGCAAATCTCCACTGAGATCGATTATTGGAGCAGTGGAAGTTTCTTGTGCTTCCTCCTCAGCATTGCTTTCTGTTTTTCCATCACCAGGTGACTCTGTAACAACACTAGTAACTTCACTTTTAGCCACTGCTGCTTCAACAGTAACATCCGCCACCACCACTTCCTCTCTCTGCGCCTCAGTTTCACTTCCCAATATGTCAACAAAGTCATCTGAGGGTTCATCTAAAGGAATTTCAGCAACGGCACTCTCAGTTGTGACGCTTACGTTGTTTGTTAGGTCGACAAAATCATCCGACGGTTCACTCACGACTTCGCCCGCTGGTTTGTTTTCTGTTTGGCTGCTGATAGGCTCAATCAAAGGGTCATCCATGATGTCACTGGGAGGCTTCATTAAAACGTCGCTGGGTTGACTGGCAGGTTCCAGTGTGGTGTCCATTTCAGTCAGCAGAGGGTTGCTCTGGAGACAAGGGGGGATTATTACTATAAACATTATTATACAATTGTTTCCATGCCGCACCATAAACATGGACCTGAGAACAACAGAGAAACAATATCAGGCTGCCTATTCTTAAAGCAATCCTGCAACACATTCCACACCTTATGCATTCAGCGGTGTGCTCTCCACATCCTGAATATTTCCATTAAAATGCTGCTTAGAGCATAATGCATACAGAATCATCAGCCTTAAACTTAGTCAAATGCATTGTGCTCCTGAGAGGCTTTGATCACTTGTTGCTCGATACTTCCAGCATGATTTTAGGGGAAAACACATAATCTGGTGCTGGTACTGTAAGTGGTGAATGTGGCTGCCTCTTTAATGTTGCTGTAAATGTATGATTTATTGGTTTGTTTCATTCAGACCAAGAATGAAACAGCCCAAGAATAGCTTTGTAAATAAGAACAGGCCAATAATTAAGTCACTGGGTGGACTAGGCAGACCATCCAACTCAAGATTATAATATGCAATGGTGTGTCGGTGATTACAGAAACAGTCTTTTAATACTGAAAAGTAAGGAGCTTGTAACTGGAGAAAAGCAAAAACAAGCTGAAGCATTTATCATGTTTCAGAAATAGCTTTGCCATAGGAGTGCTCACAAAGAACGGACTGATAATGGATTTCCACTTAGCTGCCATTCGATTAAGTGGGTCAAGCTAAGACTAATGCAACAAACACTTTCTACTTTTCTAATGTTGCAATTGTGGAAACTTTTTACAGTGGTATTTATTTAACTTAGCAAATGATATAGATTCTTTTAGATGTTGAACTGTGCTGTGTACGGAACTGCACCTAAAGATTAGTTTTATTGGGAGATGATTATTTTCTCATTTAATCTATTTTTTGCTTTGTCAATAACGTGTCAGAAAAAAGTGACAAATGTTGATCTGTGATTCCCAAAACCAGATATGATGTTCTCAGGTGTCTTGTTTTGGTAACAACCCAAAAATCTTCAGTTTACTGTCATAGAGGAGGAAGGAAACCAGAAAATATTTACATTTACAAAACAGTAATTAGAGAATATATGGAGCTGCACGTGTATTAGAGCTGAGAAGATGAGATGATTGACAAAAAGTGTGCATTTGGGTTTGACGAATAGTTTCAGCCAAAGCTGTGAGAAAAGCCAAATACTTCCTTTTCTTCTTCCTATATTGCTTTAAACTGAATATGTGGGGTAGTGTTGGACTTTTGGTGAAACAAAACAAGACATCTGAAGATAGTGCCTTCAATTCAGCAGAACTTTTGGAAATTCAGTCTACTGTCATAAAGAGTAAAGAAACCAGAAAATATTCATATTCAAAAAGCTGGAATCAGACAATTTAGATTTCCTTGTCTTAGAAATTTACTCAAACTGATTTATTGACAATGAAAAATAGTTGCCAATTAATCTTATAGTTGACACCTAAACAATGAATGTTGCAACTCTAGATGTAAATATAGAAAACACTGCAAACCCCTCTCATCTGCAGTAGGTGCCCCTAGTAAACTGACAAATAAAAAATACAAACGTCCTGTCACATGCTTTGGGTGTAGCTCCTCATTATCTTGTTGAGCAATAGTAAGTCAATGGTTTCTTAATGCAGTATCTCTGCAAAAGAAAAAGAGTAAAGGATGGACTGAACAAGACTCATGAAGCAGGAGATCACTCGGAATCCATTGCTCCATTTCCCAACATTGCTTCTGCTGTGAGCTCCGTTAACTGAAACATCCTGAGTGCTGACTCATCTTCTTTCGTGCAGCGCTGCAAAAAAAATCAAAGACAGCAACTTTCCAATCTCTCCTCTGAACTTTGACTTTGGGAAAACATCCGGGTTCTGACCATGTGACCACAGCCTACTCACATGACAGCAGGCAGCCTGAGCCAGATTGTTAACCCTCATTGAAACACACAGACTTTTGGGGATTTTAACCAACTAATGAACATGCAACAGTCCTCTGACTGTGCCAACTATCAGTAAACAGTCAAACCGCACTGACCTCATTCCCTGCAGACGGCTGTGGTTGGACTGCTGCCTACTTTACCTTTGCATGGCCTGACAGTTTGCACAAGCTGAGGGGGGAGACCCTAAGATCTGGTGCATGTTAAGCTGAGAGAGGGAAAGTTTCAGAAGATGTGCTGCACACAAAACACCCACATAAACGGGAAGTACGGTGTGACCTGCTTTCCAGAACAAATCTCGGCCACAGAGTGCTTCACAGTACAACTTAGACAGACAAATCAATAGGGCGTTTGTAGCCTGTCAGAGATCAACGTCTCTCAGTACACAGGTAGGACAGGGCATCAAAACCCACACACTGCTCTGATTATTGAAGTTACAGGAAATGCTAAGAGTCAAACATTGCCTGACAGTCGCTTAGTTCAACGTTATTTTCTTCTTTTAATGTTTATTGCGCGTTTGAACTCGCTAAACGTCGGTGAACACCTTCTGAAACTTTCGCTCCAAGTGCTTCTCATTAGCTTTCTTCGTTGACGTTAGCTAACCAGTTGGCACCTTCCCCCCTACAGTAAGTTACCGTCAGTTAGCTAAAGCAGAGGCGGGATAGCTAGCGAGAAATTAAACCGAGACATACCGGGCTCGTGAACGGGTCCTCCCCGTCGTCTTCATCACTGTCTCGGCCTGCCATGTCTTCCGTGTCCAGCACATCTTGGTCCTCGGAGTCGGGGAACGGAGGAGGACTGCGCTCCGAGCTGGTCGCCATCTTCAGTCTGTTTTAAAACACAAGGGGAGGTAACGTCAACGGCTGCCCTCCGCTCGCTCTCTAGACGTGTCCGCTGAGTTAGCTGCTAACGCTACCTCCGCCGCTTGCTGACAGGCTAAAAAAGCTGAGCTACTACACGGGGGCTTCACCTCGGGTTGGGACAACTGAACCGAACAGATCGGGGGAGGAGAGACGCCGCCGTGGACGTGCGAGTCGCTGCTGTCTTTTTACTTCCTGGTCCTCCTTCTCTGCCAGGTTAGCCTCAGTGTTAGCTAGTCAGCGGGGCTTGGCAGTCATGGGACTCATGTAGCGGTTACAGCAGTAATAATGGAGGGGACGTTTAGCTGAAGTTAGCTAAACTGCCTGCAGCTCAGTGCCCATATTAGAGGCATCCGACTTCCAGAGGGGGGATGTCTCGGCACACCGGGGAGACGGAGGCTCGGCGGCCGCTACTCGTCGGAGCTCACCTGGATCCGCGTGAGCTGGACTCGGATGAAGGTAAACGTGTGTCTCTCCATCACTTCAACACAAAGTTTAACAAGAGGAGCTTTCAGAGCCTTTACTACCAAATGGCATCAGGAAAATAAAATATTAACAGCACAAGAGCTGTCTCTACAGAGGACCTGCTCTTATCTGGTAAACCATCACGGGAGGAATTAAAAACACTCATCTTATACCGGAGCATTCACATATTGTGTTACTTTACACGTATGTTCCACGACATTTCAGATAGAAGTATTGTGCTTTTCACTCAGCTATATTTACTTAACATAGTTTGAATAGTTACTTTTCAAAATAAAATGCTACATAAACAAACTGAGCTTAGAATGAATGGTTAATGATTAAACCAGAGGTATTAACATCTACTAGTGAACCTTTTAAAAAAATATATAAACAGAAAACCAATGTCTGATCACGAGCTATTGTCTGGTTGCTGTCCAGTACTCGAGTAAATGTAACGTTACTTTCCACCAACTCACATGGGCTGCATTCTTTTCTTCACTGGTTATTTTCAATTTCAATTCAGTTCAAATATCTTTATTTATCCCCTAGGGGCAATTCAAAAGGTCACTGAGTATTTCATATAAAGACATCAAAAGTGATATTAATTTGTATATTAATATTGAATAATCTTAATCTAGAGATGAAGCAGTTGATCCATGAACTAAATTGACTCTTTTATTTGACACATGAATTACAGTAAATCCAGTATCTTTGGACAGCAGATGTTGATTGGTCAGCTCATTTTTGTCCCATTATTGTCAGGTGTTTGTGCAGAAGTTTGAATAGTTTCACTTCTGAATTAATGCTGATTATTTGCTGTTTAATGAAGTTTCCCAGAAGCCAGCAGACCTTGTCTTGTGCTGTGGTTTGTTTTTTCTGAGTTACTGTAAAACAACTTTGTGGAGGAAATGCACCACATGATTGAAACATATAAACTGTAAAACAAATACTTTTAGCTTCAGATTTTGTCAAATCCACATTACTACATATTATTGTAGATATTATATGGTAATATACATTTTTTACATTTTTAAACAAAATTGCAAACATTAAAATGACCAAAACTGAAACAAGGTAACACTGGGACATTTGTTGTCTGTACTGAAACGTCTTTCTCATATTTTCACACTAAAAATCATCTAACTGCAAACAAGCTGACTGAAGCTCACCCAGTCTGCCGTTAGCTCATTACCTGTTATCCTAAAGACATTAAATTTGTGGCTTGATATGTTTTACCATCAAAATGAAAGGCTGAAGCATCTTTAATGTCTTCAAAATCTCTTCTGCCTTTAGTGTTAATTTTACCCGTCATGACATGTCTGTGTGTTTTGTTGCTTCATAGGTGAAGTAATTTTCGAGAGGAGAGCGTCAAGCGTCACACACGGAGAGGGAGGGAGCACACTGAGAAAACTAACATATGAGGAAGCAGTAGAGGAAGCAGGTGATCTACAGTTTTTGTGTTACTGTACTTTCTGGATGGAACATTTAAGCTTTGTAAAACTAATAAGTCGGTCATCAAATACATATATGACAACTTATATTTGGTTGCATGATTATAAAAGTTTTCATGCAGGTGTCTGCCAAACTGGATTTGGCTGTGTCTTTAAAACTTGCTGTAGTTTGAGGTATGATGTTACCTTCTGTTTGAACAGGTGTAACATGGAGGTGTTTGCTGACTACATTTCAAAAAGTAGCTTCAGGTGATTCTTTTTCAGGTAGCTTCTCTCTTTCACTCTATGTTCTGCTTTTGCTGTCAGGTTTTGGTTTGTTCCACTGGCTGCTGCTGGTGGTGTGTGGTTGGGCCAATGCCAGCGACGCCGTGGAGATCCTCTGTGTGTCTTTTCTCCTGCCAACAGCGCGCTGTGATCTCCTGCTGAGCTCTTCAGACATGGGCCTGCTGACGGCCAGCATTTTCCTCGGTGAACCATTTAATAAACCGTTTGACCTCCACTTTACAGAAAATGAATCAGTGGTTCTTTTTGCTAATTGATGCATTGTTTCAAGCAAAAATGCCAACTTGTCTTGTTTCATCTTCTCAAAAGAGACATTTTGCTGCTTTTGTGTTGACATATATGACAGCTGAACATGTTTGTGTTTCTGACTGTTAGTGAGACAAAACAAGGCAGAGTGAAGCTCTGACAAACTGAAAGGCATTTTTCACTGTTGATTCATTGATTTCTTTATTTGTTTTACATAATACCTTTTGCAAAACCTACAAGGCCTATTTGGGTCTCTGCTGTTTGAATGTCTTTTATTAGCTTACTTACATTACTAAAATGATACCAATAAAACCATAACTACATAGATAACCAGACTGAAACTCTGTTTTGTGGAAAACTGACTTAATTCTTAAGGCACACCTTGAAATCCAATCCAAGTAGAATGGTTAACATAAACACTAAGGTGGAACTTAACAGCAATAAAAACCTCAGACTTTCCAGTTTTTGGCCACATCTTGTGCCATTTTATCTATTTTTGCATGTATTAAACAAAGTAGGTGTAACATTTTTATTTCTAAAATTTCAAAGTGCTGTTAGGAGGATGTTTGCTATGGACACAGCAAGGCATACCATTTCCTTTTTTAAATTTTTTTTTACAGTTTACAGTTTTAAGCTAAGCTAACCATTTTCTGGTTAACATGTGACATATTGAAACTGAACAAATGTAAACTCTTTACAAACATCCTTTTTTTTAAAAAAAAACTTGTAAAACAAAACAAAACAAAAACTTTTAACACAATTTTTCAACTATGTGTGAAAATGGATTTCATTGAACATACATTTTTAGTTACCAGCTGAGTTTTGGGATGTAAGACGTCCTTAGAAAAAGGAGCAGCATTGAAAGTATCTAAAACAACATACCCTGTTACACCTATGTAGACATGTGGAGTCCAAAAGGATGAACTACAAGCTTATTATATTTTGTTATTGACATTAACTCTAGTTGTATAATTATTCCTCTTTCTAGGAATGATGGTGGGTGGCTACATGTGGGGATACTTAGCTGACCAGAAGGGCCGCCGCAAGGTCTTGATCGTGTCCCTGACAGTAAACGGGCTGTTTGGAGGTCTGGCCAGTGTGGCTCCATGGTTCTGGCTCTTCCTGCTGCTGCGGTTCATCAGTGGCATTGGGTGAGCACATGACTTTTATAGTTTTGCATTTCTATATTTACATGTGGTCATTTCGCTGACACTCACACACTGAGTGAGATCTGTTTTAGTGGTTAGAGAGACCATGATGCAACTAATAGGTCATAGTTTTTAGTTCTACAGTGTCTAAATGTTCTGTCATTAAGGACATTATGTCAAAAATGAATCAATCAAGTTAGCACTTATGGACTGGTCGAATTTGACTCATAATGCAGTCGTTTGCACTAGTCAGCAATGCATCTCTCTTCTGTAGCGTCGGTGGGTCGATCCCGGTCATCTTCTCCTACTTCTCAGAGTTCATGCCCCGTCTGAAGAGAGGTGCCATGATCAGCGCTCTGGCCACCTTCTGGATGGCAGGAAACATTCTGGCTGCAGGTGGGAGCAAAGAAACAATACCATTGTTCCAGGATGAAAATATGATTTCAGAAAAGCTGTAAACGCCACAGGTGTTAGTGTGTGTGTTTGTGTTGTTTTACACATTAGATAAGACATTTTAACTTGCTATAGTAGAAAAAGCACAGGTGGACCCATTGACATGAATAATCGGCTCATTTTTATTAAGGTTTCCCAGGGTAATGGTGACACTGAGTAAATTAGTCC